>NC_081552.1:66412464-66754964 GCF_963082655.1 Stomoxys calcitrans
CTACCGTGTATGCATGAATGTTGTCTAAACCTGCTTGATATGCCGCTTGATCTAGAAGTTCTCTTTTGTAGCGTTGAAGCTTACGCTCTAGATCATGTAGATCTACCTTAAGGCTTCAGGTCGGTGGATATCTATCCACAATATGATGATATGAATGTCTCTCCGATAATAGTCCAAAAGGTATTGTTTAGACAGCATGTAGTTATGTCTTTGCACTGGTAGGATCTTTGTCTCCTGATGGTGGTGGTCCACATGAGAACTGAGAAGACAGCCCGTCGCAGTTCGCAGGGCAGCATTCTGACGGACCAGCCAATTGCTTTGTACGTGGTCAACAAGGTATCTTTGTCTGCACCCCAAGTGCTGGTAGATAGAGAATAGGTAGAGGTTAAACAGTGCCGGAGATATCACTCCTCTTTGGGGAACTCCCTGTTTCACTCTACGGTGCTTAAACTTGTTTTCCTTATATTCCACAAATAACTGGCAACCACACAGATAATTCGCGACGCAGCGTTTCAGGCCTGGCTGGAGGGACGTGTTGGCGATGGCTTCAAATAGTTTGGCATGGATGACCATGTCGAATGCCTTCGATAGATCGAGTGCCACGAGGACCGTCTTATCACATGGCTTGGGCTGATTGAAGCAACGGAAAATGTGTGCGGTGATAGCATGCAAAGCAGCTGTTGTGCTATGCAGTCTTCGAAATCCATGTTGATGCTCGGATAAAGGAAATTCTCCTACTAGGCTCGAGAGGAGTAATGCATCAAGCGTCTTTTCTACTGGTAAGAGAAGGGAGATCGGTCTGTACGACTCCCCCAAACTCGGGTCCTTTCCAGGCTTCTGTAGCGGGATAACACTGTCCATTTTCCAGACATCGGAAACTATAAGAGTGTTCAAAGACAGGTTGAGGACAGTAATAAGGTACTCAACTCCAGGTAAATCCAGATTCTTCGACATCAATATAGAGATTCCGTCGGAGCCTAACGCCTTGGATGATTTGGCTCCACGGATGACATTCGTAACTTCGCCCGCGGTATAATGTGCAGGCTGTCCATCGGCTCGGAGACTACGGATACGGCGAATGGCTCTCCTCCTTGTCCAGTCACTCTTGGGATGCACAATAAATTGACTGTTGTACAACCTGGCGCATCTCTTCGGTCACTGTTACGTCGCTAAAAGTGACTAAAGTCCTGTCATCACGTCTACCATGGTTCGAGAGTTACTTACCAGAAGACCACAGTTTGCATAAACCGGTGCGTTAGTTACATTGTTCTAAGTGTTCCAGCCACAAATTCTGCCTATGTTCGTTGACTACCCAGTTTATTTCCAGATTCAACTCGTTGATTCTGGGATTAGTGGGGTCCATACAACGAATTCCATCGCGCTCGTCAGCGAGTACTACTGCCTGCGCCCGGAAATTGGGCCGCACTTGGGGTATTCGACCGGCTGGTATAAAGCGACCAGTGGTTGCGCTAATGATGTCTCGAAATTTCCTCTCGGCAACTAGCACATCCGAGGGGGGTGGCAATTCGCTGAAGTGGCGTTTGGAATACTCTCTAAAGCCAGCGCAATCAGCTTTCTTCTGATTGATAAACGTCCGGCGCGGAGAGATTATGAAGTCGGGTGGTCGGTCGATGGTGAGAATTATGGGAAGACGGTCTGACCCCAAAGAGATGACGCCACTCAGGAGATCAGGGGATGCAATGGAAATGTCTGGCGACATTTGTAATCCTCGTGATCCTAGTGAGGGCATCTTCATTCACCGTGCAAAACGTGGAGCCTTCAATCTGCTCTGCCAAAGCCATGCCACGCTGGTCATTACCTAGGGGAGAATGCCATGAAATGTGATGCACATTAAAGTCCCCTAGATTATGGCCAGATAGCAACCCACTTATATCGGGGTTGTAAGCTTGGCCATTAATTGGGACACAGCTACCAACCGGCGATATGTACGCGTTGTATAGCTCTATCCTGGCAGTACCGGACCTGACTGCTATCCCCATGTATTCCATGTAGGGGTCACTAGCGCCATGCGCAGGCGAGATGGGTCTATACTGTACGGAATGGTGTTTCACGGAGGCCAATCCCCCACCGCCATTCCTTGAGCGATCCTTACGTAGCACATTGTATCCGTGACAACTGTGCAAGCTGCATGTGTTGGTCAGCTGTCTCCTTGCGACCAATATGTTCTTCCGACTTCTAAAATCCACAATATCATCGATCTTGCCACCGAGACCGTTGTAGTTTAGTTGCAACAAGTGAAAGCGTGTTAAGTTCGGTCGGGCCGAATCTTCTAAACCCTCCACCATGGATCGCATTTGTCGAGTTCTTTTCCCGGCATCTCCTCTGTCAAAACAGGATATAAGAAAAGATTTGCTCTGCTATTAGAGCGATATCAAGATATGGTCCGGTTTGGACCACAATTAAATTATATGTTGGAGACCTGTGTAAAATGTCAGCCAATTCGAATAAGAATTGCGGTCTTTGTGAGCTCAAAAAGTAAAATAGAGAGATCGATTTATATGGGAGCTGTATCGGGCTATGGACCGATTCAGACCATAATAAACACGTATGTTGATGGTCATGAAAGAATCCGTCGTACAACATTTCAGGCAAATCGGATAATAATTGCGACCTCTAGAGGCTCAAGAAGTCAAGATCCCAGATCGGTTTATATGGTAGCTATATCAGATTATGAACCGACTTGTATTTTATTTGACATAGTTGTTGAAAGTAACAATAAAAACGTCTTGCGAAATTACAGCCAAATCGGATAGAAATTGAGCCCTCTAGAAGCTCTAGAAGTCAATTCCCCAGATCGGTTTATATAACAGCTATATCAGGTTATGAACCGATTTGAACCATACTTGGCAGAGTTGTTGGATATCATAACAAAATACTACGTGCCAAAATTCATTCAAATTGGGTAAGAATTGCGCCCTCTAGATGCTCAAGAAGTCAAGACCCAAGATAGGTTTATATGACAGCTATATCAGGTTATGTACCGATTTGAACCATACTTTGCACAGTTGTTGTATATCATAACAAAACACGTCGTGCAAAATTTCATTCCAATCGGATAAGAATTGCGCACTCTAGAGGCTCAAGAAGTCAAGACCCCCGATAGGTTTATATGGCAGCTATATCAGGTTATGGACCGATTTGAACCATACTTGGCATAGTTGTTGGATATAATAGCGAAACACGTCGTGCAAAATTTCATTCCAATCGGATTAGAATTGCGCCTTCTAGAGGCTCAAGAAGTCAAGACCCAAGATCGGTTTATATGGCAGCTATATCAAAACATGGACCGATATGGCCCATTTACAATACCAACCGACCTACACTAATAAGAAGTATTTGTGCAAAATTTCAAGCGACTAGCTTTGCTCCTTCGGAAGTTAGCGTGCTTTCGACAGACAGACGGACGGACGGACGGACAGACGGACGGACATGGTTAGATCGACATAAAATTTCACGACGATCAAGAATATATATACTTTATGGGGTCTCAGACGAATATTTCGAGTAGTTACAATCAGAATGACGAAATTAGTATACCCCCCATCTTATGGTGGAGGGTATAAAAAACGTCTTGCGAAATTTCAGCCAAATCGGATAGAAATTGCGCCCTCTAGAAGCTCAAGAAGTCAAGTCCCCAGATCTGTTTATATGACAGCTATATCAGGTTATGAACCGACTTGAACCATATTTGGCACAGTTGTTGGATATCACAACAAAATACTAAGTGCCAAAACTCATTCAAATTGGATAAGAATTGCGCCCTCTAGAGGCTCAAGAAGTCAAGACCCAAGATCGGTTTATATGACAGCTATATCAGGTTATGTACCGATTTGAACCATACTTTGCACAGTTGTTGGATATGGTAACAAAACACGTCGTGCAAAATTTCATTCCAATCGGAAAAGAATTGCGCACTCTAGAGGCTCAAGAAGTCAAGACCCCAGATCGGTTTATATGGCAGCTATATCAGATTATGAATCGATTTGAACCATCCTTGGCACAGTTGTTGGATATCATAACAAAACACGTCGTGCCAAATTTCATTCCAATCGGATAAGAATTGCGCACTCTAGAGGCTCAAGAAATCAAGACCCAAGATCGGTTTATATGGCAGCTATACCAGGTTATGGACCTATTTGAACCATACTTGGCGCAGTTGTTGGATATAATAACAAAACACGTCGTGCAAAATTTCAACCCAATCGGATAAGAATTGCGCACTCTATAGGCTCAAGAAGTCAAGACCCAAGATCGGTTTATATGGCAGCTATATCAAAACATGGACCGATATGGCCCATTGACAATACCAACCGACCTACACTAATAAGAAGTATTTGTGCAAAAGTTCAAGCGGCTAGCTTTACTCCTTCGGAAGTTAGCCTGCTTTCGACAGACAGACGGACGGACGGACGGACAGACGGACGGACATGGCTAGATCGACATAAAATTTCACGACGATCAAGAATATGTATACTTTATGGGGTCTCAGACGAATATTTCCAGTAGTTACAATCAGAATGACGAAATTAGTATACCCCCCATCTTATGGTGGAGGGTATAAAAATGATACACTTCTCCGCATTGGCCGGGCAATATTGGATTCGTTTTTGCGCAAATTGCCGCGCGGGAGAGGTAGGAGGGGTCATATAGTCCGGCAACGAGGACGCAGAAGGCGACGACGACGATGCTTGTAACCCACTGCTGGCTATGTTCGCACAGCACCTTGCAACATATTCAGTTTAACTATACTCCCGTAGTGATGTGAGGCCACAGCAAGATCGGAAATGTGCACACTCCATGCACCGGCTACACCTCACCGACTCCGACTGATGATGGATGCGGTTCTGGCAAACCGAAGAGAATCAGGGTCCGGAGTTCTTCTTAATCCCGGCACTGACCAGATGCGTGCGGAGAAGGCACTCCGGGAATTGCCTCTCCCATGACGAAAAAAGACGAACTCATACACTGAGGCGTGGGATCGGTCTAAATGGGGCTATATCAATATATTGCCTGATATAGCCAATTTTCGAATTTAACCTGCCAATGGTAAAAGTTATCGAAGTGTCTGCTCGATTACCTTATTTTAAAGACTGTAGCGTGATAACCACAAACAGACGAAAGGACGGACCCCATCCTTAGGAGGTGGGTATAAAAACGCATAAGGTTCGGCAGGGCTATACTTTGGATACACAAAAAAATAAGTATTACACCAAATTGTTCTGTATAACACCTTAATACTACTAGCCCGATTCTGGAAAATATTCAGCAGAATCAAATACCAATTACCGTTTACAACTTCAGGGAAATGGAGCTTTTGTATGAGCCTAAGACATTCAATTTACGATGGTGGAACAAAATCGGAAGGTTGGTGAATAAGGGATCTGTATCTTAACGTCATTCAATGTGTTCAGAGACTGTCGTCTCCATCCTTCTAGCCCCTAGAGAAATTCTGATATTTGCCGGCGTTTATCAAATGTAAAATTTTGGTTTTTGTTGTCCTGGAGAGGATTACTGACATCTCCAGAGATTTTAATCTTTCACCATGCATGCTTCCTATTATCTTAAACTTTCCTTTTTCCTCCTTCTTACTCGCAGAGCACTACAGCTAGATGTCACGTACTTGAAACTACCCATATCTCCTGACACCGCCATAACTGCTCATCTGTGCACTAAATGATTGAAGAAAAAAGACGGAGTATCTCCGCATGGGATCTCCATTAACTGATGTGCAATCTCGTTTTAGAGCTAACCACAGTTTCATAACAGCTTTGTTAGAAGGTTTTGAATATATTAGTGGTGATATTGATTACAACAAGGCGTGTTTTTTGTCCTTCTTGATCACGCGAAAGCGTTCGATACCGTTGACCACCAGAATTTTTCTCCCAACTTTGTACTTTTTTGGGTTCTAATTCGTCTATTAGACTTCTAATGTTCTACCTTACTAAAAGATCACAGTTGGGGTAGGTAGGGACCTCGAGATGGAAACCAATAGCAGTAGGAATAGGAGTTCCTCAAGGATCGATTATTGGTCCACGCAGGCGACGCACAGTGGGGGAAAATCGAAAAAAGGTGTAAAAAGGCTCAGGAAATCAAATCAGGAGATCGGTTTATATGGGAGCTATATCTGGTTATAGACCGATTTAGACTGCACTTCACTTACTTGTGTTTTAGTTTGTCCATGAGACTGAGGGAGTCAGTCACTTTGGAAATTCTTATCTTCTGCAGGGAGAACACGATGCGGAATTATGGTATGCTCTATGTTTTATTCCAGAGGGAAGTTCATGGTTGCTGACTGGCTGGACGTCGTTTTCTTGAAAAGGGATTTTGGTCTAGGTATTCCGTCTGTTTCTCTAGCAAACTTGTCTCGATGGGAATTGCATCTTCGAATGTGTGGGCTGCACAGAATAAATATAGACCTAAATTTGACCGATTAAATGTGTTATTGACTTATTAAAGCTTTTTCAAACAAGATGTTAATTGCTTCAATTATTTTTGATATAGAAATTCTATATTTTTAGTATCACGGCAAGTGAGTGGTAAATGTAGCAAACGTTGAACATATTTTTAATTGTACTAATTAAATTGTCATTTAGTAGTACTAATTGTGTACTGACCAAAATTATATTGTGTTCCCTTTCACTCATATGAAGTGCGAATGAGTTAAATATATGTGTAAAATCTATCACATACAGACACAAAGTGGCGTGGCTAGACAAAAACAAGTAAAAGCGTGCTAAGTTCGGCCGGGCCGAATCTTATATACCCTCCACCATGGATCGCATTTGTCGAGTTCTTTTCCCGGCATCTCCTCTTAGGCAAAAAGGGATATTAGAAAAGATTTGCTCTGCCACAATTAAATTAAATTTATGTTGGAGACCTGTGTAAAATGTCAGCCAATGCGAATAAGAATTGCGCCCTTTGGGGGCTCAAGAAGTAAAACAGAGAGATCGATTTATATGGGAGCTGTATCGGGCTATAGACCGATTCAGGCCATAATAAATACGTATGTTGATGGTCATGAGAGAATCCGTCGTACAAAATTTCATTCCAATCGGACAAGAATTGCACACTCTAGAGGCTCAAGAAGTCAAGACCCAAGATCGGTTTATATGGCAGCTATATCAAAACATGGACCGATATGGCCCATTTACAATACCAACCGACCTACACTAATAAGAAGTATTTGTGCAAAATTTCAAGAGGCTAGCTTTACTCCTTCGGAAGTTAGCGTGCTTTCGACAGACAGACGGACGGACGGACGGACGGACAGACGGACGGACAGACGGACGGACATGGCTAGATCGACATAAAATTTCGCGACGATCAAGAATATATATACTTTATGGGGTCTCAGACGAATATTTCGAGTAGTTACAAACAGAATGACGATATTAGTATACCCCCCATCTTATGGTGGAGGGTATAAAAATTTAAGAAGTGTGGTTTTTATCTCTACATAAAGTAAAGGGTGATTTTTTTGAGGTTAGGATTTTCATGCATTAGTATTTGACAGATCACGTGGGATTTCAGACATGGTGTCAAAGAGAAAGATGCTCAGTATGCTTTGACATTTCATCATGAATAGACTTACTAACGAGCAACGCTTGCAAATCATTGAATTTTATTACCAAAATCAGTGTTCGGTTCGAAATGTGTTTCGCGCTTTACGTCCGATTTATGGTCTACATAATCAACCAAGTGAGCAAACAATTAATGCGATTGTGACCAAGTTTCGCACTCAGTTTACTTTATTGGACATTAAACCAACCACACGAATGCGTACAGTGCGTACAGAAGAGAATATTGCGTCTGTTTCTGAGAGTGTTGCTGAAGACCGTGAAATGTCGATTCGTCGCCGTTCGCAGCAATTGGGTTTGTGTTATTCGACCACATGGAAGATTTTACGCAAAGATCTTGGTGTAAAACCGTATAAAATACAGCTCGTGCAAGAACTAAAGCCGAACGATCTGCCACAACGTCGAATTTTCAGTGAATGGGCCCTAGAAAAGTTGGCAGAAAATCCGCTTTTTTATCGACAAATTTTGTTCAGCGATGAGGCTCATTTCTGGTTGAATGGCTACGTAAATAAGCAAAATTGCCGCATTTGGAGTGAAGAGCAACCAGAAGCCGTTCAAGAACTGCCCATGCATCCCGAAAAATGCACTGTTTGGTGTGGTTTGTACGCTGGTGGAATCATTGGACCGTATTTTTTCAAAGATGCTGTTGGACACAACGTTACGGTGAATGGCGTTCGATGCTAACAAACTTTTTGTTGCCAAAAATGGAAGAACTGAACTTGGTTGACATGTGGTTTCAACAAGATGGCGCTACATGCCACACAGCTCGCGATTCTATAGCCATTTTGAGGGAAAACTTCGGAGAACAATTCATCTCAAGAAATGGACCGGTAAGTTGGCCACCAAGATCATGCGATTTGACGCCTTTAGACTATTTTTTGTGGGGCTACGTCAAGTCTAAAGTCTACAGAAATAAGCCAGCAACTATTCCAGCTTTGGAAGACAACATTTCCGAAGAAATTCGGGCTATTCCGGCCGAAATGCTCGAAAAAGTTGCCCAAAATTGGACTTTCCGAATGGACCACCTAAGACGCAGCCGCGGTCAACATTTAAATGAAATTATCTTCAAAAAGTAAATGTCATGGACCAATCTAACGTTTCAAATAAAGAACCGATGAGATTTTGCAAATTTTAAGCGTTTTTTTTTTAAAAAAAAGTTATCAAGCTCTTAACAAATCACTCTTTATAATTTTGCTTTTGTTATAATTCTAAAGTTAAACAAATGATTTTGTGTAATGCAGAAAAATTACGCATGTGAACAAATAAATTTAGTAATAAAACGTAACAAATTGGAGAACATTGTACAATGTAAACTTGGTATTTTTAAATAATTATTATTAATATTATCTAATTTTAATATTTTATTATCCATATAAATTATATTGACTTGGGCCCAGAGGATGGAAGATAACAAATGTGGATATAGATTTCGTGTTATTCCCTGCAAAATGATAAGAATGGTATTAATAACGATTAATTTTAAATACATAAATTATATTGTTTATAGTACTCTTTACAGACGGTGTCGCCGACAACAAAGAGGGACTCAAAGAGAAATCGAAATTTTTTCTTTTTTTTAGAAGCCTGTAACCATTAGAAAAATAATATAAATACTTTGTAGCAATAATTTCATGGTTTATACGCAATTTGATCCAATGAAGGAAAATGTTGTTGTTGCTGTTGTAGCCACATTTTTATATGGAGGTGGCGATCGTCGTCAAGCTTCTGTAGGTGAGCAAGGTCGTTCCGGTCCAAAGGAACGATCGCCGCTGGATCAGGGTGGCCATTGGTTGTTCAAAGGGGCCAATAACTCATGTTGTCATATCGAGAGCCAGTGCAGACCGGCCTCTCACTGAGACTTTCCGCTCGATACCCCTGATTGTTCACGACTGCCGTTGCATCTACTCCGTATGGAGTATTCCACTATTCGCAACCTGTGGACGCGTCCGGTAGCTCGCATCTAAGCTTCTCGTGACAGCAATGAACACCACACAGATCAATGTTTCAGCCTGTATGGTACTTACACCTATACCCTGTCGCGCTCACAGCTAATGTGAAAAATATCTATTATTTATTTGCATTAAAACAAAAACGTTGTTTAAAAGAAATGGCAAATTTCAAATGAATGGTTTACTGAGTTTATAACCTCTTTAATTGGATTTTTGCGCTTATCATAAATCCAAATTGGAAAATTTTTAATCAATAATACAAATTTCTTTATTTTTAATTGAATGTACAAATTTCTTAATTGAACAAAGTTTTTAATTTTTTGTATGTGTTACCATACACACTATGTGACCGCATGATAATATGGAGAAAAACTTTCGGATTCGGTATTTGAACCATAAAGGAATATATACCAAAGAAACAGAAAACTATTGCACACGAATTAAATTGAAATTAAATAATCGGGAATAATCTTTTTTGGTACTTACCGTAAATATAAATATAACCGAAACCCACTTTTACTGAACCGAATTCCCACCAGGCTTATTAACTTGGCGGCTTATCTTACAAACTCTGAGCAAAACGATCATTTTTAAGCTAAGACCGCGACAGACCAAAAGAAATTTCCTTAGATACCAAGGCATTGTTTCCATCGTAACCCACCTAAATAACAAGTATGGCTACTATCGTGTGATGCTTTTATTTGACTGCATTCTCTGAGCAAACAAATTGCATTGGGACCACATCCACATTTCCATTACTAACAATGCCGTGCTTACATGGTTTACTCCTTAAGTTCAATTCAGATTTGATACTGCCTTATAGGACATAGATGCCCCGCGCATCAGCCGGAACCTTAAAAACACAAATGCATTGCCTACATCTAAAGTTAAAAATGTTTGGGGCTTTTGGGGCCCATAAGAACTATTCACTTTTTACAACATCTTGATTTCAGCTCATCAAGTCCCTGAAGAATAGTTTACATTTCATAATATCATATTCACCATAACAAAAGAGACCCATGCATTGCAAATATAGATCCATATTGAGTGATAACCTCGTTCAAAAAAACAAAACTAAAATACTTGCTTGCTTTCTTTAAAAAAATTTATTAACAAACTCTTTCGATAATGCCTCACCCGGACAACTCCTTCAAAAGATTCGCTAAATTATGGGCACTAAGTAAGATTTTTTCTAAATGTTTAAATTTATCCTGACCTTGTTGCAATTTTTTGTTGATATCCTCCAAAATCTTCAAAGGATCCTTAATTAATGCAGCTTGCCTTTGATCGAAATGCTCCAAATCTGTCAACTGATTTTCGAGATTGGCAATCTTTACAGTGATCTCTGCCAACATTTTCTCCATGACTTGTTGGAGATATGCTTGTGGGAAATTCATGATTTTTTCTTTAATTTCTGCCATTTTATTAAGGCTATGGTCCTGCTCTTCATGAATCACCTTCAATTTGGCTAGAATGCTGTCTTCGAAATCATTGCATTGCAGCAAAGTGTCATTGATATGTAATGACAACTGTTCACAAACTACGTCATTGGATTTTGTTTGCTGCAACTCCAGCAAAACAACAGTTTGCCTTTCAGTGCTAAAATAAGGATATTTATTAGGGAAATAGTTCAGAATAACCGTTTAAAACTACTTTAGTTACACATACTATATGTCCAATAACTCCACAAAATTGTTGGCAGTGTTAATGTCCTTCTTTAAATAACCGACATCTTCGGAGACTTGATTTATAACTTTACACCCATTCTCATCAGTTGTTTCTGAATTGGCTAGCCCACAAAGTGTTATTATTAAAATCGAAATACTTCCTTTCATGTTCTTCATTTTCGGCTTTCGCCTAACACTTTTCAAAATGATCTTCGTTTAAATCAATTTCCAAAAAGCAACTGATGCCTTTATATTTTCACAGATTCGCTTTTAAATCACAAACGTTTACTGATAAGCATTTTAGTTCCTTGTTAATTTTTATTTATACTCAGAAATCAAAACAAAACACTTCACAAAGTCCGGATGGTATTTATGGTTCAACTATTCATTGGTTACATCTTGGATCGAAATATAGTAAAGAGTGATTTGTTAGCTATGTTCTTTTTGGCAACACTGGTTTAAACATCTCACACACGATTCGTGTTTTAATTCACTGTCAAACATCTTCAGTTCTAACTATAATTAAACAACGAATCGTACCATCTTACAAACGAACAACGATTTCAAATTGTTGAATTTTGTTATCAAAACGCTCTGTTAAGAAAATTCATCGCGCGTTTCTTCCATTTCACGATGAAACTCATCTTTGCCTCAATGGGTACGTTACGTAAATAAGCAGAATTGTCGATTTTGGAATGAAGATCAGCCAGAAGCATTGCAAGAGCTATCAATGCATCCAGAAAAAGTCACAGATTGGTGCGGTTAATGGGCTGGTAGCATCATTGGACCATACTCCTTCAAAGATGAAGAGAATCGTAACGTAACCGTGAATGGTGAGTATTACAGTGAGATGATATCCACCTTTTTTTGCCCAAAATGCAAGAGCTTGGCTTGCATGACATGTGGTTTCAACAAGACGATGCTACGCAGCACGCGTAACAATGGACTTATTGAGAGGCGAGTTCGGTGAACATTTTATTTCACGTTTGGGACCGGACAATTGGTCGCCTAGATCGTGCGCTTTAACGCCTAACGAAATGGCTAGATCGACTCAGAATGCCGAAACGATCAAGGATATATGTACGTTTATTACAAACGAACAACGATTTCAAATTGTTGAATTTTGTTATCAAAACGCTCTGTTAAGAAAATTCATCGCGCGATTCTTCCATTTCACGATGAAACTCATCTTTGCCTCAATGGGTACGTTACGTAAATAAGCAGAATTGTCGATTTTGGAATGAAGATCAGCCAGAAGCATTGCAAGAGCTATCAATGCATCCAGAAAAAGTCACAGATTGGTGCGGTTAATGGGCTGGTAGCATCATTGGACCATACTCCTTCAAAGATGAAGAGAATCGTAACGTAACCGTGAATGGTGAGTATTACAGTGAGATGATATCCACCTTTTTTTGCCCAAAATGCAAGAGCTTGGCTTGCATGACATGTGGTTTCAACAAGACGATGCTACGCAGCACGCGTAACAATGGACTTATTGAGAGGCGAGTTCGGTGAACATTTTATTTCACGTTTGGGACCGGACAATTGGTCGCCTAGATCGTGCGCTTTAACGCCTAACGAAATGGCTAGATCGACTCAGAATGCCGAAACGATCAAGGATATATGTACTTTATTGGGTCTAAGACGAATATTTCAATGTGTTACAAACGGAATGAATACCCCCATCCTATGGTGGTGGGTATAAAAATATTAGCTGCAGTTTTGATTTATCAAGTAATATTTCTAAATAGAAAACAAGTAAAAGCGTGCTAAGTTCGGCCGGGCCGAATCCTATATACCCTCCACCATGGATGGCATTTGTCGAGTTCTTTTCCCGGCATCTCTTCTTAGGCAAAAAAAGGATATAAGAAAAGATTTGCTCTGCTATTAGAGCGATATCAAGATATGGTCCGGTTTGGACCACAATTAAATTATATGTTGGAGACCTGTGTAAAATGTCAGCCAATTCGAATAAGAATTGCGCCCTTTGTGGGCTCAAAAAGTAAAATAGAGAGATCGATTTATATGGGAGCTGTATCGGGCTATATACCGATTCAGACCATAATTAATACGTATGTTAATGGTCATGAGAGAATCCGTCGTACAAAATTTCAGGCAAATCGGATAATAATTGCGACGTCTGGAGGCTCAAGAAGTCAAGATCCCAGATCGGTTTATATGGCAGCTATATCAGGTTATGAACCGATTTGAACCATATTTGGCACAGTTGTTGGATATCATAACAAAATACTACATGCCAAAATTCATTCAAATTGGATAAGAATTGCGCCCTCTAGATGCTCAAGAAGTCAAGACCCAAGATCGGTTTATATGACAGCTATATAAGGTTATAGACCGATTTGAACCATACTTAGCACAGTTATTAAATATCGTAACAAAACATGTCGTGCAAAATTTCATTCCAATCGGATAAGAATTGCGCACTCTAGAGGCTCATACTTGGCACAGTTGTTCGATATAATAACAAAACACGTCGTGCAAAATTTCATTCCAATCGGATAAGAATTGCGCACTCTAGAGGCTCAAGAAGTCAAGACCTAAGATCGGTTTATATGGCAGCTATATCAAAACATGGACCGATATGGCCCATTTACAGTACCAACCGACCTACACTAATAAGAAGTATTTGTGCAAAATTTCAAGCGGCTAGCTTTACTCCTTCGGAAGTTAGCATGCTTTCGACAGACAGACGGACGGACGGACAGATGGACGGACATGGCTAGATCGACATAAAATGTCGCGACGATGAAGAATATATATACTTTATGGGGTCTCAGATGAATTTTTCGAGTAATTACAAACAGAATGACGAAATTAGTATACCCTCCATCTTATGGTGGAGGGTATAAAAACAAGTAAAAAGGCGTTAAGTTTATTTACCCACTTCCTCGGGTGTATATTTAAACCACCTTTCATCATAATTCGTTGAAAAATGCATAATTTATGCCCCCATAGCAGTTTTATAGAAATATGGTCCAATTTGAACCAAATTCGACACGCATATTGAGTGGTCTAATAAGTAAAAGTCATTGTTCAATTTTGTAGAACAAAATATTGGTGCTTTTGGTGAAAGCAGGCAATAAATGCGCCTTTTATGGGCGTAAAAGTTTAGATCTAGAAATCAGTCCATATGACAGCTATATCCAAATCTAAACCGATCTGAGTTGTATTGCAGAAGAAGGTTAAATAGCCTAACACAACTCACTGTCCCAAATTTCGGCGAAATCGAACAATAAATGCGCCACTTATAGGCCCAAGACACGAAATCGGTAGATCGGTCTATAAGGCAGCTATAACCGAATCTGGACCGATCTGAGCTATATTGCAGAGAGATGTCGAGTGGCCTGATAAAACTCACTGTCGCCAAATTAGGCGACATCGGACAATAAATGAGCCTTTTATAGGTCCAAAAACTTAAATCGAGAGTTCGGTCTATATGGCAGCTACATCCAAATCTGAACCGATTTTAGACAAATTGCAGAAAGTTGTCGAAGAGCCTAACACAACTCACTGTCCCAATCTTCGGCCTAAGACCTTAAATCAGCGGATCGGTCTATATGACAGCTATATACAAATCTGGACCGATCTCGGGCAAATTGAACAAGTGAAAGCGTGCTTAGTTCGGCCGGGCCGAATCTTTTATACCCTCCACCATGGATCGCATTTGTCGAGTTCTTTTCCCGGCATCTCTTCTAAGGCAAAAAAGGATATAAGAATAAATTTGCTCTGCTATTAGAACGATATCAAGATATGGTCCGGTTTGGACCTCAATTATATTATATGTTGGAGACCTGTGTAAAATGTCAGCCAATTCGAATAAGACTTGCGCACTTTGGGGGCTCAAGAAATAAAATAGTGAGATTGATTTATATTGGAGCTGTATTGGGTTATGAGAGGATCGTCGAACAAAATTTCAGGCAAATCGGATAATAATTGCGACCTCTAGAGGCTCAAGAAGTCAAGATCCCAGATCGGTTTATATGGCAGCTGTATCAGGATATGAACCTTATTTGACACAGTTGTTGAGAGTAAGAATAAAATACGTCATGCAAAATTTCAGCCAAATGGGAAAGGAATCGCGCCCTCTACAAGCTCAAGAAGTCAAGTCCCCAGATCTGTTTATATGACAGCTATATCAGGTTATGAACCGATTTGAACCATACTTGGCATAGTTGTTGGACATCATAACAAAATACTTCGTGCAAAAATTCATTCCAATCGGATAAGAATTGTGCACTCTAGAGGTCAAGAATTCAAGACCCAAGATCGGTTTATATGGCATTGACCGATATTGCCCATTTACAATACCAACCGACCTACACTAATAAGAAGTATTTGTGCAAAATTTCAAGCGGCTAGCTTTACTCCTTCGGAAGTTAGCGAGCTTTCGACAGACAGACGGACGGACATGGCTAGATCGACATAAAATATGGCGACGATCAAGAATATATTTACTTTATGGGGTCGCAGACGAATATTTCGAGTAGTTACAAACAGAATGACGAAATTAGTATACCCCCCATCCTATGGTGGAGGGTATAAAAATGATGTTGAAGGGCCTAACACAACTTATTTTCCCAAATTTCAGCAAAATCGGATAATAAATGTTTTTTTTTTATGGGCCTAAGACCCTAAATCGGCGGATCGATCTATATGGGGGCTCTATCAAGATATAGTCCGATGTAGCCAATCTTCGAACTTAACCTGCTCATGAACAAAAAAAGAATCTGTGCAAAGTTTCTGTTCAATATTTCCATTTTTTAAGACTGTAGCGTGATTTGAACAGACAGACGGACGGATATAGGTAAATCGTCTTAGGTTTTTACGCTGATCAAGTATATATATGCTTTGTAGGGTCGGAAATGGATATTTCGATGTGTTATATGGACGGAATGGCAAAATTAATATGCCCCCATCCTTCGGTGGTGGGTATAAGAAGTAAAGACGTACTATGTTCGGCCGTGCCTAAATCGGATGAAAACTAATTCTTTTATGGGCTTCAGACACTTTATCTGCAGATCGGTCTGTATAGCAGCTATATCAAAATATAGTCCAATTTACGTGCACCAAAAAGACGTATCTCTGCCAAATTTCAGCTTAATATCTCAATTTTTGAAGGCTGTATAGCAGAGAGCGGCAACGAGTATGATTGTGCAGGCTTGATCATCTGTTTTGAAAAACGAGTAAAATGTAAAATGTGCAAAAGTCAAACCAGTCTTTTCAACTCGTTCAAAACGCAACGAAAATGTTCTGATTCAAAAGCGAATTGATTGAAGCACTGAGTTCCAATCGGACAACTCACATGCTTGTTTTGGTCATTTTTAAAGCCTATCCATGATAATGGAATGTCACGCCTAAAAAATTTCGCTTAACATAATTGTCCGTCCACATGTCGATGGTGGCTGATGCATTACTTGGACCGTCAGATTTAGTAATGCCGGCCAAAATGCTCCACGCAAAACTGCGACCTTTGTGTTGGCCAGATGGTGTGCAATATCTATTGTACTCTCAACATTTTCAGCCATTTCAAACAAAGAAAACATAAAAATTAACAAGTATTTGTTGTTATTTTAAGTGCACGTGCACCGAGTTATATGAATGTACGTAGAATGAACAACCCAATGTCCCGAACAAACTCGAATGGAAACAAAAAGTTCATTCAATTCAAGAAAGCTTGTTCGATCATGCCTTGTCTTATATTATATAACAAGTAAAAGCGTGCTAAGTTCGGCCGGGCCGAATCTTATATACCCTCCACCATGGATCGCATTTGTCGAGTTCTTTTCCTGGCATCTCTTCTTAGGCAAAAAAGTATATAAGAAAAGAGTTGCTCTGCTATTAAAACGATATCAAGATATGGTCCGGTTCGGACCACAATTAAATTATATGTAGGAGACCTGTGTAAAATTTCAGCCAATTCGTATAAGAATTGCGCCCATTGGGGCTCACGAAGTAAAATAGAGAGAACGATTTATATGGGATCTGTATCGGGCTATAGACCGATTCAGACCATAATAAACACGTTTGTTGCTGGTCATGAGAGGATCCGTCGTACAAAATTTCAGGCATATCGGATAATAATTGCGACCTCTAGGGGTCAAGAAGTCAAGATCCCAGATCGGTTTATATGGCAGATATATCAGGTTATGAACCGATTTGAACCTTATTTGACACAGTTGTTGAGAGTAAAAATAAAATACGTCATGCAAAATTTCAGCCAAATCGGATAGGAATTGCGCCCTCTAGAAGCTCAAGAATTCAAATCCCCAGATCTGTTTATATGACAGCTATATCAACCATACTTGGCACAGTTGTTGAATATCATAACGAAATACTTCGTGCAAAAATTAATTCAAATCGGGTAAGAATTGTGCCCTCTAGAGGCTCAAGAAGTCAAGACCCAAGATCGGTTTATATGGCAGCTATATCAGGTTATGGACCGATTTGAACCATACTTGGCACAGTTGTTGGGTATTATAACAAAACACGTCGTGCGGAATTCCATTCCATTCGGATAAGAATTGCGCCCTCTAGAGGCTCAAGAAGTCAAAACCCAAGATCGGTTTATATGGCAGCTATATCAGGTTATGGACCGATTTGAACCATACTTGGCACAGTTGTTGGATATCATAATAAAACACGTCGTGCGGAATTCCATTCCAATCGGATAAGAATTGCACGCCCTAGAGGCTCAAGAAGTCAAGACCCAAGATCGGTTTATATTACAGCTATATCAAAACATGGACCGATATGGCCCATTTACAATACCAACCGACCTACACTAATAACAAGTATTTGTGCGGCTAGCTTTACTCCTTCGAAAGTTAGCGTGCTTTCGACAGAAAGACGGACGGACGGACGGACATGGCTAGATCGACATAAAATGTCACGACGATCAAGAATATATATACTTATGGGGTCTCAGACGAATATTTCGAGTAGTTACAAACAGAATGACGAAATTAGTATACCCTTATCTTATGGTGGAGGGTCTAAAAATCAATTTGTGTTTATTTGTTTGTTTGTATGTTTGTGTGTTCCTTATAGACTCAGAAACGGCTGAGCCGATTTTCTTGAAATTTTCACAGATGGTACATATTGACCCCGTGGTGAAAATAGGGTACTAAATTTTTTGATATCTGAAGGGGGAGCGGACCGTCCCCCTTACCCGAATTTTCAGAAACGCCAGATTTCGGAGATGGGTGGTGCGATTAAAGCGAAATTTTGTGTGCTCTCATATAGTTCCCTAAAAATAAAAATTTGGTATCCAAATTTCGGATGGGGTACCTAGGGGAGCTGCCCCACCCTAAAACCTACCAAATATATATTAAGACCAATCACGACAATATGGGACTCAAATGAAAGTTATTTAGGATCAGAAAAAGTATCTGATATCCAATTGCCGGATCAAGTGCTAGGGTGACCACCCCAAGCCCCTAAATCGGACATATTTACATTCGGACAGGGCTTAGAATTTGAGGGACCTACCCACTCCCAAAATCACCCTTAAATCGGGCATATTTACCGACCATGACAATGTGGGTCTTAAATGAAAGGTATTGGGGGATAGAGCAAGAATTGATACTCATTTTCGGGACCAATTTTCTGGGGGTCTACCCCTTTCCCAAAATACCACACAAACAGCATTTTTTTACTGACCATCGCAATATGGGGCTCAAATAAAGGTATTTAGGAGTAGAATACAAACTTGATATCCAAATGTAGGATCATGTATTTAGGGCATCACCCGTTCTCCAAAACATCCCCAAAGGGAAAAAAATTTTCGACCATGCCAATTTGTGCCTCAAATGAAAGGTATTTGAGATTAGAAAACGAACTTGATAACCTATTTTGGGGCCATGTGTTTGGAGGACGCCTCATCCTGTAAACTCTTCTTCAGCCAATGCCAATATGAGGTTTAAATAAATGGTATTTGAGACAAGAGCATGATACTGATATGTTTTCAGCGCCAAGTATCTGGGGGACCACCTATCCCCCGAATTTATCACTAAAGCAGACATCATGAGAATATCGGGCTGAAATGAAGTATTTTAAGGATGGAGTACACCTTACATCCCAACTTGAATTGAAATACTACGTGCCAAAATTCATTCAAATTGGATAAGAATTGCGCACTCTAGAGGCTGAAGAAGTCAAGACCCCAGATCGGTTTATATGGCAGCTATATCAGGTTATGAACCGATTTGAACCATACTTGGCACAGTTTTTGGATATCATAACAAAGCACGTCGTGCAAAATTTCATCCCAATCGGATAAGAATTGCGCTCTCTAGAGGCTCAAGAAGTCAAGACCCAAGATCGGTTTATATGGCAGCTATATCAGGTTATGAACCGATTTGAACCATACTTAGCACAGTTGTTGGATATCATAAGAAAACACTACGTACAAAATTTCATTCTGATCGGATAAGAATTGCGCACTCTAGAGGCTCAAGAAGTCAAGACCCAAGATCGGTTTATATGGCAGCTATATCAAAACATGGACCGATATGGGCCATTTACAATACCAACCGACCTACAGTAATAAGAAGTATTTGTGCAAAATTTCAAGAGGCTAGCTTTACTCCTTCGGAAGTTAGCGTGCTTTCGACAGACAGACGGACGGACGGACATGGCTAGATCGACATAAAATTTCACGACGATCAAGAATATATATACTTTATGGGGTCTCAGACGAATATTTCGACTAGTTACAAACAGAATGACGAAATTAGTATACCCCCCATCCTATGGTGGAAGGTATAAAAATGATATAAGAAAAGATTTGCTCTGCCATTAGAGCGATATCAAGATATAGTCCGGTTTGGACCACAATTAAATTATATGTTGGAGACCTGTGTAATATGTGAGCCAATTCGAATAAGAATTGCGCCCTTTGTGGCCTCAAGAAGTAAAATAGAGAGATCGATTTATATGGGAGCTGTATCGGGATATAGACCGATTCAGACCATAATAAAGACGTATGTTAATGGTCATGAGAGAATCCGTCGTACAAAATTTCAGGCAAATCGGATAATAATTGCGACCTCTAGAGGCTCAAGAAGTCAAGATCCAAGATCGGTTTATATGGCAGCTATATCAGGTTGTGAACCGACTTGTACCTTATTTGACATAGTTGTTGAAAGAAACAATAAAAAACGTCTTGCAAAATTTCAGCCAAATCGGATAGGAATTGCGCCCTCTAGAAGCTCAAGAAGTCAAGTCCCCAGATGTGTTTATATGACAGCTATATCAGGTTATGAACCGATTTGAACCGTACTTGGCATAGTTGTTGGATGTCATAACAAAACACGTCGTGCAAAGTTTCATTCCCATCGGATAAGATTGCGCACTCTAGAGGCTCAAGAAGTCAAGACCAAAGATCGGTTTATATGGCAGCTATATCAAAACATGGACCGATATGGCCCATTTACAATACCAACCGACCTACACTAATAAGAAGTATTTGTGCAAAATTTCAAGCGGCTAGCTTTACTCCTTCGGAAGTTAGCGTGCTTTCGACAGACAGACGGACGGACATGTTTCACGAAGATCAAGAATATATATACTTTATGGGGTCTCAGACGAATATTTCGAGTAGATACAATCAGAATGACGAAATTAGTATACCCCCCATCCTATGGTGGAGGGTATAAAAATCAATTTGTGTTTGTTTGTAGGTTTGTTTGTTTTTTTGTTTGTTTGTGTGTTCCTTTTAGACTCAGAAACGGCTGAACCGATTTTCTTGAAATTTTCACAGATGGTGTATAATGATCTCGTGGTGAAAATAGGGTACTAAGTTTTTTGATATCTGGAGGGAGGAAGGACCCTCCCCCTTACCCTAATTTTCAGAAACGCCAGATCTCGGAGATGGGTGGTGCGATTTAAGCGAAATTTTGTGTGCACTCATATAGTACCCTAAAAATAAAAATTTGGTATCCAAATTTCGAGTGGGGTACCTAGGGGGGCTGTCCCACCCTAAAACCTCCCAAACATATATCTAGACCAATCACGACAAGATGGGACTCAAATGAAAGGTATTTAGGATAAGAAAACGTATCTGATATCCAATTGTCGGACCAAGTGCTAGGGGGACCACCCCAAGCCCCAAAGCACCCCTAAATCGGACATATTTACCGACCATGGTAATATATGACTCAAATGAAAGGTATTTGCGAGTAGAATACGAATCTGATATCCAAATGTGGGACCACGTTTCTTGGGGTCCTCCATTTCCCCAAAACACTCCCAACCAAGATTTATATACTGAACATGGCAATATGGGGCTTATATAAAAGGTATTTGAATGTAGAATACGAATCTGATATCTAGATGTGGGACCAAGTGCTTTGGGGACCGCCCATACCCGAGAACATACCCAAATAGGACAAATTTACGACCATAGCAATATGGAACTCAAATATGAGGTTTGGGAAATATGTCTATGGGGCCACCCCACCCCCATAACACCACCTAAATAGGAAGTATTTGCTGACCATTGCAATTTTAGGCTTAACTAAGAGGTATTTTAGAGTAAAACACGAATCTGATATATATTTTCAAAGTCAAGTCACTGAGTGGCCGCCCCATCCCTCATAACTCTCCATAAGCCGGACATGTTTGCCAACTATGGAAAAATGGAGCTCAAATGAAGGGTATTTGGGAGTAGACCATGAATCTGACATCAACATTCGGGACCAACTGTCTAGGGGACGTCCCACCACCATAACAACCTTCAAGTGGGACGTATTTGCTCACCAAGACAATTGAGGTCTTCAAGACAGTGGAGCTCGATGTTCATAGTTTTTAGGGCCCATACCTCAAACCGGACATATTTGGTGGTTTTTTTAATAAGGGATTTAATGGTTTGAATGGTTTTTTAGATTTGAAAATTAATTTGATATCCAATTTTGAGGCCAATGGCAATATGAGGTTCAAAAATATGAGAATAGAGCACGTTGGTAATATATTTTCAGGGCTTAGTGACCACCCCACTCCCCAAAACACCTCTAAATCGGCCATATTTACCGACCATGTCAATGTGGGGCTTAAATAAAAGGTATTGGGGGCAGAGCAAGCATTGATACCTTTTTTCGGGACCAATTTTCTGGGGTCTACCCCTTTCCCAAAATACCCCACAAACAGCAACTTTTTACTGACCATCGCAATATGTTGGTCAAATAAAGGTATTTGGGAGTAGAATACGAATTTGATATACAAATGTAGGACCATGTATTGTAAGCATCACCCCGTCCCTAAAACACCCCCCAAAGGGAAAACATTTTTGGACCATGCCAATATGTGGCGCAAATGAGAGGTATTTGAGATTAGAAAGCGAATTTGATAACCAATTTTGGGGACATGTGTTTGGGGGACGCCTCATCCTGTAAACTCCTCTTAAACCGATGGCAATATGGGCTTAAAATAAATGGTATTTGAGAGAAGAGCACGATGCTGATATTTTCTAGGACCAAGTGTCTGGGGGACCATCTCACCCCCGAAAACACCCCTAAATCAGACATCATGAGAACATCGGGCAGAAAGTCTTTTAAGAATGGAGTACACCTTACATCCAAACTTAAATTCGTAGATCAATAGAGATCATATGGGATTCAGACAAAGGCACTTATATTGTTAAACTGTCAAGCGATATACTATTTTCGTAGCATGATATTGCACTAAAAGCTCTTTAATTGTCGAAAATAAATATACCCAGAAAAATTTTGTTCCATATAAAGTAAAACAAGTAACAGCGTGCTATGTTCGGCCGGGCTGAATCTTATATACCCTCCACCGTGGATCGCATTTGTCGAGTTCTTTTCCCGGCATCTCTTCTTAGGCAAAAAAAGGATATAAGGAAAAATTTGCTCTGCTATTAGAGCGATATCAAGATATGGTACGGTTTAGACCACAATTAAATTATATGTTGGAGACCTGTGTAAAATGTCAGCCAATTCGAATAAGAATTGCACCCTTTGGGGGTTCAAAAATAAAATAGAGTGATCGATTATATGGCAAATCGGATAATAAATGGGACCTCTAGAGGCTCAAGAAGTCAAGATCCAAGATCCCTTTATAAATATGTCAGCTTTATCAGGTTATGAAACGATTTGAACCTTATTTGACACAGTTGTTGAAAGTAAGAATAAAATACGTCATGCAAAATTTTAGCCAAATCGGATGTGAATTGCGCCCTCTAGAAGCTCAAGAAATTAAGTCCCATGATCGGCTTATATGACAGCTATATCAGGTTATGAAACGATCTGAACCATACTTAGCACAGTTGTTGGATATCACAACAAAATACTTTGTGCAAAAATTCATTCAAATCCGATAAGAATTGCGCCCTCTAGAGGCTCAAGAAGTCAAGACCCAAGATCGGTTTATTTGGCAGCTATATCAAAACATGGACCGATATGGCCCATTTACAATACCAACCGACCTACACAAATAAGAAGTATTTGTGCAAAATTTCAAGCGACTAGCTTTACTCCTTCGGAAGTTAGCGTGCTTTTGACAGACAGACGGACGGACGCACAGGCGGGCGGACATGGCTAGATCGACATAGAATGTCTCGACGATCAAGAATATATATACTTTATGGGGTCTCAGACGAGTATTTCGAGTAGTTATAAACAGAATGACGAAATTCGTACACCCCCCATCCTATGGTGGAGGGTATAAAAATGTGACAGTCAGATTTCTTGGACACTATCAAAGAAGAAACGGACCTTAACATGTATCGCGACAAAAAAATTAGTAAATTTTATTAGATTTCCAATAAAAATTTAAATCGGTTCAGTAATGCTTTCACAAGCAAAAAACAAAAGAGTCCAGCCTGTACGAAAATTTCAACAAAAAAATTTGGCAGTCAAATTTCTTGGACACTATAAAAGATATCCCGCACATTAAGGCTTTTTTTAAGGGCTTTTGAAACACTTTCCAGCAAAAAGATATTTGGAAAATCGGATCATAAATGCGCTTTTGACGGCCAAAACAAAATTTTGCAGGGCCGAGATGACCAACTTTGAAGGCCCACCAATGGGCCCTTGGGACATCTAAGGCCCTGAAATTTTGGAAATAAACTGGATAACACTTTAGCTGTAACCAAGTAAAATTTCATGACGATATCTCTATCCGTTCCAAAATGGCAGACATATTTCCACTTATTTTTTTCCCATCCCTCTGTTAGCGGATGTCATAGCGACTGGATAGAGTGTGAGTAGTGAGTGAAAGTAAAATTGAAAGTGAAAGTGAGATAAGTGATTTTGGAGTCATTATTTTTGGGAGCGATTGCTTTGACCAATTTGAGACAGCTTAGACGGAGGAGTTGTTTGAAGTCTGGATAGGATTTGTGAGGTGGTGATGGTTAAGAGGACGAAGGGGAAGAAAGGGATTGTAGGATGTGGGGGGACGTCGCATGGTGGCATTAGTACCGATTCGTCGGTGGCCCGTGCTGGACGGCATGGAATGATGAGGAAGGAGTCGGTGGACTTGTTGTCCAGTGGGAGTGGTGGTGAAGATGGGAAGCGCCTGAAACTAGGTTTGCTGGTATGGCGTTTGGCAAGGGGGGGAAGGTGGTGAATTGCCATCGGAAGACGACAGCTGATGTGAAGTCAGCTGGTGGGGTTGATGGCGCTGGTGGTAGTGCCAGTGCAGCAGTGGTTGATAGCGGTGCTGGTGGTGTTGCCAGTGAAGGTGGGGGGGCATCGACTCCGAGGAAGGCAGAGCAGCGGGAAAATAGGGCTCGTAGGCGGGTGTTTGCCAGTCAGATTTCTTGGACACTATCAAAGAAGAAACGGACCTTAACATGTATCGCGACAAAAAAATTAGTAAATTTTATTAGATTTCCAATAAAAATTTAAATCGGTTCAGTAATGCTTTCACAAGCAAAAAACAAAAGAGTCCAGCCTGTACGAAAATTTCAACAAAAAAATTTGGCAGTCAAATTTCTTGGACACTATAAAAGATATCCCGCACATTAAGGCTTTTTTTAAGGGCTTTTGAAACACTTTCCAGCAAAAAGATATTTGGAAAATCGGATCATAAATGCGCTTTTGACAGCCAAAACAAAATTTTTCAGGGCCGAGATGACCAACTTTGAAGGCCCACCAATGGGCCCTTGGGACATCTAAGGCCCTGAAATTTTGCAAATAAACTGGATAACACTTTAGCTGTAACCAAGTAACATTTCATGACGATATCTCTATCCGTTCCAAAATGGCAGACATATTTCCACTTATTTTTTTCCCATCCCTCTGTTAGCGGATGTCATAGCGACTGGATAGAGTGTGAGTAGTGAGTGAAAGTAAAATTGAAAGTGAAAGTGAGATAAGTGATTTTGGAGTCATTATTTTTGGGAGCGATTGCTTTGACCAATTTGAGACAGCTTAGACGGAGGAGTTGTTTGAAGTCTGGATAGGATTTGTGAGGTGGTGATGGTTAAGAGGACGAAGGGGAAGAAGGGGATTGTAGGATGTGGGGGGACGTCGCATGGTGGCATTAGTACCGATTCGTCGGTACATGCTGCCGGGTGCATGCTGCCATAACTCCTGATGAGCTCCGGGTAGATTTGTACTCCCTCAACTTGAAGGAGAGGATGAGTGAGGAGGTCTATCGTCGGTCGGTGCGTCTGGCTTCCGCACCTTGGAAACCGGAGGGAGGGTGGCAGATAAGTTGTGTGAGGAAGGGGTGTATGTGAAGTGGTTCCGCTTCACCGCCCGGATGCAGAATGCGGTCTTCGCATGCCATCGATGAATGGGTTTCGACCACAGAGTGAGGGATTGCCGCGTGCATGGTAATGTTTTTCGCCGTTGTGGACTGGGCGGACATGTGGCTTCGGCCTGTCCGAACCCCGTGCATTGTGGGAATTGTGCATTTAAGGGGTTGCCGGTGGATCACATGATGATCTCCTATTACGCTATTTTGACGGCTAGGGCGAACGCCAGGGATTAAGGATCGTCATGGGGATTAAATTTTTCAATTTAATTGCCAGCGGTTTAGGACACCAACGCAACCTCCCCGATGTGGTTCTCGAAAATGACCCAGCACTCGCTTGGTCATGAGAATCACCATCGTGGGCAGTTGCACAGCGAATGGTTAACTTTGAATGACGTCGGTGTGTTGAACATACCGAGCGAGAAGTATACCTTTGATGGGCCTTCAGGCGTTAGTGACATTGACTTTACGGCTGCAAATGGGACGGCATTTACTGCTTACCAGTTTAGGTGGAGGGTTTGTGACGAATAGAGCTCAAGTGATCGAGACGTGAACTGGACTTGTATGTGGAAAGTTTTAGGGAGACTGCATCAGCATTGTCTTCAGATCACTTTAGGGCACTGACCGTAGATGACCAAATTGTTAATGTAGACGAGTGGATGAGCGCGGTGAATGATGCGCTCCTTGGCAGACTTTGAAAGGCGAAACCAAGAAATGTCAAGTGGTGGACCTTGAGCTGGAAACAATGCGGCGGAACGTCAGGCGTCTGAGGAAGCCATTCCAAAGAGCCAGAAATTCCAATGCTAAGGATCTTGTCTCACGCCGAAACGACTACCTTAGAAATTTGAGGACGTACAAGCAACTGTTGATTAGGAGCAAGGAAGATCATTTTAGCAGATTTGTGCAGGACAACAGGGATGATCCATGGGGCAAGGTATACTGCGTCGGCGCGGTGGGCAACTGAGTTCTAGTCAGTACAGTAGTCAGTACTAGGGTGTTAATGGGAACGTTCTTTCCCGATGCGGATGAGCACGAACAGGCTCCCAGTGTGGAAATGATCGTGCCTCCTCCAAGTCTGGAATGGGTCGAGATAGTGGAAAGTGTTTGCGGCTTAGAAGCAGGAGGTCACCTGGCATGGACGGTATGACTTGACAGATGTGTAAAAGCATCTGGAAGGCTATACCTGACCATGTCGAGTTGATCCTCATACGATGTGTCAAAGTAGGTTATATCCCTCGTACGTCGAAATGTGCTCGAGTCGTAGTCCTTCTGAAATTGATTGAGGAGCAATCCGTGATCGTATCGGGGCATCAGTCTCCTCCCAGTGATTGCAATAGTATTGGGAAGGATAATGGTGACAAGGTATAGGGAGGGCTACGAGGAGGGTACTTCTCCGTACCAATTCGGCTTTCGGGAGGAAAAGAGCACTGTGGATGCCTGGATCCACGTGCAGAACTATTTGAGAGAATCGAGCGCCAAATATGTCCTTGGCATATTTGTGCGTGAGGATTGGCTCACCGCTTCTGAGCTTGCAGATGGGGATGTTAGGTGGCTCAAGGCACTCCTTTTGGACCGTCTTGAAGATAGGTGGAGAACTAGATGTACGAACAGTGACATTGGTCGGGTGACTTGCGAATTTATTCGTGACGCGACGTTCGTACGAGATCGCCCGGACTTTGGCTTCGGCCTAAGTCTGGGCTCCATACTGACGGGACATGGTTCCTTGCATTTTTGCATCAGAGGAATTTGTCCGCAACTGATTTGTGCGACTGTGGGAGACCTGAGGACTGGAGACATGAACTGACAAAATGCCCGTACTATGCAGACATTAGAGATTTATTCGCGATGGTGATTAGCGAGGCGGCGTGGGATTTCAGTAGGGTCCATGAGGACGAGACGACTGTTGCAAGGCTGGCCACCTTTTCCAGGGAAGTATTTCTTAGGAGACGTACAAGACTTAGTGGAGGGATGAATACACGCTAGTTATCCACAACGAGGCGTTACTGTATTGGTGCGACCGAGTAATTTGGTGCTGCGCATGACATGGCCTGGCACCTGCCTTGCCCATGTTGATGCAGCGGCGTCTGCCCACTGTTGGTTCCCGTAGCTGTTGTGATTGTATTCGGTCATCCGTTAGGGTGGCCACGTTGATTGTGAGTCCCATGTTGATGCAGATATGTGTGGCATAGCCCGTGAGGGCTGCCGTGTCCTGTTTGTGTTTGTGTTTATCGTCCTGTTGTATGTTTGATGCATACTTTTGTATGCTGGCTTGAGGTCGGCTTAGGGCGATTCTTTTCATCCAGGTGACCAGTCCGAAACTGTTAGGGGTTCAACTGGTAGTAGTCTTTTAAGGCTACGAAGTCTGACCGGAGACTTTAATCTGGTACCACGGGTGTCAGGAGCCCCTGGAACTTCGGTTCCAGACTGACTATGGTGAGGCCGCAGTGGGGAGCAACGTGGTGGCTGTGGTTTGTACCCAAATCGCGGGTAGAGCATAAACTCGGCGTGGAGTTGCGTTTTCAAACGGGTGCCGTGACCCATAGATCGGAAGGAGTTTTAGGTAGTGCTCCGCTCCTAACCAAAGAGGTGAACACGTCCAAATACGTGGGATCAAATTGGTACTCATGTGTGGGTTACCACATGTGGGTAGACGCATTGTATTCACGCATTCCCAGGTTTGGGACGTGATGGCAGGAACCTGCGTTAAACAACGATATTCGTGTGCGATCTCTCGATTTAAGGTTGTGGGCCCATAAAAGGCGAATTTACTGTCCGATGTCGCCGTAATTTGGGACAATGACTTGTGTTAGGCCCTTCGACAACTTTATGCAATTTGGCCCAGATCGGTCTAGATTTGGATATAGCTGCCATATAGACCGATCTCTCGATTTAAGGTTTTGGGCCCATAAAAGGCGCGTTTGTTGTCCGATTTGGCGGAAATTTGGGACTGTGAGTTGTGCTAGGCCCTTCGACATCCCTCTTCAATTTGATTTAGATCGGTTGAGATTTGGATATAGTTGCCATACAGACCAATGCGTCAATGTAAACCCTTGGCCCCATAAAAGGCACATTTATAATCCGATTTGGCTGAAATTTGACATTGCGACTTATGTAAGGCTTTTCGACATCCGTGTCATATATGGTTCAGATCGGTAAATATTTGGACATGGTATCCAAAAAGACAAATATTTTGTTCTACAAAATTGAACAATGACTTGTACTTATTAGACCACTCAATGTCAGTGTAGAATTTGGCCCAAATCTAAATTTAATAAAGGGTGATTTTTTTGAGGTTAGGATTTTCATGCATTAGTATTTGACAGATCACGTGGGATTTCAGACATGGTGTCAAAGAGAAAGATGCTCAGTATGCTTTGACATTTCATCATGAATAGACTTACTAACGAGCAACGCTTGCAAATCATTTTCAGTGAATGGGCCCTAGAAAAGTTGGCAGAAAATCCGCTTTTTTATCGACAAATTTTGTTCAGCGATGAGGCTCATTTCTGGTTGAATGGCTACGTAAATAAGCAAAATTGCCGCATTTGGAGTGAAGGGCAACCAGAAGCCGTTCAAGAACTGCCCATGCATCCCGAAAAATGCACTGTTTGGTGTGGTTTGTACGCTGGTGGAATCATTGGACCGTATTTTTTCAAAGATGCTGTTGGACGCAACGTTACGGTGAATGAACACATTTCGAACCGAACACTGATTTTGGTAATAAAATTCAATGATTTGCAAGCGTTGCTCGTTAGTAAGTCTATTCATGATGAAATGTCAAAGCATACTGAGCATCTTTCACTTTGACACCATGTCTGAAATCCCACGTGATCTGTCAAATACTAATGCATGAAAATCCTAACCTCAAAAAAATCACCCTTTATAATTTGTTTTTGTTATATGGTACAAAGAACTACAAATTACAATAAAGTTTGTTTGAATATACATATTTCAATATGAACTCTTTTTATACCCACCACCGACGGATGGGGGTATATTCATTTTGTCATTCCGTTTGCAACACATCGAAATATCCATTTCCGACCCCATAAAGTATATACATATATTCTTGATCAGCGTAAAAATCTAAGACGATCTAGACATGTCCGTCCGTCTGTCTGTTGAAATCACGCTACAGTCTTCAAAAATAGAGATATTGAGCTGAATCTTTGCCCAGATTCTTTTTTTGTCCATAAGCAGGTTAAGTTCGAAGATGGGCTATATCGGAAAATATCTTGATATAGCCCCCATATAGACCGATCCGCCGATTTAGGGTCTTAGGCCCATAAAAACTACATTTATTATCAGATTTTGCTGAAATTTGGGACAGTGAGCTGTGTTAGGCCCTTCGACATCCTCCGCCAATTTGGCTCAGATCGGTCCACATTTGGATATAGCTGCCATATAGACCTATCTCTCGGTTTTAGGTTTTGGGGCCATAAAAGGCGCATTTATTGTCCGATGATGCCGAAATTTGGGACAAAGAGCTAAGTTAAGCCCCTCCACATATTTCTGCAATTTGTTCTAGATCGATCAAGATTTGCATATAGCTGCCATATGGACCGATCTCTCGATTTAAAGTCTTGGCCCCATAAAAGGCGCTTTTTTAATCCGATTGCACTGAAATTTGACACACTGACTTATGTTAGGCTTTTCGACATCCGTGTCATATATAGTTCAGGTCGGTTAATTTTAAGATATAGACCAATATTTTGTTATATACAATTGAACAATGACTTTTACTTATTAGTATTTGGTCCAAATCGAAACATATATTGATATAGCTGCTGTGGAGCATAAGGTATGAGTTTTGCACCGGATTTTGATGAAATGTGGTTTACATATATATCCGAGGTGGTGGGTATCCAAAGTTCGGCCCGGCCGAGCTTAACGCCTTTTTACTTGTTATATTTTATTTTACTCTTAAATATTATATCCCTTTTTGATGGTAATATAAAAAGATTAAATCTATCCAGAAAATTTCTGGAAAAATCATTGGGTAAGATTTCTTCTACTTTTCGATTCTATTATTACACTTTTTATATCCTCCACCATAGGATGGGGGGTATACTAATTTCGTCATTCTGTTTGAACCTACTCGAAATATTCGTCTGAGACCCCATAAAGAATATATATTCTTGATCGTCGCGACATTTTATGTCGATCTAGCCATGTCCGTCCGTCCGTCTGTCTGTCGAAAGCACGCTAACTTTCGAAGGAGTAAAGCTAGCCGCATGAAATTTTGCACAAATACTTCTTATTTGTTTAGGTCGGTTGGTGTTGTAAATGGGCCATATCGGTCCATGTTTTGATATAGCTGCCATATAAACCGATCTTGGGTTTTGACTTCTTGAGCCTCTAGAGTGCGCAATTCTTATCCGATTAAAATGAAATTTTGAACGACGTGTTTTGTTGTTATGATATCCAACAATTTTGCCAAGTATGGCGCAAATCGGTCCATAACCTGATATAGCTGCCATATAAACCGATCTTGGGTCTTGACTTCTTGAGACTCTAGAGTGCGAAATTCTTATCCGATTGGAATGAAATTTTGCACGTGGTATTTTGTTATGATATCCAACAACTGTGCCAAGTATGGTTCATAACCTGATATAGCTGCCATATAAACCGATCTTGGGTCTTGAGCCTCTAGAGTGCGCAATTCTTATCCGATTGGAATGAAATTTTGTATGACGGATCCTCTCATGACCATCAACATACGTGTTCATTATGGTCTAAATCGGTCTATAGCCCGATACAGCTCCCATATAAATCGATCTCTCTATTTTACTTTTTGAGCCCCCAGAGGGTGCAATTCTTATTCGAATTGGCTGACATTTTACACAGGTCTCCAACATATGATTTAATTGTGGTCCAAACCGGACCATATCTTGATATCGCTCTAATAGCAGAGCAAATCTTTTCTTATATCCTTTTTTTTGCCTAAGAAGAGATGCCGGGAAAAGAACTCGACAAATCCGATCCATGGTGGAGGGTATATAAGATTCGGCCCGGCCGAACTTAGCACGCTTTTACTTGTTGGCTTTTTTATCGTGCATATACTTTAGCGATTGAACGGGATGTCCACAGCGAAAAGCTTTTTCGTTAAAAAAAATGCAATCAAATCGGAGGGGTAGATCGAAAGATATGTGCATTTATGTATTTAAGAAATCATCAGGGGCCAACTATAACCCAGAAAAGCACACCCTATATTATTAACAGGTTGGCCATTTCAAACATTTTCTGAAAGCATATATCCTCCACTTCAAACCGTTAGAAGATTGCAAAACGTTATGCTTTCTGGTTTCAAACTACAAATATAATGCTGTAATTCTTTTGTCCAGAAAACTGGTGGTTGAGACTATAAAAATCATCCTTTATTTGGTACTTTCTTTACAGAAGGGGGCAGAGTTCTGATTTTTTATAAGCAATTATTACAAAACTATATAATTTTATAAATCGAGTGACTACCTGGGTTTTTGAAAGTCCTACACTAAAAAGTGGGTATGAAAAAAACGTTGACCTCTCATTTTATTTTTTACGTACGGGAATAGAAGTAAGTCAAATTTTTGGAGCATTTCTTTCGACCAATCGACACGAGCCTTTTTTTTGAGCGATTGACAAATTGTGTGGGATCCAACGAGAAAAAAATGTTTTTGATGGTCAAATATTCATGCAATATTGAATGTATGCTGGTCCCACTAATGCCTAAGGTTGTCTCCAACTCACGATAGATCACATGAAGATCTTGAAATATCAGTTGGCGCACAGCATCAATGGTTTTTGGAACAACAACTGATTTTGGTCGACCTTTACGAAATTCTCGTTGGAATGAACCACGACCTCGGTTGAATTCACCATACCATCGATAAACACTGGATTTTTATCAAATTCGCCAGTAATTACGAGATTCATAAGAGACTCCCTTGTATCAAATTTCGTGAGAATCGGTTCGCAAATAACTATGATACGATTGCAGTATTAGTCCAAATTGGACGAACATATATATGGGAGCTATATCCAAATCTGAACCGAGTTTTTCCAATTTCAATAGACTTTGCCTCTAGGACAGACAGATGGACATAGCTAAGTCGAAGGAAATTATTCTGAGTCGATCGGTAAACGTATCAATGAGTGTAGCTCTCTTCCGTCTGGGTGTTACAAACAAATAATAATACCATGTAACACTATAGTGGTGTAGGGTATAATTAGTAGCTTGCCTTTCACTTAAAACTCATTTGTGTGAACTAATGCAACACATTACAACAACAGTAATATGGTAAAAATACAAAAGAAAACCGACATGTGCAAGACAATGAATATACTAACAGAAATCATTATTACACCCTCATATAAAGAATGACATTAAATGAGATCATGAGAGATAAAAGTTGGATGTCTGAAAGAAAAAGATCACTGTTGCGGTGGGTAGAGCATTGTAGTTGTGGGTGATGTGCTTGGTTTGTTCATACTGAGGTCAATCAATTGCATATGTTACCCTCCACCATAGGATGGAGGGTATACTAATTTCGTCATTCTGTTTGTAACTACTCGAAATATTCGTCTGAGACCCCATAAAGTATATATATTCCTGATCGTCGCGACATTTTATGTCGATCTAGCCATGTCCGTCCGTCTGTCCGTCCGTCCGTCTGTCTGTCGAAAGCACGCTAACTTCCGAAGGAGTAAAGCTAGCAGCTTGAAATTTTGCACAAATACTTCTTATCAGTGTAGGTCGGTTGGTATTGTAAATGGGCCATATCGGCCCGTGTTTTGATATAGCTGCCATATAAACCGATCTTGGGTCTTGATTTCTTGAGCCTCTAGAGTGCGCAATTCTTATCCGATTGGAATGAAATTTTGCACGACGTGTTTTGTTATGACATCCAACAACTGTGCCAAATATGGTTCAAATCGGTCCATAACCTGATATAGCTGCCATATAAACCGATCTTGGGTCTTGATTTCTTGAGCCTCTAGAGTGCGCAATTCTTATCCGATTGGAATGAAATTTTGCACGACGTGTTTTGTTATGACATCCTACAACTGTGCCAAGTATGGTTCAAATCGGACCATAACCTGATACAGCTGCCATATAAACCGGTCTTGGGTCTTGACTTCTTGAGCCCTTAGAGTGCGCAATTCTTATTCGATTGGAATGAAATTTTGCACGGCGTGTTTTGTTATGATATCCAACAATTGTGCCAAGTATGGTTTAAATCGGTCCATAACCAGATATAGCTGCCATATAAACCGATCTTGGGTCTTGACTTCTTGAGCCTCTAGAAGGCGCAATTCTTATCCGATTTGAATGAATTTTTGCACATAGTATTTTGTTATGATACCTTTAACATTTGTACCAATTATGGTTCAAATCGGTTAATAACCTGATATAGCTGTCATATAAACAGATCTGGGGACTTGACTTCTTGAGCCTCTAGAGGTCGCAATTATTTTCCGATTTGCCTGAAATTTTGTACGGCGCATTCTCTCATGATCATCAACATACGTGTTTATTATGGTCAGAATCGGTCTATAGCCCGATACTGCTCCCATATAAATCGATCTCTCTATTTTACATCTTGAGCCCACAAAGGGCGCTATTCTTATTCGAATTGGCTGACATTTTACACAGGTCTCCAACATATAATTTAATTGTGGTCCAAACCGGACCATATCTTGATATCGCTCTAATAGCAGAGCAAATCTTTTCTTATATCCTTTTTTGCCTAAGAGGAGATGCCGGGAAAAGAACTCGAGAAATGCGATCCATGGTGGAGGGTATATAAGATTCGGCCCGGCCGAACTTAGCACGCTTTTACTTGTTTTTCTTTAGACTATGTATTTAAATTTATTGTTTGATTTGTTGTTGTTGTAGCAGCGTGTTGTACACTGAGGCGGCAGCCATTGGCAATTAAGGATTCTATCGGGTCAAGCAGGTAAGTATGTAAAAGGTTATTTTTTAAAAGCTATAGGAAAGTTTTTCCAAAAAAGCACACAAAATTAAAAAAATGCATGAAATCTCTATTTGAATCGATATAGGATGATTCCATGCAAATGTTGACCGTACCTGCGCCTCAAGTGGTCCATATACTTACTCTTTCTAATATCTCGGCCGGTATCTCACGAATAAATGCTACAATGTGTCAATTGAAGCGGGTTTGTGTGAATAGACTTTAACAAAACCCAACAAAAATAGTTTAAAGGCGTTAAATCGCACGATCTAGGCGGCCAATTGGCCGGTACCGAATGTGAAATAAAATGTTCTCCGAACTCGTCTCTCATTAAGTCCATTGTTATGATTGCTGCCCCATAAAGTATACATATTCTTGATCGCCATGACACTTTAAATCGATCTAGCCAAGTCCGTCCATCCGTCTCTCTGTCGAAAGCACGCTATCTTTCGAAGGAGTAAAGGTATCCACATGAAATTTTGCACAAATACTTCTTACTAGTGTAGGCCAGTTGGAATTGTTTATGGCCCATAAACCAAGCCCAACTAGCTCGGTTTATGTTTTGATATAGCTGCCATAAAACCGATCTATGATCTCGACTTTTCGATTTGGCTGATATTTAGCATAAGGTATTTTGTTATGATTTCCAGCAACTGTGCTAGGTACGGTTGATGTCGGTCCATCACCTGATATAGATCTCATATAAACCGATCTGAGGTATTGACTTCTTGAGCCACTATTCTTATACGATTTCGCAGAAATTTTTCATGACGTGTTTCGCTGTGACTTTGAGCAACTGTGCTAAGTATGGTCTAAATCGATCGCTAACCTGATATAGCTGCTATATCAACCTATCTTGGATCTTGACTTCTTGAGCCACTAGTGGGCGCAGTTTTAATCCGATTTGGCTGAAATTTTGGATGACGTGTTTTGTTATTATTTCCAACAATTGTTGTTAGTATGGTTGAAATTGATCTATAACCTGATATCGCTGTCATATAAACCGCTCTGGGGTGTTGATGTCTTGAGCCTCTAGTGGGCGTAATTATTACCCGATTTGCCCGAAAATCTACATGACATGTTTCGTTATGACCTCCAACAACTGTCTTAAGTGTGGTTTAATTCGGTCCATAAGCAGATATAGCTGAAGTCATAATTAGTATCCGATTTGGCTGAAATCTTTTTACAACGGTTTCTCCCATGACCTTCAACCTACATGTCAAATATTCAATTAAATTATGGTCAGAATCGGACCATATCTTGATATAGCTACAATAGCACAGCAATTCTTTTTATTTTCCTTTGTTTGTCATAAACAAGTAAACGCGCGCTTAGTTCGGCCGGGCCGAATTTTATATACCCTCCACCATGGATCGCTTTTGTCGAGTTATTTTCGCGGTATCTCTTTTTTGACAAGCAAAGCTTAAAAGTAAAGGATTGGTATGGTATTGAAACTATATCACGTTATGGTCCGATTCGAACCATAAATGATTTGAATGTTGGAGACCAAAGTAGAAGTCATTGTGTAAAATTTGGAGGAGGGTGTAAAAATAGTCGAAGCAGTCGGTGGCAAAAATCGACTTGAAACTAAATCCATTTCGGTTTTTTGATTTTTTATACCTATCAATATACGATGGGGGTATACTCATCTAGTCATTCCGTTTGAAACACTCGAAATAATGATCTAGGACCCCATAAAGTTTATATATTCTTGATCGTCTCGACTTTATGAGTCGAACTAGCCATGTCCTACCATCTGTCCGTCCATCCGTCTGCCGAAATCACGACAGCGGTCGAACGCGTAAAGCTAGCCGCTTGAAATTTCGCACAAAAACTTAATATTGATGTAGGTCTTTGGGGATTGCAAATGGTTCAGATTTGAATATAACTCCCATATAAACCGATCTCCACATTTAATTTTTTGAGCACCTGAAAGCCCCAATTTTTGTACGATTTGGGTAAAATTTTGCTATGACTCCCAACAATTGAGCAAAGTATTGTCCAAATCGGTTTGTAACCTGGTATAGCTCCCAAATAAATCGATCTCCTGATTTGACTTCTTGAGCGCCTGTAAGCCGCAATTTTTGTTCGATTTGGCTGAAATTTGGCACATAGTGTTCTGTTATGATTTGTAACAATTGCGCCTAGTACGGCCGAATTTGGCCAATAACATGATATAGCTCCCATAAAAGCCGATTTAAAATCTTAAGCCCCTGGAAACCTCAATTTTCATCCGATTTGGCAGAAATTTTTACACATAGTGTTTTGTTATGACTTCCAACAACTGTACCAAGTACGGTCCAAATCGGTTACTAACCTGTTATAGTTCCCACATAAACCGATCTCCAGATTTAACTTCTTGAGCACCTGGAAGCAGCATTTTTCATCCGATTTGGCTGAAATTTTGCACATGGTGTTCTGTTAAGACTCTCAACAACTGTGCCAAGTACGGTCCAAATCGATCTATAACCAGATATAGCTCCCATATTTTAGCAGAATCGATGGTGGTGTGTTCCCAAGATTCGGCCCGGCCGAACTTAGCACGCTTTTACTTGTTTCGACTCTTTTGACTTCAAAGTCGATAATTCGACTTTTTTAAACAGTAAAAGGCGACTTCTACTTATCGACTTTTAATGCAAAAAGTCTATTAGTCGAAAGTCGTCTTTTAAATCCCTAATAAGGTCTTAATCCCATAAAAAGTGGTTTTGTTGCCCGATTTCGCTGAAACTCTGACTAGCATAAGTGTTCTCGAGACCTGAATCAAATATGATCCGGATCAGCCCCCATTTGCATATTGCTATGGATATGGTAGTGGAGTTGTTATAAAAATGGTTTGGCGCCATGTCTTAATCGTCGTAAAAATCTAAGACGATCTAGCCATGTCCGTCCGTCTATCTGTTGAAAACACGCAACAGTCTTTAAAAATAGAGATATTGAAATGAAACTTTGCACAAATTCTTTTTATACCCTCCACCATAAGATGGGGGGTATACTAATTTCGTCATTCTGTTTGTAACTACTCGAAATATTCGTCTGAGACCCCATAAAGTATATATATTCTTGATCGTCGTGACATTTTATGTCGATCTAGCCATGTCCGTCCGTCCGTCCGTCCGTCCGTCCGTCCGTCCGTCCGTCCGTCCGTCCGTCTGTCTGTCGAAAGCACGCTAACTTCCGAAGGAGTAAAGCTAGCCGCTTGAAATTTTGCACAAATACTTCTTATTAGTGTAGGTCGGTTGGTATTGTAAATGGGCCATATCGGTCCATGTTTTGATATAGCTGCCATATAAACCGATCTTGGGTCTTGACTTCTTGAGCCTCCAGCGTGCGCAATTCTTATCCGATCACAATGAAATTTTGCACAACTTGTTTTGTTATGATATCCAACAACTGTGCCAAGTATGGTTGAAGTCGGTCCATAACCTGATATAGCTGCCATATAAACCGATCTGGGGTCTTGACTTCTTGAGCCTCTAGAGTGCGCAATTCTTATCCGATTGGGATGAAATTTTGCACGACGTGTTTTGTTATTATATCCAACAACTGTGCCAAGTATGGTTCAAATCGGTCCATAACCTGATATAGCTGCCATATACACCGATCTTGGGTCTTGACTTCTTGAGCCTCTAGAGTGCGCAATTCTCATCCGATTGAAATGAAATTTTGCACGACGTTTTTCGTTATGATATCTAACAACTGTGCTAAGTATGGTTGAAATCGGTCTATAACCTGATATAGCTGTCATATAAACAGATCTGGGGATTTGACTTCTTGAGCTTCTAGAGGCCGCAACTCCTATCCGATTTGGCTGAAATTTTGAATGACGTATTTTATTTTTACTTTCAACAACTGTGTCAAATAAGGTTCAAATCGGTTCATAACCTGATATAGCTGCCATATAAACCTATTTGGGATCTTGACTTCTTGACCCCTAGAGGTCGCAATTATTATCCGATATGCCTGAAATTTTGTACGACGGATCCTCTCATGACCATCAACAAACGTGTTTATTATGGTCTGAATCGGTCTATAGCCCGATACAGATCCCATATAAATCGCTCTCTCTATTTAACTTCGTGAGCCCCAATGGGCGCAATTCTTATACGAATTGGCTGAAATTTTACACAGGTCTCCAACATATAATTTAATTGTGGTCCGAACCGGACCATATCTTGATATCGTTTTAATAGCAGAGCAACTCTTTTCTTATATCCTTTTTTGCCTAAGAAGAGATGCCAGGAAAAGAACTCGACAAATGCGATCCATGGTGGAGGGTATATAAGATTCGGCCCGGCCGAACTTAGCACGCTTTTACTTGTTTTGTCTATAAGCATATAGGCCCATAAAAGCCACTTTATTTATTATCCGATTTTGCTGAAATTTGGGACGATTTAGATTTTGATATAACTTTCATACAGACCGATCTCTCGATTTAAGGTCTTGGGCCCATAAATGACACATCTATTGTCCGATTTCGTCAAAATCTGGGACATTGAGTTGTGTTAGGCCCTTCCCTCTACGATTTGGTCCAGAGCGGTTCAGATTTGGATATAGACCGATCTCTCGATTTAAGTTCTTGACTCCATAAAAATCGCATTTAAAATACGATTTCGCTGAAATTTGACCCAGTGACTTAGGCTTTTCGACATCCGTGTCGTATATGGTTCGATCTATATCTGGATATACAGGGTGGCTGATGAATATTGCTACAATGATGAATGTTGCTACATTTTTTTTTCGGTGTATGGAATACATTTTTCTTTTATTCATGTTAAATTAAATTATTAAATTAATTATTAAATTATTATTAATTAAATTAATTAATTAATTAATTAAATTAATTATTAAATTATTATTATTAAATAGAAAAAAAGTTATTACATTTTTTTTTGGTAGCGGCTTTCATCAGCTAGTAGATACCAAAAAGACCAACATTTAGTAGTACAATTTGGAACAAGGACTTGTATTTATTAGACCACTCAATGTCCGGGCCGAATTAGGTCCAAATCGGACCATATTTCGATATAGATGCTATGGGGCATAAATTATGCATTTTCCACCGGACTACGACGAAAGGTGGGTAAATATTTAAAGTTCGACCCGGCCGAACTTGACACCTTTTTATTTGTTTTCTTTAAAAAAAAAAAAAAAACATTTTGTTTTTGTAGACTCAAAAGCCTTACATATTTTTCTTCTACGGGTTAAGTTTGAAGATGGGCTATTATCGGACTATATCTTGATATAGCACTCATATAGACCGATCCGCCGATTTTGGGTCTTAGGCCCATAACAGCGACTTTATTATCCGATTTTGCTGAAATATGGGACAGTGAGTTGTGTTAGGATCTTCGACATCCTTCTTCAATTTGGCTCCGATCGGTCCAGATCTGGATATAGCTGCCATATAGACCGATCTCTCGATTTAAGGTATTATGCCCATAAAAGGCGCATTTATTGTCCCATGTCACCGAAATTTGGGACAATGAGTTGTATAAAGCCCCTCGAGATCTTCCTGCCATTTGGCCCAGATCGGTGCAGATTTGGCTATAGCTGCCATATAGACCGATCTCTCGATTTAAGGTGTTGGACCCATAAATGGCGAATTTATTGTCAGATGTTGCTGAAACTTAAGACAGTGAGTTATGTTAGGTTCATAGACATCTCTCTTCCATTTGGCCCAGATCGGTCCAAATTTGGATATAGCTGCCATATAGACCGGTCTCTCGATTTACGGTTTTGGGCCTATAAAAGGCGCATTTATTGTTCGATATCGCCGAAATTTGGGACAGAAAGTTGTGTTCGGCCCTTCGACATCTTTCTGCAATTTGGCCTAGATCGGATATAGCAGCCATATAGACCTATCTCTCGGTTTAAGGTCTTGAGCCCAAAAATGACTCATTTATTGTCCGATTTCGTTGAAATTTGGGACAGTTAGTTGTTTTAGGCCCTTCGACATCCTCCTTCAATTTGGCCCAGATGAATCCAGATTTGGATATAGCTGCCATATAGACCGATCTCTCGACTATAGTTCTTTGCCCCTTAAAAGCGCATTTATTCTCCCATTTCGCTGGAACTTGACACAGTGTCTTATGTTAGTCTTTTCGACATCCGTATCGTATATCGGTCTATATCTGGATATAGCTACAAACAAGTAAAAAGGCGTTAAGTTCGGCCGGGCCGAACTTTAGATACCCACCACCTCGGGTATATATGTAAACCACCTTTCTTCAAAATCCGCTGAAAATTGCAAACCTTATGTCCCATAGCATTTATATCGAAATATGATCCCATTTGAACCAAATACTAATAGGTACAAGTCATTGTTCAATTGTATATAACAAAAATATTGGTCTTTTTAGTAGCTATATCTAAAAATAAACCGATCTAATCCACATGAATGTCGAAAAGCCTAACATAAGTCAATGTGTCAAATTTCAGTTAAATCGGATTATAAGTGCCCCTATTTTGGGACCAAGATTTTAAATCGAGATATCGGTATATATGGCAGCTATATGCAAATTTGGACCGATCTGTACCAAATAGCAGAAATATGTGGAGGGGCTTAACATAATTCTCTGTCCCAAATTTTGGCAACATTGGCAGTTATATCCAAATCTGGACCGATCTGTGCCATAATGCAGAAGTATGTTAAGGGGCTTAACTTAACTCATTGACCACAATTTCCGCGACATCGGACTATAAATGCGCCTTTTATGGGCCTAAGACAATAAATCGGAGGATCGATTTATATGACAGCTATATCCAAATCTGGACCGATCTGAGCCAAATTGACGAAGGACTTCGAAGGGTCAAACACAACTCACTGTCCCAACTTTCAGCAAAATCGGATAATAAAAGTGGCTTTTATGGACCTAAGACCCTAAATCGGAGGATCGGTCTATATAGCAGCTATATCCAAATCTGGACCGATCTAGGCCAAATTGACGGAGGATGTCGGGGGGCTTAACACAACTCACTGTCCCAAATTTGAGCAAAATCGGATAATGAATGTGGCTTTTATGGGCCTTACATCATAAATCGGAGGATCGATCTATATGGCAGCTATATCCAAATCTGGACCGATCTGAGCCAAATTAACGAAAGATATCGATGGGCCTTGCACAACTCACTGTCCCGAATTTCATCAAAATCGAATAATAAATGTGGCTTTTGTGGGCCTAAGACCCTAAACCGGAGGATCGGTCTATCCAATATCCAATTCTGAACCGATCTGGGCGAATTTAACGAAGGATGTTGAGGGGCCTAACACAACTCACTGTCCCAAATTTCAGCGAAATCGGATAACAAATGTGGCTTTTATGGGCCTAAGACCCTAAATCGGCGGATCGGTCTATATGGGGGCTATATCAAGATATAGTCCGATATAGCCCATCTTCGAACTTAACCTGCTTATGGACAAAAAAAAAGAATCTGTGCAAAATTTCAGCTCAATATCTCTATTTTTAAAGACTGTAGCGTGATTTCAACAGACAGACGGACGGACATGTCTAGATCGTCTTAGATTTTTATGCTGATCAAGAATATATATACTTTATAGGGTCGGAAATGGATATTTCGATGTGTTGCAAATGAAATGACAAAATGAATATACCCCCATCCTTCGGTGGTGGGTATAAAAAGACCAACATTTTGTTTTACAAAATTTAACAATGACTTGTTCCTATAGGCCACTATGTTCGTGCCGAATTAGGTCCAAATCGCACCATATTTCGATATAGCTATTATTGGGGCATAACATATGCATATTTCACCGGACTATGACGAATGGTGGTTTACATACATATATACCCGAGGTGGTGGGTAACCAACGGCTTTTTAAATGATTTCTTTTAAAAACAAGTAAAAAGGCGTTAAGTTCGGCCGGGCCGAACTTTGGATACCCACCACCTCGGGTACATATGTAAACCACCTTTCATCAAAATTAGGTGAAAATTTCATACCTTATACTCATATACCTCATACCGATCTGAACTTATACGACACGGATGTCGAAAAGCCGAACATAAGTCACTGTGTCAAATTTCAGTGAAATCGGATTATAAATGCGCATTTTATGGGGCCATGACTTTGACTTTGAATCGGTCTACATGGCAGCTATATCCAAATCTGGACCGATTTGGGCCAAGTTGCATAAACATGTCGAAGAGCGTAACACTAACCACTTTCCCAAATTTCGGCGAAATCGGACAATAAATGCCTCTTTTATGGGCCCTAAACCTTAAATCCAGAGATCGGTCTATATGGCAGCTATATCCAAATCTGGACCGATCTGGGCAAAATTTAAGAAGGACGTCGAAGAGCCTAACCAAACTCACTGTCTCAAATTTAAGCGACATCGGACAATAAATGCGTCTTTTATGGCCCCAAAACCTAAAACCTAGATATCGGTCTATATGGCTGCTATATTCAAATCTGGACCGATCTGTGCGATATCGCAGAAGTATGTCAAGGGGATTAACTTAACTCACTGTTCCAAATTTCGGACATCGGGCAATAAATGAGCATTTTATGGGCCCAAAACCATAAATCAAGAAATCGGTCTATATGGCAGCTATATCCAAATTTGAACCGATCTGGACCAAATTGAAGAAATATGTCAAAGGGCCTAACACAACTCACTGTCCCAAATTTCAGCAAAATCGGATAAAGAATGTGGCTATTATGGGCCTTACACCATAAATCGGAGAATCGATCTATATGGCAGCTATATCCAAATCTGAACCGATCTGAGCCAAATTAACGAAGGATGTCGATGGGCCTTACACAATTCACTGTCCCGAATTTCATAAAAATCGGATAATAAATGTGGCTCTTCTGGGCCTGAGACCCTAAACCGGAGGATCGGTCTATATGGCAGCTATATTCAAATCTGAACCGATCTGGACCAAATTAAAGAAACATGTCAAAGGGCCTAAGTCAACTCACTGTCCCAAATTTTAGCGAAATCGAACCATAAATGTGGCTTTTATGGGCCTTAGATCCTAAATCGGAGGATCGGTCTATATGGCACCTATATCCAAATCTGGACCGATCTAAGCCAAATTGACAAAGGATGTTGAAGGGCCTAACACAACTCACTGCCCCAAATTTCAACAAAATCGGATAATAAATGTAGCTTTTATGGGCCTAAGACCCTAAATCGGCGGATCGGTTTATATGGGGGCTATATCAAGATATAGTCCGATATAGCCCATCTTCGAACTTAACCTGCTTATGGACAAAAAAAGAATCTGTGCAAAATTTCAGCTCAATATCTCTATTTTTAAAGACTGTAGCGTGATTTCAACAGACAGACGGACAGACGGACGGACATGGCTAGATCGTCTTAGATTTTTACGCTGATCAAGAATATATATACTTTATAGGGTCGGAAATGGATATTTCGATGTGTTGCAAACGGAATGACAAAATGAATATACCCCCATCCTTCGGTGGTGGGTATAAAAACAGTTTGTTTTTGTAGACTCAAAAACATTACATATTCTTCTTCTTTTATTTTATAGTGTCAATGAGTAACTTTGTTTGATAATTTGTTACAACTATACGAGACAACAATTTTTAAAAGAAATTTTTTTCGACAAACGAACTAAACAATTCGATGGCAGTGCAACATTTCGAAAAAATGCTACCTACGCTTTCTTGGACAATCGAAATCACCATTAATTTAAGTCCCATACTGTTCCGAAGGGCCTTGATGTCCGTTACAGGGGTTTTGTGTTATTCACACTTGGGTTTTGGCCTGCATTCTGTGACAATTTCATGAAAATCGATTTAGCCGTTTTTGAGTCTTTTTGTTACACTAAGACTCAAAAACGGCTAAATCGATTTTCATGAAATTGTCACAGAATGCAGGCCAAAACCCAAGTGTGTGTTCGTTTGTCGAAAAAAATTTCTTTTAAAAATTGTTGTCTCGTATAGTTGTAACTTTTTTTTCTGGAATCATTTCGATTCTATCCATAAGGGACTTTGATAGAAGAATACAGATCATACTCCCAAATTTATAATAACGTTGATCAAGTAAGGTCCTGTGAGACTTTTAAACTTTATATCGGCTATAGTATTTATTTGAAAAACACATACGATGTACATATAAAGTATTGTAGATCGGTGAAAGACCCATCTCTATGGGCATCAGCTTCATAACATTTAAAGAAGTATTTATTTTTAAATAGCTACTTAAGGGTGTAGCGAAGCACACCGGGCCAGTTATTGTTTTTAATAAATTAAAATTTTTTAGTAATACCGTAAATGTAAGTCCTAATTTTAGAAAACTTCAATTCAACGTTGGGGCTTTTAAAAGTCCAAGCCACCTCGATTGAGCAACCAAGGTAGTATGACATTCAAGTGTTGTATATAACGTTTGTTTGTGAACATCATCAATTTGAATTTATCACCATCTTCACTTTCACCCAAGAAATTGTCAAAAGTGGACATTTCTGAAGAATCCATTAGAGCAACAGCCAAAACACCCACAGTGGTAGTGAAACCTAAAAAAACCAAAAATGGTTAACCCAAAAGAATTCGGAAATGTTATCCCTTACTTACCCCATATGCGATACTTATGTAACATTAAGTGAATATCCTTCAAAGAAGGCTTCTCCTTGGGATACTTCAATAATTCCAAATTTTCCACTAAATTCTCATGATAATATTGTATCAAATGATCAAATTGTTTGATTTTAATATCTGCTTGTAAGGATGATAAAATAAAATAAGTCAAATCTTGAGCAGGTGAGCCATATTTTGGCATTGCATGATCCACAAAATAGGTATCCAGAAGTTGAGCGTCTTCATCATATTGGAACATAATGTTATTGGTCCAGCAATCGCTATGATTTAACACATTAAAATCGTTGTCATCCACAATAGAGGCCTTCCAGAGTTCATCGATAACACAAAGCAAGACCTTTTCCTGGGAGGAACAAATACCAGGAAATTAAAATTTAAGAACATGTCTGTATTGTTCATTTCCCAAGCGGTTTCTACTTACAATTTTTTCCCTATACTCTTCTGGGTTTTCATACAAATGCAAACACCTCAGCATATACTTGGTCATGCCCTCAAAAAATATGCTTATTGCTTTGCGTAATCCGTCTTTATAGGCTCCTATGATATAACCATCATCATATTTGCCTATGTTCTCTTTATGCACCGCTGAGGCAGCATGCCATTCGGCCATTTTCTTTAGCACCTGTTTGGCATGTTTAATATCGAGACCTTCCAAGCGACTGCCATTTTTAAAGTTTCTCTGCCTCAAATCCTCTAGCAGTAGATGGCCTTTCTTTGTGGCTAATTTGAAATACTTTGCTCCAAAGCGTACATCTTTTCCAGCATCTTCATAGAGTTTTTCAAAAGCTGGAATAATTTCATCATATACTACAGGCTCATATTGAAAGCAGTCGGTACCCTCGCTTAGTTCTTTATACAATTCAGACTCATGGGCAGTCTTGAGAATAAAGAATTTGGTTGTTGTCGAACCGTCTGCAAATAGAGGACAATAAGAAAGTTTTAAGGACAATTATGTTATATTAATAAATATATGAAAAATTCTTTGACAAACAAAGTTTTTATACCCACCACCGAAGGATAGGGGTATATTCATTATGTCATTCCATTTGCAACACATCGAAATATCTATTTCCGATCCTATAAAGCATACATATTCTTGAGCAGCATAAAAATCTAAGACGATCTAGCCATGTCCGTCCGTCTGTCTGTCTGTTGAAATCACCATACAGTCTTTCAAAATAGAGATATTGAGCTGAAATTTTGCACAGGTTCTTTTTTTGTCCATAAACAGGTTAAGTTTAAAAATGGGCTATATCGGACTTTATCTTGATATAGCCCCCATATAGACCGATCCGCCAATTTAGGGCCTTAGGCCCATAAAACCCACATTCATTATCCGATTTTTCTGAAATTTGGATCAGTGAGTTGTGTTAGCGCCTTCGATATCTCTCTTAAGTTTGGCCCAGATCGGTCCGGATTTGGATATAGCTGCCATATAGACCGATCTCTCGATTTAAGGCTTTGGGCCCAAAAATGACTCATTTATTATCCCTTGTCGCCAAAATTTGGGACGGTTTGTTAAGTTAAGCCCCTCGACATACTTCTGCAATATGGCACAGCTCGGTCCAGATTTGGATATAGCTGCCATATGGACCGATCTCTCGATTTAAGCCTTTGAGCCCATAAAAGGCGTATTTATTGTCCGATGTCGCCGAAATTTGGGACAGTAAGTTGTGTTGGACCCTTCGAGATTCTTCTTTAATTTGGCACAGATCGGTCTAGATTTGAATATACCTGCCATATAGACCGAAATTTAGGGCAGTGCATTGTGTTAGGCTCTTCGACATTTTTCTGCAACTTTACCAAAATTGGCCCAGATTTGGATATAGCTGCCATGTGAACCGATATCTCGATTTAAAGTCTTGGTCCCATAAAAGGCGCATTTATAATGCGATTTTACTGAAATGTGACACAGTGACTTATGTAAGGCTTTTCGACATTGGTGTCGTATATGGTTCATATCGGTTTATTTTTAGATATAGCTACTAAAAGATTAGTGTTTTGTTATACACAATTGAACAATGACTTGTACTTTTCAGTATTTGGTCCAAATCGGAACATATTTCGATATAGCTGCTATGGTGCATAAGGTATGCATTTTTGACCGGATTTTGACGAAAGGTGATTGAGATATATACCCGAGGTGGTAGGTATCCAAAGTTCGGCCTGGCGGAACTTAACGCCTTTTTATAATACTTGTTACTTAAGTATAAAAGTATAAAAATGTTCACGGAACTCGCCTCTTAATAAGTCCATATACGCGTGCTGTGTGGCATGTGGTACCTACTTGTTGAAACCACATTTCATGCAAGCTTTTGCATTTTGGACAAAACAAAGTTCGATAACATCTTACGGTAGTGCTCACCATCACAGTAACGTTACGATTCGCATCGTCTTTGAAGAAGTACGGTCCATTGATGTCACCAGCCCATAAACCGCACCAAACTGTGACTTTTTCCGGATGCATTAGTAGCGCTTGCAATGCTTCTGGCTGATTTTCACTCCAAAATCCAAATTCTGCCTATTTACGTACTCATTGAGCCAAAAATTAGCTTCTTCCATATAATGCAAGATGTACTTTCATAGCAGAGCACGCATTATGATAATAAAATTTCAATAATTTGCAAGCGTTTCTCGTTTGTATGACGATTCATATTTAAATTAGAGACTCAATTAAAGATGATTGACAGTGAAACAACTGTTTTAACCAGTGTTGGCAAATATACAATAGCTGAAAAATCACCCTCTTCATGTTCGTCAGATTTTGGTCTACAGTAGTTATTACAGTTTGAACTTATTTGCTCGAAATTTGATTCGGATTTTTTAACCCACTGACGACGAATGGGACATATATGTCCCATTTTGAAATTGTACTCTAAAATCCACATTTAATAATGGATTTTTAAAAATTTGCATTTATTCGATAGAGAATTAATGAGGGTATGAAATTAGGTCATAAACATTGCAAATAGTTTTCCAGTTTCGTTGTGGTAAGATGTCAAAAAAAAAATTTGCATTACTTTTTATACTCTCCACCATAAGATGGGGGGTATACTAATTTCGTCATTCTGTTTGTAAGTACTCGAAATATTCGTCTGAGACCCCATAAAGTATATATATTCTTGATCGTCGTGGAATTTTATGTCGATCTAGCCATGTCCGTCCGTCTGTCCGCCCGTCCGTCCGTCTGTCTGTCGAAAGCACGCTAACTTCCGAAGGAGTAAAACTAGCCGCTTGAAATTTTGCACAAATACTTCTTATTAGTGTAGGTCGGTTGGTATTGTAAATGGGCCATATCGGTCCATGTTTTGATATAGCTGCCATATAAACCGATCTTGGGTCTTGACTTCTTGAGCCTCTAGAGGGCGCAATTCTTATCCAATTTGAATGAAATTTTGCACGACGTTTTTTATACCCTCCACCATAAGATGGGGGGTATACTAATATCGTCATTCTGTTTGTAACTACTCGAAATATTCGTCTAAGACCCCATAAAGTATATATATTCTTGATCGTCGCGACATTTTATGTCCATCTAGCCATGTCCGTCCGTCTGTCCGTCCGTCCGTCTGTCTGTCGAAAGCACGCTAACTTCCGAAGGAGTAAAGCTAGCCGCTTGAAATTTTGCACAAATACTTCTTATTAGTGTAGGTCGGTTGGTATTGTAAATGGGCCATATCGGTCCATGTTTTGATATAGCTGCCATATAAACCGATCTTGGGTCTTGACTTCTTGAGTCTCTAGAGTGCGCAATTCTTATCCGATTGGAATGAAATTTCGCACGACGTGTTTTGTTATGATATCCAACAACTGTGCCAAGTATGGTTCAAATCGATCCATAACCTGATATAGCTGCCATGTAAACCGATCTTGGGTCTTGACTTCTTGAGCCTCTAGAGTGCGCAATTCTTATCCGATTAGGATGAAATGTTGCACGACGTGTTTCGTTATGATATCCAACAACTATGCCAAGTATGGTTTAAATCGGTCAATAACCTGATATAGCTGCCATATAAACCGATCTTGGGTCTTGACTTCTTGAGCCTCTAGAGTGCGCAATTCTTATCCGATTGCAATGAAATTTTGCACGACGTGTTTTGTTATGATATCCAACAACTGTGCCAAGAATGGTTCAAATCGTTTCATAACCTGATATAGCTGTCACATAAACCGATCTTGGGTCTTGAATTCTTGAGCCTCCAGAGGGCGCAATTCTTATACAATTTGAATGAATTTTGACACGACGTGTTTTGTTATGATATCCAACAACTGTGCCAAGTATGGTTCAAATCGGACCATAACCTGATATAGCTGTCATATAAACCGATCTTGGGTCTTGACTTCTTGAGCCTCTAGAGTGTGCAATTCTTGTCCGATTGGAATGAAATTTTGTACGACGGATTCTCTCATGACCATCAACATACGTATTTATTATGGTCTGAATCGGTCTATAGCCCGATACAGCTCCCATATAAATCGATCTCTCTGTTTTACTTCTTGAGCCCCCAAAGGGCGCAATTCTTATTCGCATTGGCTGACATTTTACACAGGTCTCCAACATAAATTTAATTTAATTGTGGCAGAGCAAATCTTTTCTAATATCCCTTTTTGCCTAAGAGGAGATGCCGGGAAAAGAACTCGACAAATGCGATCCATGGTGGAGGGTATATAAGATTCGGCCCGGCCGAACTTAGCACGCTTTTACTTGTTATTGTTACTTTCAACAACTATGTCAAATAAATTACAAGTGGGTTCATAACCTGATATAGCTGCCATATAAACCGATCTGGGATCTTGACTTCTTGAGCCTCTTGAGGTCGCAATTATTATCCGATTTGCCTGAAATTTTGTACGACGGATTCTCTCATGACCATTAACATACGTGTTTATTATGGTCTGAATTGGTCTATAGGCCGATACCCATATAAATCGATCTCTCTATTTTACTTCTTGAGCCCACAAGGGGCGCAGTTCTTATTCGAATTGGCTGACATTTTACACAGGTCTCCAAAATATAATTTAATTGTGGTCCAAACCGGACCATATCTTGATATCGCTCTAATAGCAGAGCAAATCTTTTCTTATATCCTTTTTTTGCCTAAGAAGAGATGCCGGAAAAAGAACTCGACAAATGCGATCCATGGTGGAGGGTATATAAGATTCGGCCCGGCCGAACTTAACACGCTTTTACTTGTTTTCATTAATTTAAAATGTCTCTTTTCGAAGACTTGGAAGACTAGAGAGCTAAATTTTAATTGTTATTGGTGTCAATGCCTCTTCTGTCAGTAGATTTCTATATACATTGATTTGGTGATATACTTTTACCTTTACACTACCTACACTGAAGGGACATATATAACCCATTCGTCCTCAAAGGTAACTAAAAGGGTAAAAGTCAGCTTTTGACTTGTTCCTATATATTCATTTCTAAGGGTAAAATACACATTTTTAGTTCATGCAAATGCAAATTTGCCCATGAACATTCCCCTAAGGAACAGGGGCGAACTTCTCACATATAAATGAGTGCTGTTCGTCATATTTAAGCTCAATGGTTAGAAGCCTCCTTTTTATAGCCGATTCCGAACGGCGTGCAGCAGCGCGACACCTCTTTGGGGAGAAGTTTTTACATGGCAAAGTACCTCACAAATGTAGCCAGCATTAGTAAGGGAATGCCCACCGCTGAACATTCTTTTGATGTTCACGCCGGGGTTTGAACCCAGGCGTTCAGCGTCATATCCGGACATGCTAACCTCTGCGCTACGGTGGCCACCCTTCTTCATAAAAACGCAAAAACACAATAATTAATAGACAAAGCAATAACATCAATTATTATTAAATCCCCTGTGTTTAACGAGGTGCAGTTTCCTATTGGAATAGTTATCTTTTAGTAGCTAATGTAATTGTAACGGAATAACTAGAAATGGTCCAATAATTGTCGGGCCAGTCCATATTTTCAATATTTGTGACTTGCCAAGACCAAAATTTAAGGCGGAAAATCTTTTTTATACTCACAGCCTCAAAAAATAGATTTCGCTATTTGATATATATTTTTGATTATTTTGAAATTCTTAGTATATGTGTCCCCGTGTGTCAAAATCATGAGCGTACGAGCTAAAAAGCTTTCAGCTTTACATTTTGAACATATACTTTTTATACCCTACACCACTACTGTGGTACAGGGTGTTATAACTTGGTGAATTTGTTTGTAACACCCAAAAGGAAGAGAGATAGACCCATTGATATGTATACCGATGAACACAGAACCACTTTCTGATTCGATTTAGCTATCGTCTGTCTTTCTGCCTGTCAATTTTCATCCGATCGTCTTCAAATTCGGCACAAGAATTTTCCTGGGCCTAGAGACGAAGCTTTTGAAAAAAATCAGTTAAATCGGTTCAGATTTGTATATAGCTCCCATATATATGTTCGTCCAATTTGGACTTAAATTGCAATTATATCGTTATTTGTTAACCGATTCTCACGAAATTTTGCATGACATTACTATAAGTCTCGACATTATTAATTAATTTCATTTCATATTGCAATAATTTCGTCATTTGTTAACCGATTCACACGAAAATTGGCACAAAGGATTCCCTTGTGACTCCCAGTATTACTGTTGAATTTAATAGAAATTGTTTCAGATTTTAATATAGCTCCCATATATATTTTCGTCCAATTTGAATAATACACAATAATATAGTAATTTGTTAACAGATCTTCATAAAATTTGGCACGAAGGTTTTTCTTATAACTCTTCTGATGACTGATGAATTTCACAGAATTTTTTCAATTAAAGATATAGCTCCCATATATATGCATCTCATGATTTTCACTTTAAGGCCTTTGCTAACCCAGTTATCAATCGATCTTCTCACAAAATCAAATTTAAGAAAATTTTAAATTTGACGACTTAGCCTGCAAATGCAATGTGGTGTAGGGTATCAAAAGGTCGCCTGACTTCAGCCCTTCCTTACTTGTTTTAATATAGGTTGTTGTTGTAGTAGTGTGTTATACACTAAGACGGCAGCCCTCGCCGATTAAGGATCTCAATGGGTCAATCCGGTATGTACAACCAGCTGACATGGGATAGGTCACTGGTTACTGCAAATGGGACATATTAAAGGTGATTTTTCAGCTTTTATCTTTTTGACAACACCTGTTAAAAAACAGCTCACGCACGTTGTTTTGGTTCACTATCAAACATCTTCAGTTTGGTCTATAATTTAACCAAGAATCATCTTACAAAGCTTGCAAATTATTAAATTTAATTATCAAAATGCGTGCTCTGTTAAGAATGTTCATCGCGCTTTTCTTCTTCTTCACCGACGAAGCTCATTTTTGGCTCAATGCGAACGTAAATAAGCCGAATTGTCGAGTTTGGATTGAAAATCCGCCACAGGCATCGCAAGAGTTACCAATGCATCCAGAAAAAGTCATCATTGGACCGTACATCTTTAAAGATGATCCGAATCGTGAGTGTAAGTGGTGAGCGCTGCCGTGAGATGATATACAACTTTTTTTGCCCAAAATGCAAGAGCTTGACTTGAAATGTGGTTTCAACAAGACGGTGCCACATGCCACACAACACGCATAAGAATGGACTTATTAAGAGGCGAGTTCGGTGAACATTTTATTTCACATTCGGGACCGGTCAATTGGCCGCCAATATCATACAATTTAACGCTTTTAGAGTATGTTTTGTGGGGCTATGTTTAAGCCCATATCTATACACACAAACCCGCTTTAATTGACGCATAGGAATACAACATTGAAGCATTTATTCGTGAGATTGGAAAGAGTTTGCAAAAATTGGGCTTAGCGGATGGACCATTTGATGTCACGGTCAACATTTGCATGAAATAATCTACAAACATTAAATTATACGGACCGTACTATCGATTGAAATAAAGTTTTCATAAATTATTCCAGAATGTTATGTTCTTTATTGAAAAACTTTCCTATTGTTCTTAAATACAATAATTATCTTCAATATACAAATATGCCCCAACATTTTCAGATTTCGCTTTTTGAGCCCTTATGAACCTTAAGATTTATCCAATTTGGCTGGAATTAACTATTCATAGTGCACTCATTGTCTCCAATATACAAACTAGATACGGCCGATATATTTCTATAAATAGATATAGCCCAGATTTTGCTTCTTGAGCCACCAGACAACTAATTTTTCTCGGATCTGGTCGATTTTTGTTTTATAAGAATCTTACAGTGAGCGTCAACATAAAGTGTACATACTTTTACAAGCTTTCATTTGCCAAATAAATGCCTCAACATACCTTCATCAAGTAAGTTTGAGGTATTTATTTGAGTGGAGCGGACGTGTTTTTATTTCGCTCTTCGAAGGAAAAAAAAAATATCCGTACCTCGGAAAAGGTACTACCTATTACGAAAAAATTTTAGAGTCTTTTTGGAGTAGGCAAGAAATGGACTCCAAAGACCCAAAAGCTGCGGTGGTGGCTTCAAACAGTAGCATGTTGTTCTCCCCTCCTATAGGTGTGGGTGCCTTGGCACCTGTAGTCGAGAGTAATGCTTCAATCGCACAACTAGTCGTCAGACAAATTAATTAGGAAGAGATGGATAAACCAGAGGGATGCACAGTTCGTCCCCAGCCTTTAAGTAAAGGTGGTGTTTCTGACTCGGATTCGGTTAGCGACGGAGTCAATGAAATAGTCATCGCAGCCGAGTCGAGGATGAGGGCAACGGAATGACGGCAGAAGTGAGCAATGGCTTTGCTAAACTCACAAGCAGACCGAGAAAGCAATCCGGGTCACGACGAAAGGAGACAGAGGAATATGTACCGGCAGCGTAATTGGGCGAAAGTGCAGGATGCTGGAAGGGATAGAACTGACATTCCAAGCACTTATACGGAAGCTGGAAAAAGAATCAGATCTCCCGAAGAGCATAATACTGCTAAAATACTGAAGAAGAAAAAGAGCTCCCCGCTTTCAAGTACTCTCGGAAATCCAAGCCAGCCATCCCTCAATGGAGACTTCAGACAGTCTCCTGCGGAGGTAGACATATTTGGAATAGGAACGAAAAAAGCGCGCACGGCCCCTGTCTTCATAGAGGACTAAGACTTCCAAAATGGGGCCACATCCATCACGGAAGGGGAAGATTGTCGCTAGCATGGTTAGGAGCCGCCCTCTTACGCCAAAGTGGCAAGGAAGCACAACAAGTCAGGTCATACTTATGAAGTCTTCAATATCGGTCCCAAATGAAGGGTCTGGTTAACGAGCAGATTTGCGAACATGTCTGGAACTCTGTAGAGGGTCCACCCATATAAATGATGAGCTGCGAGTGTAGAGGGGACATCTTTTCGCTGCGTTTTGCGTCGGCGGAACGTATTGATACAAACAGTTAAACAGCTTGTCAGAGGTATCCATGCCCCCTGGGAGGGCGCAAAGCTCACCCTGGTAAGAAAGATGGATATCCCCAGGTCACAAAGGCGACGGTTTTCATCAAGGGACGGGGCAGTAAATTTGCGACGGAACGCATGTTGGAATTCTTGGGCAAGCAAACCCAAGGTTTTGTCGCAGAGAAGTGGGAGGTTTCCACAGTGGTGAGCTTAACGAGTTTGGCTAAGACTAAAGGCATGGCGCACTATGGGAGCAAGGCGTTCTTTTTCCTGATTTCCTAGACTAGGATAGACAGAAATTCTTATATTGAGACATCAGGTTGTGCAATGGCAGGTGACTTAATACCGTCCAACGAAAAGGGGGCTGACGACGAGACAATCACCGCCTCTCTGAATATTGGAAAGACTATCATAAGCAAACATTCTAATACAAAAATATCAGGCAGTGAAGTTGCGAGAGACCAAACACAGCCTGACAAACAAGGACCCGACGACGGACCCATCACTGACTTCAAGATTCGGAAGACTACGATAGGTATAGATCCTAATATTGAAACATTAGGCAGCGCAGCGACAGGAGTCCAACAGGCAGCCAACAATGGTACCATCACCAGCTCCCAGGAAGCCTTTTTATACCCACACCCGAAGGATGGGGGTTGTGTTAGGCCTTTCAACATTCTTCGTCAATTTGGCCCAGATCGGTCCAGATTTGGATATAGCTGCCATATAGACCGATCCTCCGATTTAGGGTCTTAGGCCCATAAAGCCACATTTATTATCCGATTTTGCTGAAATTTGGGACAGTGAGTTGTGTTAGGCCTTTCAGCATCCTTCGTCAACTTGCACAGATCGGTCCAGATATAGATATAGCTGCATATAGACCGATCCTCCCATTTAGGGTCTTAGGCCCATAAAATGCGCATTTATTGTCCGATGTCGCCGAAACTTGGGAAAGTGCGTTAAGTTAAGCCCCTTAACATACTTCTGCATTATGGCACAGATCGGTCCAGATTGGATATAGCTGCCATATAGACCGATCTCTCGGATTTAGATTTTGGGGCCATAAAAGACGCATTTATATGTTGCAGAAATTTGGACAGAGAGTTAAGTTATGTCCCTCCACATATTTCTGCAATTTGGTCCAGATCGATCAAGATTTGCATATTGCTGCCATATAGACCGATATCTCGATTTAAAGTCGTGGCCCCAAAAAGAGCGCATTTCTAATCGGATTTAACTGAAATTTTACACATTGACTTATGTTAGGCTTTTCGATATCCATGTTGTATATGGTTCAGATCGGTTTATTTTTAGATATAGCTACTAAAAAGAACAAAATTTTATTATACTCTATTGAACAGTGACTTGTTCGTATTTGATCCAAATCGGATCATATTTCGATATAACTGCTGTGGGACATAAGGTATGCAACTTTATCAAAATGCGGTGAATTTTGATGAAAGGTGGTTTAAATATATACCCAAGATGGTGGGTATCCAAAGTTCGGCCCGGACGAACTTAACGCATTTTTAATTGTTACTTAAGATTTGGAAGGCTAGGATAGATAAGTATCCTAGTATTGAAACGCCAGGCAGTACAGGAAATGGAAACTCAATACAGACTTACGAACAGGGACCCGACGATGGAACCATTATCGACTTTGTAACGATTCGGAAGATTAGGATAGGCAAAGAACCTAATACGATGAAATAACGCAGTGCAGTGACAGGAAAGTCAATGCAGTTTAAGCTTCCTGAATAAGTTGAAAACCAACTGGAGAAAATTCGGAAGGCTACTCAGAAGATATTTTAGGGCAAGATATTTTAGATTATCCAAGCATAGAAGACATTGACGAAAATGTCAACAGGTGGGGTCCTTCGAAAATAGTTGGCCTCCCGAGAAAGGATATCAGTCCAAGAAAAACCCTGGATGACCGGGGAGATTCACAATATTGGAAAGAGGTCCGCAGACTTTTCAACAGAGCATATCGTAAAAAAGAGGAAGTTTATTGGGATGTGTATTACACACGGCTCAAGGAATACAATTTGATAACCAGAGCGGCAAAAGTGACTCCTGAAAGCTTTTCTCGGAACAAAAATTCTCTCAAAAACCCATGTCCAAATTGAAACGTTAGTAGACGACATGGGAATGAGAGCAGAGACAGTGGAGGACATGTTGAGGCTTTTGATAAAAACCCATTTTCCACAGGATACGAAGGGACTCACGGAGACACCGGAATCTTGGAATAATGATGTTGGTCGAAGGTTTATAATTACGGAATTTATGGTGAAGGAATCGTTGAGGAGATTCCAACCCTTTAAGTCACCCGGACCTGATGGAATATTTCCGGCGTTACTACAGAAAGTGGCAGACTATCTGGCACCCTTCCTAGCCAATATATTAACAGCGTGCCTGAGACTTGCATATACTGCGAAAGTCTGGCAGGAGGCAAAGGTGGTGTTTATACCCAAGCAAGGCAAGTTATGTGACACCAAAGACCTACAGACCTATAAGCCTTACGTCCTTTCTACTCAAAACCATAGAAAGTATTGTGGATACCATGATAAAGAGTAGGACATTCAGCGAACTGCTCAAATACAAACAGCATGCCCATGTCAAGGGAAGGTCGGTGGAGACTCCCCTGCACGAGGTTGTGAATAAAATAGAAGAATCCTTCGTTGCAAAAACGTACACAATAGCGGTATGCATTGACAACGAGGGGGCTTTTAGCAATGTGCGGACCGACACACTGATCCAATCCTTAGACCTGAAGACTATTCTAGATATCCGACCCTTTGACATACAGATTAAATGTGAGGAAGCCACTGGGGCATGAGACTTAAGGCGATGGGAGAATGGACTGAGGATGGAAGCAGCTCATATCATCGCGGTATAATCGAGGCGACTATAGGAACCTGGAAGGAATGGAAGAGGTTTCCGATTGGATACCTGAGATGAACCTTGAGATCGAGTGTGGGACATTGCTGCCAGCGGCACTGTCTTGGATTGACGGAACCCTAGTATTGCCATCTGATAGATCATGTTACACGGATGGATCAAAGCTAGAGGACAGAGTGGGGCTGGTCGTCTACATTGAGAATCCAGGGACTGAGATCTGTTTTAGACTGCCTGGCCATAATACAATCCTGCAGGCGGAAATCCGGGCGATCACGGAATGCATGAGGTGGAATTTAGGGATAGTGAAATTGCCATAACTGCAATAATAACCAGGACGATAAGGTCTCGAACAGAACAGAGAGATTAACGCCATCTCTGAGCATGGCAAAATCCGCATCGTTTGGGTGCCGAACCATGGGGGAATGAAAGGGCAGGTGATTTGGCGGTGAAAGCCAGAGGACTGCAGTCAATACACTTGGTTAACCCGAAGCCTTTCGGGTCGACGCAGTTCGAATCAAGGGCGTTGGCGACGAATTTCGCATGAAACCCTGTGTAACAGCGAAACGGTCGGTAAGACGGCGAAAATCCAATTGGGAGATTCAAATCATGAAAAGACAAGGCATTACTGAAAGGAGGTTAGTATAGGTATCATGACAGGACACATGCGGAGAAGATGATGAAACGTCGCACAGTGGGAGAAAATTGAGAAAACTAATACAAAATATGCTGTGTGAGAATGGGTAGAGATATCTCTTGGAATGGTTAGAGCATAAGTGCTAGCGAGCTCGTGTGCAAAATTTCAAGGCTATAGGTAGTCCGGGCGCCTTTTTGGCAGGCTAGTAATGTTTGCCACCTCGGTACTCTGAAAAATTACTGAGGCTGCCAAAATTGCTTGGATTTCTTGTTAAATTTGTTTGCATTTGTTGTTCAATTTTAATTTGTATACCCTCCACCATAGGATAGAGTATACCAATATTTTCATTCTTTTTGTAACACCTCGAAATATTCGTCTAAGACCCCATAAAGTATATATATTCTTGATCGTCAGGACCTTTTAAACCGAACCGAACCGCTTGAAAATGCTTTTGTTTGGTGTAGGTCGGTTGGTATTGTAAATGGACCAAATCGGTCCATGTTTTGATATACTTGCCATAAAAACCAATTTTTAGTCTTGACTTCTTGAGCCTCTAAAGTGCGCAATTCTCGTCCGATCTTTGCACGTGGTTTCGATTTTTCGATTTTTGCACGTGGTGTTTTGGTATCACTTTTAACAACTGTGCTTAGTTTGGTTCAAATCAGTTTACAACCTGATATAGCTGCCATATAAACCGCTCTTGGGTCTTGACTTCTTCAGCTTTTAAAGGGAGCAATTCTTACCCGATTTGGCTGCAATTTTGCACGTAGTGTTTTGGTATCATTTCAAACAACTGTGCTAAGTATGTTTCATATCGCTTCACAACCTGGTATAGCTGCCACATAAACCGGTCTTGGATCTTAGTTTTTTCAGCCGCTAGAGGGCGCAATTCTCATCCTAATTGGCTGAAACTTTGCATGAGGTGTTATGACTTTTAACAATTGTGCTTAGTATTTCAAAAAACTGTGCTAGTTATGGTTCATATCGGTACATAGCCTGATATAGCTGCCATATAAACCATAATGAATAATAACTGTTATTTTATTTGAGCTATATCAAGTACTTTGTCCGATTCGGACCATAAATGAATTGAATGTCATTGTGTAATACTTCAACCTATTCGGATAAGAATTGCGCCTTGTAGGGGCTCAAGAAGCAAAATCGGTAGATCGGTTTATATGGGAGTTGTATCAAGCTCTAGATCTATTCAGACAATATTGGACACGTATGTTGAGTCTATAAGGAACAAACAAACAAACAAACAAACACAAACTGATTTTTATACCCTCCACCATAGGATGGGGGTATACTCATTTCATCATTCTGTTTGTAACTACTCAAAATATTCGTCTGAGACCCCACAAAGTGTATATATTCTTGGTCGTCGCGACATTTAATGTCGATCTAGCCATGTCCGTCCGTCTGTCCGACCGTCTGTCCGTCCGTCCGTCCATCCGTCTGTCTGTCGAAAGCACGTTAACTTCCGAAGGTTTAAAGCCGTGTTTTGATATAGCTGCCAAATAAATCGATCTTGGGTCTTGACTTTTTGAGCCTCTAGAGTGCGCAATTCTTATCGGTAGTAATTTGTTATAATATCCAACAACTGTGCCATGTATGGTTCAAATCGGTTGATAACCTGAAATAGCTGCCATATAAACCGATCTGCGATCTCGACATCTTGAGCTTCTAGAAGTCGCATTTGTTAACCGATTATAAGTTGGAGACCTGTGTAAAATGTCAGCCAATTCGAATATGAATTGCGCCCTTTGGGGGCTCAAGAAGTAAAATAGAGAGATCGATTTATATGGGAGCTGTATTGGGCTATAGACTGATTCAGACCATGTTTATGGTCAAGAGAGGATCCGTCGTACAAAATTTCAGGCAAATCGGATAATAATTGCGACCTCTAGAGGCTCAAGAAGTCAAGATCCCAGATAGGTTTATATGACAGCTATATCAGGTTATGAACCGATTTGAACCATACTTGGCATAAATGTTGGATATCATAACAAAATACTACGTGGAAAAATTCATTCCAATCGGATAAGAATTGCGCCCTCTAGAGGCTCAAGAAGTCAAGACCCAAGATCGGTTTATATGGCAGCTATATCAAAACATGGACCGATATGGCCCATTTACAATACCAACCGACCTACACTAATAAGAAGTATTTGTGCAAAATTTCAAGCGGCTAGCTTTACTCCTTCGGAAGTTAGCGTGCCTTCGATAGACAGACGGACGGACGCACAGACGGACGGACATGGCTAGATCGACATAAAATGTCACGACGATCAAGAATATATATACTTTATGGGGTCTCAGACGAATATTTCGAGTAGTTACAAACAGAATGACGAAATTAGTATCCCCCCATCCTATGGTGGAGTGTATAAAAATAAATTTGTGTTTGTTTGCAGGTTTGTTTGTTTTTATGTATGTTTGTGTGTTCCTATAGACTCAGAAACGACTGAACCGATTTTCTTGAAATTTTCACAGATGGTGCATAATGACCCAGTGGTGAAAATAGGGTACTACATTTTTTGATACCTGAAGGGGGGCGGACCCCATTACCCTAATTTTCAGAAACGCCAGATCTCAGAGATGGGTGGTGCGATTGATCGAAATTTTGTGTGCTCTCATATAGTACCCTAAAAATAAAAATTTGGTATCCAAATTTTGGATGGGGTACCTAGGGGGTACCAACCAAACATATAATTAGACCAATCACGACAATATGGGACTCAAATGAAAGATATTTAAGATAAGAAAACGTATCTGATATCCAATTGTCGGACCAAGTGCTAGGGGCACCACCCCAAGCCCCACAACACCCCTAAATCGGACATATTTACCGACCATGGCAATATGGGACTCAAATGAAAGGTATTTGCGAGTAGAATACGAATCTGATATCCAAATGTGGGACTACGTTTCCGGGGGTCCACTTCTTTTCCAAAACACCCCCCAAACAAGACTTATTTACTGACCATGGGAATATGGGGCTTCAATAAAAGGTATTTGAATGTAGAATACGAATCAGATATCCAAATATAAGACCAAGTGTTTGGGGGGCCGCCTCTCACCAAAAACATACCCCAAAGGGGGCAAATTTACGACCATAGCAATATGGGGCTCAAATGAAAGGTCTTTGGTAGTAAAGCACGAATTTGATATCAATATTCGGGAAAAGTGTCTATATGACCACGCTACACCCACAACACCACCCAAATAGTATGTATTTTCTGACTATTGCAATAAGAGGCTCAAATAAGAGGGGTTTTAAAGTGGAACACCAATCCAATATATATTTTCAAGGCCAACTCACTGAGTGGCCGCCCATCCCCCAAAACACCCCCATGCTAGTCATATTTGCCGACTATGGAATTATGCGGCTCAAATTAAAGGTATATGGTAGTGGACCACGTATCTGATATCAACTTTAGGGGCCAATTGTCTAGCGGACGTCCCACCACCATAACAACCCTCAAGTAGGACGTATTTGTTCACCAAGACAATTTTGGTCTTAAAGAGAGTGGAACTAAATATTCATAGTTTTTAGGGCCAATACCCCAAACCGGACATATTTGCTGACTGTTGCGATAAGGAGTTTAAATAAGATTAGAAAACGAATGTGATATCCAATTTCGAGGGCAAGGCAATATGGGGTTTAAATAAATGATATATAGGTATATGAGAATAGAGCACGTTGCTGATATATTTTCAGGGCTTAGAATTTGGGGAACCACCCCACTCCCCAAAACACCCCTAAATCGGCCATATTTACCCACAATGACAACGTGGAGCAAGAATTTATACCCATTTTCGGAACCAATATTTTGGTCGTCTACCCCTTTCCCAAAATACCCCACAAGCAGCAATTTGTTAGTAACCATCACAATATGGGGCTCAAATAAAGGTATTTGTGAGTAGAATACGAATTTGATATCCAGGGCATCACCCCTTTCCCAAAACACCCCCAAAGGGAAAAAATTTTTCGACCATGCCAATACCAATGAAAGGTATTTGAGATTAGAAAACGAATTTGATAACCTATTTTTGGGTCATGTGTTTGGGGGACGTCTCATCCTGTAAACTCCTTTTAAGCCAATGGCAATATGGGGTTTAAATAAATTGTATTTGAGAGAAGATCTTTAATTGTCGAAAATAAATATTCCAAGGAATCTTTTGTCCCATAGAAAGTAAAAGAAGGCGCAGCGGAGCGGGCCCGGGTCAGCTAGTCGGGTTATAAATAAAGCTTTCATGAGCTTAAGACACTTAACCGGCAGATCGGTCTATATGGCAGCTTATCCAAATATGGTCCGATTTGGTCCGTTCAAGAACTTAATCTGTGTACTGCAAAAAGACGTATCTCTGCCAAATTTCAGCTCAATGTCCAATTTTTAAAGGCTCTTGAGTAATTAGAATAGATGGACGGACAGACACATGGACATCGTTAAATCGCTTTAGAATTTTACGACGATCCCAAAATAAAGGGTGATTTTTTTGAGGTTAGGATTTTCATGCATTAGTATTTGACAGATCACGTGGGATTTCAGACATGGTGTCAAAGAGAAAGATGCTCAGTATGCTTTGACATTTCATCATGAATAGACTTACTAACGAGCAACGCTTGCAAATCATTGAATTTTATTACCAAAATCAGTGTTCGGTTCGAAATGTGATCTGTCAAATACTAATGCATGAAAATCCTAACCTCAAAAAAATCACCCTTTATATATGTGTGTTGCAAACGGAATGGCTAAATGAATTTTCCCCTATCCAATGGTGGTGGGAATAAAAATAGTAATGGTAGAATACAAATTTTTTAACAGAAAATTCCTCCCCAAAATTCCAGTCCCAACTCAAAAATGTAGTCCCCATTTTCGAAAATAAATCCTTAAATAGGGGAGATATTCCCAATACTGGTAACACTGCTTTAAATTGAATTCTGCATTGTCATGCTCCTTTCTACCCTTTTCTATCGCTTCCACAGAGTGTTCGAACAAGTAATGTTTTATGATTTGTTGACATGTATAGGTGTGGGAATAGTATTTTATTTTTAACCAGATGCCGCATATTAGAGGCCTTCCATTCCAAGGCCTCTATATGGTCATGCAATGCATAGCAACTTTCATTGTACCGATGACATTGCCTCCAAATGGTGACCTTATCAAGGCCTTTTGGTTTAATCGACCTGCAAGCAGTTCAGCCATTTGATGGCAATTTATTATATCAAGTTCTTCACGCAGAGTGCCTTTTGCATTTACATCGGAGTAATCATTAAAGTACATAATTGATGTGAACAGTGATTCCTTGGCAACATAAAAGTGTAATACCTCACATGAGGTTTTAGAGCAAGTAACAAAGCCCCAACTAAATTAAATGCCAAGCTTTAGCTTGATTGTCTGACTACAATACTCACCCTGCAGTTCCACACAAATCTCCACACGCGTTATAATGGTGGAATAGTTTTCACCGGCCGGTAAACCGGCATATGCTTTAAATTCTTTGATTTCTTTATATTTTGGTACATTTTCTTTTAATATTTCCTCAAATAATTGCCCTTCAAGCCACTTTGGTACATTGCTGGTATCAGATGACGCCATATCTATTTAAAACCGATTGTTTTTTGGTTATTCCAATTATATATTTGACTCTTATGATGCTAACACTTAACTGACTGTCAAAACAATTATTTCACTTTATTTCATTCAACAATTCCACTGCGTGTGCGTGTTTAAACTTCCATACAACCTTCCCTGAGATTAGTACTCTTGAGACTGATAACAACAAGTGGCGTTCGGTTTGTTTGGGTTGTTTATGAAATAATATATACAATGCAAACATCAGCTATCTAGACTAGTTGCTTGGTTTGTGGTATGATTCATTAAAGAGTACTGAAAGAGGTCTCATTCACACTATGCTCTGACCGTATCTCTCAAGTTGTGCAACTCTTTAATTTTGCTCTTTCTCTTTGTTGCCCACCTTTTTTATCTGCTTGCTAACGAGCCATGAACAGTATTTTGGCTATCAGGCAAAACCAACTGATATCAACATGAGTAGGGAATGCAAAGCAGAAAAATTACTAAGTGTTCCATGAGATTTGTGTAATAATATAACTCTTTTGGAAAAAAAAAAAACAGTTAAAAACATGTGAAATCCGCATTCTATGGGATAAAGAACAACTTAATGTTTCAAATTTCAGCGATTTTGGGAAATAAATCCAGTCTTTATGGGCTTCAGATCCTTAGCCTGCATATAAACATAAACCATATATAGGAGGGATGGCAAGAGGCCTAAAACAACTCACCGTTTTAAATTTCAGAGAAATCGGATAATAAATGCAGCTTTTATAGGAATATCGGTCTATATGGCAGCTATATCTAAATACAGTCCGACCTGAACCATATTTGTTTCGTATGTCGTGAGGCTTACAATAACTAATTGTTATACCCACCACCGAAGGATGGGGGTATATTCATTTTGTCATTCCGTTTGCAACACATCGAAATATCCATTTCCGACCCTATGAAGTATATATATTCTTGATCAGCGTAAAAATCTAAGACGATCTAGACATGTCCGTCCGTCTGTCTGTTGAAATTACGCTACAGTCTTTAAAAATAGAGATACTGAGCTGAAATTTTGCACAGATTCTTTTTTGTCCATCTGCAGGTTAAGTTCGAAGTTGGGCTATATCGGACCATATCTTGATATAGCCTCCATATAGACCGATCCGCCGATTTAGGGTCTTAGGCCCATAAAAGCCACATTTATTATCCGATTTTGCTGAAATTTGGGACAGTGAGTTGTGTTAAGCCCTTCGACATCATTCGTCAATTTGGCTCAGATCGGTCCAGATTTGGATATAGCTGCCATATAGACCGATCCTCCGATTTAGGGTCTAAGGCCCATAAAAGCCACATTTATTATCCGATTTCGCTGAAATTTGGGACAGGGATTTGTGTTAGGCCCTTCGACTTCCTTCGTTAATTTGGACCAGATCGGTATAGATTTGGATATAGCTGCTATATAGACCGATCCTCCTATTTAGGGTCTTAGGCCCACAAAAGCCAAATTTATTATCCGATTTTGCTGAAAGTTGGGACAGTGAATTATGTTAGGCCCATCGACATCCTTCGTCAATTTGGCTCAGATCGGTTCAGATTTGGATATAGCTGCCATATAGACCGATCCTCCGATTTAGGGTCTTAAGCCCATAAAAGCCACATATATTATCCGATTTTGCTGAAATTTGGGATAGGGAGTTGTGTTAGGCCCTTCGACTTCCTTCGTTAATTTTCTGTCTTCAATTTGGCCCAGATCGGTTCTGATTTGGATATAGCTGCCATATAGACCGATTTCCTGATTTAAGGTTTTGGGCCCATAAAATGCTCATTTATTGTCCGATGTTGCTGAAATTCGTGACAGTGAGTTAAATTAAGCTGCTAGACATACTTTTGCAATATCGCACAGATCGGTCCAGATTTGGATATAGCTGCCATATAGACCGATATCTAGGTTTTAGGTTTTGGGGCCATAAAAGACGCATTTATTTTCTGATGTCGCTGAAATTTGAGACAGTGAGTTTAGTTAGGCTCTTCGACGTCCTTCTTCAATTTTGCCCATATCGGTCTAGATTTGAATATATATCGATTTAAGGTTTTGGGCCCATAAAAGAGGCATTTATTGTCCGATTTCGCTTAAATTTGGGACATTGCTTTAAGTTAGGCTCTTCGACATTTTTATGCAACTTGGCCCAAATTGGTCCAGATTTGGATATAGCTGCCATGTAGACCGATATCTCGATTTAAAGTCTTGACCCCATAAAATTCGCATTTATAATCAGATATCACTGAAATTTGACAAAGTCTTATGTTAGGCTTTTCGACATCCGTGTGGTATGTGGTTCAGATCGGTTTATTTTTAGATATGTCTACTGTTCTTAATAGTATTTGGTCCAAATCGGAACATATTTTAATATAACTGATATGGGACGTAAGTTATGAATTTTTCACCGAATTTTGATGAAAGGCGGATTATATATATACCCGAAGTGGTGGGTATCCAAAGTTCGGCCCGGCCGAACTTAATGCCTTTTTACTTGTTTTTTTATTCCAGCGAAATCGGGTAATAAATAAAGCTTTTATGGGCTTTTGACCGCTTATCGGCCGATCGGTTTATATGGCAGTAGTATGGCAAATATAGTCCGATCTGATCCATATTTGGGTTTGATATCGGCAGGATTATAACAATACATTGTTTCAAATTTCAGCGGAATCAAGTAATAAATAAAGCTTTTATGGGCTTAAGACCATTAATCGGCAGATCGGCCTATATGGCGTCTATATGTAAACTAGTTGACCCGGGCCCGCTCCGCTGTGACTTCTTTCACTTTATATGGAACAAAAGTTTCCTTGGAATATTTATTTTCGACAATTAAAGAGCTTTTAGTGAAATACCATGCTACGAAAATAGTATATCGCTTGACTAACAGTTTAACAATATAAGTGCTTATGTCTAAATACCATATAATCTATATTGGTCTACAAATTTATGTTTGGATGTAAGGTGTACTCCATTCTTAAAATACTTTATTTCAGCCCGATATTCTCATGTTTTCTCTGATTTAGGGTGTTTTCGGGGGTGAGGTGATCCCCCAGACATTTCGCCCTGAAAAACTGTCAGCATCGTGCTCTTCTCTCAAGTACCATTTATTTAAACCCCATATTGCCATTGGCTTAAGTGGAGTTTACAGGATAAGGCGTCCTCCAAACACATGGAACCAAAATAGGTTATAAAATTCGTTTTCTAATCTCAAATACCTTTCATTTGAGCCACATATTGGCATGGTCGAAAAATGTTTACACTTTGGGCGTTGTTTTGGGGAAGGGGTGATTCCCTAAATACGTGGTCCTTCATTTGGATATCAAATTCGTATTCTACTCCCAAATACTTTTATTTGAGCCACATATTGCGATGGTCACTTCAAAAATTGCTGTTTGTGGGGTATTTTGGAAAACTGGTAGACCCCCAGAAAATTGGCCCCGAAAATGGGTATCAATTCTTGCTCTACCCCCCAAAAACTTTCCTTTAAGCTCCACATTGACATGGTCGGTAAATATGCCCGATTTAGGGGAGTTTTGGGGATTGTGGTGGTCCCCAAACACAAAGTCCTGAAAATATATCAGCAACGTGCTCTATTCTCATATATCTATATATCATTTATTTGAACCCCATATTGCCATAAAATATAAAATTCGTTTTCTAATCTCATTTAAATATTTTCCCGATATTTTCCCGAATATTGATATCAAATTCGAGTTTTTATTTGAGCCCCATATTGCTATGGTAGTAAATTTGTCCCCTCTGGGGGATGTTTTTGGTGAGAGACGGCCCCCCAAACACTTGGTCCCATATTTTGATATCAGATTCGTATTCTGCATTCAAATACCTTTCATTTAAGCCCCATACTCCCATGGTCAGTAAATAAGTCCAGTTTGGGGGGTGTTTTGGGAAAGGGGTGAACCCCCGGAAACGTGGTCCCACATTTGGATATCAGATTCGTATTCTACTCGCAAATACCTTTCATTTGAGTCCCACATTGCCAAGGTCTGTAAATATGTCCGATTTAGGGGTGTTTTGGGGCTTAGGGTGGTCCCCCTAGCACTTGCTCCGACAATTGGATATTAGATACGTTTTCTTGTCCTAAGTACCTTTTATTTGAGTCCCATATTGACGTGATTGGCCTTAATATATGTTTGGTAGGTTTTATGGTGGGGGGCCCCCCTAGGTACCCTATCCGGAATTTGGATACCGAATTTTTATTTATAGGGTACTATGTGAGATCACACAAAATTTCGCTTAAATCGCACTACCCATCTCCGAGATCTGGCGTTTCTGAAAATTAGGGTAAGGGGGAGAGTCCGCCCCCTTCAGATATCAAAAAATTAAGTACCCTATTTTCACCACGGGGTCATTATGCACCATCTGTGAAAATTTCAAAAAAATCGGTTCAGCCGTTTCTGAGTCTACAAGGAACACACAAACATACAAACAAACCTACAAACACAAATTGATTTGATGGTCTGATATGGTTTGAATATCGAGGCCCCAAGTACAACTTCCTATGTTAAATTTTAGCGAAATCATACAAAAAATGCGGCTTTAAGGACTTAAGACCCTAAATCGCCAGATCGGTCTATGTGGCAGCTAAATCTAAATATAGTCCGAATTGGCCCTTCAAGAACGTGCAAAATTCCAACTCAATATATCAATTTATAAAGACTGTAAAGTGATTACAACTGACGGACACAGTTAAATCGTCTAAGAATTTTGCGATCAGACATTTATATACAGGTTGACCTCGCTTAGCACGTGCTTCTTATAAAACGGCCTTGCTCTAACACGGTTTATGTTGTGGGACCAGTTTTCGTTTAACAGACAAACGGCCTCGTTTAACACGGTTTCGGAAAAAATTTTTTTTATACCCTCCACCATAAGATGGGGGGTATACTAGTTTCGTCATTCTGTTTGTAACTACTCGAAATATTCGTCTGAGACCCCATAAAGTATATATATTCTTAATCGTCGCGACATTTTATGTCGATCTAGCCATGTCCGTCCGTCTGTCCGTCCGTCCGTCCGTCTGTCTGTCGAAAGCACGCTAACTTCCGAAGGAGTAAAGCTAGCCGCTTGAAATTTTGCACAAATACTTCTTATTAGTGTAGGTCGGTTGGTATTGTAAATGGGCCATATCGGTCCATGTTTTGATATAGCTGCCATATAAACCGATCTTGGGTCTTGACTTCTTGAGCCTCTAGAGTGCGCAATTCTTATCCGATTGGAATGAAATTTTGCATGACGTGTTTTGGTATGATATCCAATATCTGTGCCAAGTATGGTTCAAATCGGTCCATAACCTGATATAGCTGCCATATAAACCGATCTTGGGTCTTGACTTCTTGAGCCTCTAGCGTGCGCAATTCTTATCCGATTGAAATGAAATTTTGCACGACATGTTTTGTTATTATATCCAACAACTGTGCCAAGTATGGTTCAAATCGGTCCATAACCGGATATAGCTGCCATATAAACCGATCTTGGGTCTTGACTTCTTGAGCCTCTAGAGGGCGCAATTCTTATCCGATTGGAATGGATTTTTGCACGAAGTATTTCTTTATGATATCCAACTACTGTGCCAATTATGGTTGAAATCGGTCCATAACCTGATATAGCTGTCATATAAACGGATCTGGGGATTTGACTTCTTGAGCTTCTAGAGGGCGCAATTCCTATACGATTTGGCTGAAATTTTACATGGCGTATTTTATTTTTACTTTCAACAACTGTGTCAAATAAGGTTCAAATCGGTTCATAACCAGATATAGCTGCCATATAAACCCATCTGGGATCTTGACTTCTTGACCCCTAGAGGTCGCAATTATTATCCGATATGCCTGAAATTTTGTACGATGGATCGTCTCATGACCATCAACAAACGTGTTTATTATGGTCTGAATCGGTCTATAACCCGATATAGATCCCATATAAATCGTTCTCTCTATTTGACTTCGTGAGCCCCAATGGGCGCAATTCTTATACGAATTGGCTGAAATTTTACACAGGTCTCCAACATATAATTTAATTGTGGTCCGAACCGGACCATATCTTGATATCGTTTTAATAGCAGAGCAACTCTTTTCTTATATCCTTTTTTGCCTAAGAAGAGATGCCGGGAAAATAACTCGACAAATGCGATCCATGGTGGAGGGTATATAAGATTCGGCACGGCCGAACTTAGCACGCTTTTGCTTGTTTTCTTTATTTTGAGTGCAAATTTGAACGCCATCTACTTTTTAATAGTGAGTGGGAGAAACAATCCATGCGTATCTCAATTGTAGATTGCAGCTTTTAACACCTTTCTTTGCTATCACCTTAATGACATATATCTTGCTTTGTGTTTGAATATGGGATTTCCCCGAAGTAAGTCAGACAACTTTGTTACAAAAATATGTAAGCGTCTTCTGTTGATATAAATCAACAAGTTCTCATACATTTCAATAAGTTCAGTAAGACGTAATTCAAATTCAAAAGGTATATAAATGCTAAGAATTCCTTGTTTAATTTGGAATTCTTAATTTATAAATTGGTTGTCCAGTCTATGATCATGTCGGAAAAGATTCCGCTTAAAGGTACTATTGTATATGCGTTTTTCACACATCACTGTTACTTTTTTGAAACACTAAAAACATCTCTATTATCTAAACAATGTAATCTAGAAAAAATGTCCCGAAAAACGAACATCGTACCAACCATAAGAGGAAGTTTATTTCTTTGGAAACAAAAGTTCTACTTTGGATCGTTTATGTCATGGAGAAAAAGCAAAAAACTTAAATACAAATAAAGCTTTAATACGGGCCATAAAGAAAAATGAGTCGGCAATAAAAAATCAGTTTCTGATGGCTGCTTAACGTCCGTAAAACATTCCAATCGACTGCGTCCAACAATAATGGAAAAAACACTTCATATTTGTATTAAAGCTAACTGTCAAAAACGAATTCCTTTAAGCAAACAGATCATCAATGAAAAAGCTCTGAAAATTTGAGACAATCTCAAAAAGAGTGGAGAGCCGTCTGTTAGCGCAGAATTTACTGCAAGTCTTTACTTGCTGATTTGCGCATTTAAAGAAACGATATGCTATTCATAGCTTAAGAATTTAAATTCAATTACTTGAGAGTACAAAGTACAAAATTTGACTCATCTTATACCAAAAAAATAATGTTCTTGTCACCTAATACCACCAATTGATCAAGGCATAATTTATACATTCACAATGTATTATATCCGAAGATCTTTGCAGTGGATTTTGAATTAAACAGATCTTCATCTGTGGATGAAACAAGCGCTTGGAAGAAATTTTCAATCAAAGACAGTATTTATATCATAGGCCAATCATTGAAGGAACTGAAGACATCAATATTAAGTGGATGTTGAGATAAAATATGGCCGCCTGAGCAAGAGAAGGTAACGGATCTGTAGAAACCGAATTGACCGAGATATAAGAAGTTAACCGACGGTGAAGGTTTTATTGATATGGTGGCAGAAGCTTTTAAAGATTTACTGAAGGAAACCGAGTTGGAAAAGCCGGATTTAATTGAAATAATATCGGAATGTCATATCAACCAAAATTCTGGAAGCAGCGACTCCGAAGACGATAGCCAAACGCTCAAAATAACGGTCAATGATCTTCAAAAGCCAAAATCTTGGAGTCGCTTTTTTTTATTGCCGATTCCTCCCTTGAAAAACGATTGAAATTTAAAAGAGAATTGGAAAAGTGTATGTTACCAAATAAGGAGATTTACAAATAGCTGACAAACGAACAATCAAATATAATAGATTTTCTTCAAAAAAAAAATCCCGAAATGAACGCAACTCAAAAGCGTGCACGAATAACCATTAGCAGTGATAAAGAAAAAATTTAATATATGCACATATTTTAATTGAAATTTCACTGAAATTTGAGTCACTGTCTCAAATTTCAGTGAAATCGGATAATAAATGTGGCTTTTAAACGCGCCTTTTATGGGGCCAAGACTTTCAATCGAGAGATCGGTCTACATAGCAGCTATATCCAAATCTGCACCGATTTCGGCCAAATTGCAGAAAAATGTTGAAGAGTCTGACACAACTCACTGTCTCAAATTTCGGCAAAATCGGACAATAAATGGGCTCTTTATGGCCCCAAAATCTAAATCCGAGAGATCGGTCTATATGGCAGCTATATCCAAATCTGGACCGATCTGGGCCAATTTGACGAAGGATGTCGAAGAGCCTAAGACAACTCACGGTCGAGAATTTCAGCAAAATCGGATAATAAATGTGGCTTTTATGGGCCTATAACCCTTAATCGGAGGATCGGTCTATATGGCAGCTATATCCAAATCTGGACCGATCTGATCTAAATTGACGAAGGATGTCGAAAGGCCTAACACAACTCACTGTCCCAAATTTCAGCAAAATCGGATAATAAATGTGGCTTTTATGGGCCTAAGACCCTTAATCGACCGATCGGTCTATATGGGGGCTATGTCAAGATATAGTCCGATATAGCCCATCTTCGAACTTAACCTGCTTAATTCTGTGCAAAATTTCAGCTCAATATCTCTATTTGTAAAGACTGTAGCGTGATTTCAACAGACAGACGAACGGACATGTCTTGATCGTCTTAGATTTTTACGCTGATCAAGAATATATATACTTTATAGGGTCGGAAATGGATATTTCGATGTATTGCAAACGGAATGACAAAATGAATATACACCCATCCTTCGGTGGTGGGTATAAAAAGCTAAAAACAAACCGATTTTGGTGTATTTTGTTGATATCTTGGAACGGAAACCTATTTTACTTTTTGTACTGGCTTCTTGTGTCACTTAACACGGTTTCGCTTAACACGGAATTACGCGGGAACATATCCCCCGTGTTAGGTGAGGCCAACCTGTACTTTGTAGGGTCGGAAATGGCTATTTCGATGTGTTGCAAAACGGAATGACTTATAGAATATACCCCTTTCCTATGGTGGTGGATATAAAAAACAAGTAAAAATGTGCTAAGTTCGGTCAGGCTGAATCTTGGGAACCCGCCATCATGAATTCTGTACAAACTTTCCACAAATGAACTCAGTTAAAGACATATGTGCATTTAACTTACCCGGTTTCTGAAAATCAGGCACAAATTGAAGTTTTTAGGTGTCGTAGAAGACTAAACGGGAGATCAGTGTATATGAGAGCTACATCAGCTTATAAACCGATTGTAACCGTATTAAGCACAGTTTTTGGAAGTCGTAACGAACCAAGAAAATTTTCAGCCAAATCGGATTACAATTTCGGTTCCCAGGGGCTCAATATGTTAAATCGGGGAATCAATTTATGGGGGCTACGTCAGGTTATTTACAAATTTAACCCGTTCTTAGTACAGTAGTTAGAAGTCTTAACAAGTAAAAGCGTGCTAAGTTCGGCCGGGCCGAATCTTACATACCCTCCACCATGGATCGCATTTGCCGAGTTCTTCTCCCGGCATCTCTTCTTAGGCAAAAAAGGATATAAGAAAAGATTTGCTCTGCTATTATTACATTATTACATGTTGGAGACCTGTGTAAAATGTCAGCCAATTCGAATAAGAATTGCACCCTTTGGGAGCTGTATCGGGCTATAGACCGATTAAGATCATAATAAACACCTATGTTGATGGTCATGAGAGGATCCGTAGTACATAATTTCAGGCAAATCGGGCAATAATTGCGACCTCTAGAGGCTCAAGAAGTCAAGATCCCAGATCGGTTTATATGGCAGCTATATCAAAAGATGGACCGATTTGAACCCGACTTGGCAAAGTTGTTGGATATCATAAAAAAACACGTCGTGCAAAATTTCATTCCAATCAGATAAGAATTGTGCCCTCTAGAGGCTCAAGAAGTCAAGACCCAAGATCGGTTTATATGGCAGCTATATTAGGTTATTGACCGATCTAAACCAGACTCGGCACAGTTGTTGGATATCATAACAAAACACGTCGTGCAAAAATTCATTTCAATCGGATAAGAATTGCGCACTCTAGAGGCTCAAGAATTCAAGACCCCAGATCGGTTTATATGGCAGCTATATCAGGTTATGAACCGATTTGAACCATACTTGGCAAAGTTGTTGGATATCATAACAAAACAAGTCGTGAAAAATTTCATTCCAATCGGATATGAATTGCGCACTCCAGAGGCTCAAGAAGTCAAGACCCAAGATCGGTTTGTATGGCAGCTATATCAAAAGATGGATAGATTTGAACCCGACTTGGCAAAGTTGTTGGATATTATAACAAAACACGTCGTGCAAAATTTCATTCCAATCGGATAAGAATTGCGCCCTCTAGAGGCTCAAGAAGTCAAGACCCAAGATCGGTTTATATGGCAGCTATATCAGGTTATTGACCGATCTAAACCAGACTCGGCACAGTTGTTGGATATCATAACAAAACACGTCGTGCAAAATTTCATTCCAATCGGATTAGAATTGCGCACTCTAGAGGCTCAAGAAGTCAAGACCCAAGATCGGTTTATATGGCAGCTATATCAAAACATGGACCGATATGGCCCATTTACAATACCAACCGACCTACACTAATAAGAAGTATTTGTGCAAAATTTCAAGAGGCTAGCTTTACTCCTTCGGAAGTTAGCGTGCTTTCGACAGACAGACGGACGGACGGACGGACGGACAGACGGACGGACATGGCTAGATCGACATAAAATTTCGCGACGATCAAGAATATATATACTTTATGGGGTCTCAGACGAATATTTCGAGTAGTTACAATCAGAATGACGATATTAGTATACCCCCCATCTTATGGTGGAGGGTATAAAAAGGCACTTTGTCTAACATTTCAGCCCTATCGGATAAAAAATGCAGATTCCAGAGGCCCAATATGTCAAATCTTCACAATGGTTAATAAGGAAGCTATATCAGCTTGTTGATCGATTTAAAGGGTTGGAAGTAATAAAAACACTCGTTGCAAAATTTCAGCTAAATCTCCTGGCGAGAACATCAGACAAAGCGCTGTTTATCCGCTCTTAATGATGGCGACATTTGTGAGGAAAAATGCCATGCATGGTCATTATAACCAAAGAAGTGTCACACTGCGGGCCGCCGTTCGGACTCGGCTATAAAAAAAGACCCCTTTTCATTGAGTTTAAACATGGATCGGAAAGCACTCATTGATGTGTGAGAATTTGTCCCTTCTCGGTACCGGTAAGGGGGAGGGTCCGCCTCTACCCGATATCTAACAAGTAAAAGCGTGCTAAGTTCGGCCGGGCCGAATCTTATATACCCTCCACCATGGATCGCATTTGTCGAGTTCTTTTCCCGGCATCTCTTCTTAGGCAAAAAAGGATATAAGAAAAGAGTTGCTCTGCTATTAAAACGATATCAAGATATGGTCCGGTTCGGACCACAATTAAATTATATGTTGGAGACCTGTGTAAAATTTCAGCCAATTCGTATAAGAATTGCGCCCATTGGGGCTCACGAAGTAAAATAGAGAGAAAGATTTATATGGGATCTGTATCGGGCTATAGACCGATTCAGACCATAATAAACACGTTTGTTGATGGTCATGAGAGGATCCGTCGTACAAAATTTCAGGCATATCGGATAATAATTGCGAGCTCTAGGGGTCAAGAAGTCAAGTTCCCAGATCGGTTTATATGGCAGCTATATCAGGTTATGAACCGATTTGAACCTTATTTGACACAGTTGTTGAAAGTAAAAATAAAATACGTCATGCAAAATTTCAGCCAAATCGGATAGGAATTGCGCCCTCTAGAAGCTCAAGAAGTCAAATCCCCAGATCTGTTTATATGACAGCTATATCAGGTTATGGACCGATTTCAACCATACTTGGCACAGTTGTTGGATATAATAACGAAATACTTCGTGCAAAAATTCATTCAAATCGGATAAGAATTGTGCCCTCTAGAGGCTCAAGAAGTCAAGACCCAAGATCGGTTTATATGGCAGCTATATCAGGTTATGGACCGATTTAAACCATACTTGGCACAGTTGTTGGATATCATAACAAAACACGTCGTGCGAAATTCCATTCCATTTGGATAAGAATTGCGCCCTCTAGAGGCTCAAGAAGTCAAGACCCAGATCGGTTTATATGACAGCTATATCAGGTTATGGACCGATTTGAACCATACTTGGCACAGTTGTTGGATATAATAACAAAACACGTCGTGCAAAATTTCATTTCAATCGGATAAGAATTGCGCACTCTAGAGGCTCAAGAAGTCAAGACCCAAGATCGGTTTATATGGCAGCTATATCAGGTTATGGACCGATGTGAACCATACTTGGCACAGTTGTTGGATATCATAACAAAACACGTCATGCAAAATTTCATTCTGATCGGATAAGAATTGCGCACGCTAGAGGCTCAAGAAGTCAAGACCCAAGATCGGTTTATATGGCACCTATATCAGGTTATGAACCGATTTGAACCATACTTGGCACAGTTGTTGGATATCATAACAAAACACGTCGTGCAAAATTTCATCCCAATCGGATAAGAATTGCGCACTCTAGAGGCTCAAGAAGTCAAGACCCCAGATCGGTTTATATGGCAGCTATATCAAAACATGGACCGATATGGTCCATTTACAATACCAACCGACCTACACTAAAAAGAAGTATTTGTGCAAAATTTCAAGCGGCTAGCTTCACTCCTTCGGAAGTTAGCGTGCTTTCGACAGACAGACGGACGGACGGACGGACGGACGGACGGACGGACAGACGGACGGACATGGCTAGATCGACATAAAATGTCACGACGATCAAGAATATATATACTTTATGGGGTCTCAGACGAATATTTCGAGTAGTTACAAACAGAATGACGAAATTAGTATACCCCCCATCTTATGGTGGAGGGTATAAAAATTATATAGCCTATATTCCCTTCCAGACAAACGTACACAATCTATAAAAATGTTAGAAAATCGGTTCAGCCAAGTATCATATAGTCATAATGGGTATAATGGCTTTTTCGAGGAGTTGCGTGATCCCCTATGCTTCGATCTGATTTTGTATGCCAGATTCGAAATCTACTCTTGAATACCTTTCATTTGAGCCCCATTTTTAAATGAACGTTCAATATGTCTGTTTGGGGGAGTTTTGGAGTCGGGGTGGCCCGATGGGTACTTAGACTTAAATTTTAATACCATATTCGTATTCTACTCTCCAATACCATTCATTTTATACGTATATTGTCGTGATTGGTCCACTTTTGATTTTGGGTTGTGTTTTTGGCATAAAGGGGAGGGTCTGTCCCACTACCACTACCGAAAAATTATAAAGCCTATGTTTCCTTCGAGAAAATCGGTTCTGCCGTTTTTCAGTCTATACGGAACAAACACACCATATATCCGTGATTGGGTAATGTGCCCATTTTGGGCGTTTTTGTTGGGGTGGGGTGACCTTCTATACTTCGACATGAATTTGTATGCCAGATTCGTTATATACTTCCGCATACTTTTCATTTGATACCCATATTGTCCTTATCGGTCCAATTTTGATTTTGGGTGGTGTTTTTGGGGTAACGGTGGAGGGTCCGCCCCCTTCCATTATCAACAAATTATATAGCCTCTTCCTACTTCCTGACCATATTAGTAGACTTATCCCGAATACCTTTTTATTTGAGTCCCATATTGTCATGATCGTCAAATAAACCTATTTTAAGGGGTTTTGGGCCTGGGGCAGCCCCCCATGTACAGGGACCCAACATTTATTGTTCGTACTCTACTATTGAATACCTTTCATTTGAATCCCGTTATTGTCGCGATCGGTTTACTTTTATTCTTGGGTAGTACTTTTGGGGTACGGGGAAGAGTCTGCCCCCCTTCCGATATCAAAACATTATATAGCCTATATTTCCTTCCAGACCAACCTACACAATCTGTGAAAAATTCAAGGTAATCGGTTCAGCCGTTTTTGAGTCTATACGGAACAAACTAACAAACCGACAAACAAACAAACAAACACAAATTGATTTTTATACCCTCCACCATAGGATGGGGGGTATACTAATTTCGTCATTCTATTTGTAACTACTCGAAATATTCGTCTGAGACCCCATAAAGTATATATATTCTTGATCCTCGCTACATTTTATATCGAACTAGCCATGTCCGTCCGTCTGTCCGTCCGTCCGTCTATCTGTCGAAAGCACGCTAGCTTCCGAAGGAGTAAAGCTAGCCTCTTGAAATTTTGCACAAATACTTCTTATAAGTGTAGGTTGGTTAGTATTGTAAATGGGCCATATCGGTCCATCCGGCCATATCGGTCCATGTTTTGATATAGCTGCCATATAAAGCGATCTTGGGTCTTGACTTTTTGAGCCTCAAGAGTGCGCAATTATTATCCGATTGGAATGAAATTTTGCACGTAGTATCTTGTTAAGATATTCAACAACTGTGCCGAGTATGGTTCATATCGGTTCATAACCTGATATAGCTGTCATATAAACAGATCTGGGGACTTGACTTCTTGAGCTTATAGAGGGCGCAATTGCTATCCGATTGGGCTGAAATTTTGCTTATTTATTCTTACTTTCAACAATTGTGTCAAATAAGGTTCAAATCGGTTCATAACCTGATATAGCTGCCATATAACCGATCTGGGATCTTGACTTCTTGAGCCTCTAGAAGTCGCAATTATTATCCGATTTGCCTGAAATTTTGTACGACGTATTCTCTCATGAGCATCAACATACGTGTTTATTATGGTCTGAATCGGTCTATAGCCCGATACAGATCCCATATAAATCGATCTCTCTATTTTACTTCTTTAGCCCCTAATGGGCGCAATTCTTATTCGAATTGGCTGACTTTTTACACAGGTCTAAGACATGTAATTTAGTTGTGGTCCAAACCGGACCATATCTTGATATCGCTATAATAGTAGAGCAAATCTTTTCTTATATCCTTTTTTTGCCTAAGAAAAGATGGCGGGAAAAGAACTAGACAAATGCGATCCATGGTGGAGGGTATATAAGATTTGGCCCGGCCGAACTTAGCACGCTTTTTCTTGTTAAATATGAGACTAGCTGGACAGGGCCGGATCCACTGCACCTTCTTTTATCTTATCTGAGCCCTATATTGGCACGGCCAGGAAAAAAAATCCTATTTGGTGTTGCTGGTACGGCTTTTCGGATATTTCGCCCCAATGTGGATATCATATTGGTGCTCTACTCTTAAATTTCTTACATTTTTTTCTATGGTCGGTGAATATGTCCGGTAAAAGGGTGTTTTGGTGGTGAGGTGGACCCCCTCTATCTGATTCGTGCTCTAGTCTCAAATACCTTTCATTTGAGACTTATATTGTCATTATTAGTCTATATTCTATTTGTGAACCAAATTTCTGTTTTCGAGTTATTATAAACAAACTAAATTTTGCTTAAATCCCCCCACCCATCTCCGTGATCAGGTCCTCCCATTAAAGTTTGGATGTTGGATCTATTTCATTCGTTTGGTTTTGGTGGTGCATTGGAGTTGCAAAACCCTTTGCCCCGAAAGTGGATATCAGATTCATACTCTACTTCCAAAAACACATTTGAGCTACATATTGCTGTGGTCCCTGAAACACTTGGACATAAAATAGATATTAGATTTGAGCCCATTTTTGCCATAATCCACAAATATGTCCAGTTTTATGGGTATGTAGGGTTGGCCGGCCACCTATGCACTTATCCCTGAAAATATATCAGCATCGAGCCCTACTGTTAAAGTCCTTTCATTTGAGCCGCATTTGTTATTGGTTTAGGGGGAGTTTATGGGGATGACACTACCCCCAAACACTTGGCCTCAAAATTGCATATCAAATTCGTTTTCTACTGTCTAATGCCTATTATTTGAGCCCCTTATTGCCATAGTAGGCAAACATGGCCATAGCTCCCATACATATCTTCCATCCCATATGGACTTTTAAAGCTTTAGAAGCCACAATTTTAGTCCGATCTTTAAACAATTTAGAATGAGTAATTTTATTTGATGTCTAAATACGTGTGCAAAATTTCATTAAAATCGGTTCAGATTTAGATATAGCTCCCATATATATCCTTCATCCGTTGAAGGCTATATAGGCCACAATTTTAGTCCAATCTTTACAAATGAAATGTTTTTTTGACGTTCCAATATGTGTATCTTTCGTATATCTTCAATTCGATATGGCTTGTTAAGGCTATAGAAGGCAAAATTTTGATTTGATCTTTATAAAATTTTGTGTGAGGTGTTTTATTTGACGTTTTAGTTCGTGTGCTAAATTTAGTCAAAGTCCGTCCAGATTTAGATATATGTAGCTCTCATATATCTATTTTATATGATATTTCCTTTAACGCTCTAGTAGCCACAATTTAGGTCCTATCGTAAGAAAATCTTCAAAGGTTCTATTCAATATATCAAGAGGTATGCCAAACAGATACAGTAGGGTATAATATATTGTCGGCTCCGCCCGACTTTTACCTTTGCTTACTGGTCTCTAATTCCTTTTTATACCCTCCACCATAGGATGGGGGGTATACTAATTTCGTCATTCTGTTTGTAACTAGTCGAAATATTCGTCTAAGACCCCCTAAAGTATATATATTCTTGATCGTCGTGAAATTTTATGTCGATCTAGCCATGTCTGTGGAAAGCACGCTAACTTCCGAAGGAGTAAAGCTAGCCTCTTGAAATTTTGCACAAATACTTCTTATTACTATAGGTCGGTTGGTATTGTAAATGGGCCATATCGGTCCATGTTTTGATATAGCTGCCATATAAACCGATCTTGGGTCTTGACTTCTTGAGCCTCTAGAGTGCGCAATTCTTATCCGATTGGGATGAAATTTTGTACGTAGTGTTTTCTTATGATATCCAACAACTGTGCCATGTATGGCTCAAATCGGTCCATAACCTGATATAGCTGCCATATAAACCGATCTTGGGTCTTGAATTCTTGAGCCTCTAGAGTGCACAATTCTTATCCGATTGGAATGAAACTTTGCACGCCGTGTTTTGTTATGACATCCAACAACTGTGCCAAGTATGGTTTAAATCGGTTCATAACCTGATGTAGCTGCCATATAAACCAATCTTGGGTCTTAACTTCTTGAGCCTCTAGAGTGCGCAATTCTTATCCGATTGGAATGAAATTTTGCACGACGTGTTTTGTTATTATATCTAACAACTGTGCCAAGTATGGTTCGAATTGGTCCACAAACTGATATAGCTGTCATATAAACCGATCTTTGGTCTTGATTTCTTGAGCCTCTCGAGTGCGCAATTCTTATCCGATGGGAATGAAACTTTGCACGACGTGTTTTGTTATGACATCCAACAACTATGCCAAGTACGGTTCAAATCGGTTCATAACCTGATATAGCTGCCATATAAACCGATCTTGGGTCTTGATTTCTTGAGCCTCTAGAGTGCGCAATTCTCATCCGTTGGAATGAAACTTTGCACAACGTGTTTTGTTATTATATCCAACAACTGTGCCAAGTATGGTTCGCATCGGTTCATAACCTGATATAGCTGTCATATAAACCGATCTTGGGTCTTGACTTCTTGAGCCTCTAGAGCCTCTAGAGGGCGCAATTCTTATCCGAATTGGCTGAAATTTTACATGATGTATTTTATTCTTACTTTCAACAACTGTGTCAAATAAGGTTTAAATCGGTTCATAACCTGATATAGCTGCCATATAAACAGATCTGGGATCTTGACTTCTTGAGCTCCTTAAGGTCGCAATTATTATTCAATTTGCCTGAAATTTTGTACGACGGATCCCCTCATGACCATCAACATACGTGTTTAATATGGTCTGACTCAGTCTATAGCCCGATACAGCTCCCATATAAATCGATCTCTCTATTTTACTTCTTGAGCCCCCAAAGGGCGCAATTCTTATTCGAATTGGCTGACTTTTTACACAGGTCTCCCACATGTAATTTAATTGTGGTCCAAACCGGACCATGTCTTGATATCGCTCTAATAGCAGAGCAAATCTTTTCTTATATCCTTTTTTGCCTAAGAAGGGATGCCGGGAAAAGAACTCGACAAATGCGATCCATGGTGGAAGGTATATAAGATTCGGCCCGGCCGAACTTAGCACGCTTTTACTTGATTTTGGTAGGATAGGTGGACGGCGATTGCCCTCTGACACGTCCATTCATTTGAATACAATATATTCTCATTAATCCTACACGACAGTTTGGTGTTGTTTTTATTGGGAGGAGAGCGTCAGTTTCCCCGACGTTAAAACCCAAAAGACAATTCATTTGGGTCCTTTAATGCCGAGATCTACGTGTCCGCCAGAACGGCAGGACGTTATCTAGATTCTTGAATCCTTATATCATCATAAGATTTGAACTTTAATGTCATAGACCTTTCGTAAAATTCCTATATTATCCCAATCGAACTACATGTCCTATCGAAGTTTATTTAGTGAGTGGGCCGGTCCCAGACTCGGTCCAAAATGTGTGTATCAGATTCGTAGTCAACTCTCAAAGAATTTTAATTTTATACCCATTGTGTGACGTTGGACATTCATGCCCGTTTTGGGGGTTTTTGGGATTTAAGAGGCCCCGAAGACACCTTGGTCAAATTTCTTATAACAGATTTGTACTCAACTTCCAAACACCTTTCATATAATACCCATATTATACCAACCGGTAAATATGCCCTGTTGAGGGGGCTCAAAAACCAAGGAATAAATTTTTATATAAGCCTTTTATTATACTTTTAAATACCTCCATTTGATATCCATATTGTCCCATCCGGTTCAGATGTCCTGCTGGGGATTTGGAGGATGGGGAGGCCCCTCAGACACCAAGGAATACATTTTTATGTCAAAAGATTTGTACCCTACTTTTAAAAACATTTCATTTGATACCTATATTGCCCAAAGCGGTAAAAGTGTCCTGTTGGGTGGTGTTTTGTGGATGGGGTAGGACCCCGGGGGTGGTCCCTCCCCCTTACCCTTATTTTCAGATCTCGCAGATGGGTGGTGCGATTTAAGCAAAATTTTGTGTGCTCTCATATATTGTAGTACCCTAAAAATAACAAGTAAGAGTGTGCTATGTTCGGGCGGGCCGAATATTATATACCCTGCACCATGGATCGCATCTTTCGAGTTCTTTGCGCAGTGTCTCTTTTAAGGCAAACAAAGAATAATGAATATGAACGGAGGAGGAGGAGGAGCTATGTCGAGTTATAGTCCGATTCGGAGCTCAAGAATCAAAATCGGGAGATCGGTTTATATGGGATCTGTGTTAAGCTATGGATCGATTCAGACCATTTTGCACACGTATGTTTAAGGCCATGGGAGAAGCGGTTGTACAAAATTTGTGCCAAGTCGGATGGGAATTGCGCCTTCTAAAAGCTCAAGAAATCAAGACCCAAGATCGGTTTATATAGCAGCTATATCAGGTTATGGACCGATTTAAACCAACCATTAGCACAGATGTTGGAAGTGATATCAAAACTCTATGTGCAAAATTTCAGTCAAATCGGACGAGAATTGCGCCCAGTAGAGGCTCAAGAAGTCAAGACCCAATATCGGTTTATATGGCAGCTATATCAAAACATGGACCGATTTGGCCCATTTACAACCCTAACCGACCTACACCTATAAGAAGTATTTGTGCAAAATTTCATGAGGCTAGCTCTACTCCTTCAAAAATGAGCGTACTTTCGACAGACAGACGGACGGACGGACATGACTGGTTCGACTTAAAATGTCATGGCGATCTAGAATATATATACTTTCTGGGGTCTTAGACGCATATTTCGAGGTGTTACAAACAGAATGACGAAATTAGTATACCCCCATCCTATGGTGGAGGTTATAACCTCCACCATAGGATGGGGGGGCCGCCCCACCCTTAAACTTACAAAACATATATTCACACCAATCACGACAATATGGAACTCAAATAAAAGGTATTTAAGTGCTAGGGGGACCACCCCAAGTCCCAAAACATCCTTAAATCGGACATATTTACCGACCATGGCAATATGGGACTCAAATGAAAGGTATTTGCGAGAAGAATACGAATCTAATATCCAAATGTGGGACCACGTATCTGGGGATCCACCCCTTCTCCAAAATACCCCCCAAATAAGACTTATTTACTGACTATGGGAATATGAGGCTTAAAAAAAAGGTATTTAAGTGTAGAATACGCATCTGATATCCAAATATGGGATCAAGTGTTTGGGGCCGCCTCTCCCCAAAAACATACCCCAAAGGATACAAATTTACGACCATAGCAATATTGGGCTCAAATGAAAGGTCTTTCGGAGTAATGCACGAATCTGATATCAATATTCGGGAAAAGTGTCTATCGGGCCACCCCACCCTCACAACACCACCCACATTGGAAGTATTTGCTATATAAGGCTCAAATAAGAGGGTAGACCAGACCATGAATCTGACATCAACTGTCTAGGGGACGTCCCACCACCATAACAACCCCCAAATAGGACGTATTTGCTTACCACGACAAATTGGGTCTTCAAGACAGTGTAACTAATTATTTATAATTTTTAGGGCCAATACCCCATACCGGACATATTTGCTGACTTTTGCAATAAGGAGTTTAAATGAGATTAGAAAACGAATTTTATATCCGATTTTGAGGCCAATGGCAATATGGCATTCAAATAAATGATACATAGATATATGAGAATAGAGCACGTTGCTGATATATTTTCTGGGCTTTGTATTTGAGGAACCACCCCAATCCCCAAAACACCCCTAAATTGAGCATATTTAAAGCTTATGTCAATGTGCAGCTTAAATGAAAGGTATTGGGGGGTAGAGCAAGAATTGATATCAACTTTCGGGGCCAATTTTCTGGGGTCTACCCCTTCCCAAAATACCCCACAAACAGCAATTTTTAGAGACCATCGCAATATGTGGCTCAAATAAAGGTATTTGGGAGAAGAATACGAATTTGATATCGAAATGTAGGACCATGAATTCAGGACATCACCCCTTCCCCAAAACACCCCCCAAAGGATAAAAATTTTTCGATCATGCCAATATGTGGCTCAAATGAAAGGTATTTGAGATTAGAAAACGAATTTATATGGGAGCTGCATCAGTTTATATGGGAGCTACATCAGGCTACAGATCGATTTAACCGCACTTGGCACAGTGGTTGGAAGTCGTAGTGGAACACTTTGTGCAAAATCTCAGCCAAATCGGTAAAAATTGCGGCTTCCAAGGGCGGCTTTATATGGGAGTTATATCAGGTTATAAACCGATTTAGACCGCACTTGGCATAGTTGTTAGAAGTCATAACAGAACACTACATTAAAAATTGCAGCCAAATCGGAAAAAAGTGCGGCTTGTGAATGCTCAAGATTTTATATCGGAAGATCGGCTTATATGGGAGCTATATCAGGTTATAGACCGATCTAGTTATTGGAAGTTATAACGGAACATCGCAAGCAAAATTCAGCCAAATCGGACAAAATTGGGTTTATGTGGAAGCTATATCAGTCGTAAGAAGTCATAAGGGAACACTATATGCAAAAGTTCAGCCAAATCGGACAAACATTGCGGTTTTCAGGGGCTCAAGTAATCTAATCTGGGAATCGGTTTACATGAGAGCTATATCAAATTATAGACCGATTTGGACCGTACTGGCCACTGTTTTTGGAAATCAGAACAGAGCTCTACCTGCAAAATTTCAGCCAAATCAGGTGATCGAGGTAGATCGACTCAGAACGTCGAGACGATCAAGAATATATATATACTTTATGTGGTCGCAGATCAATATTTCGAGATTTAACAAACGGGATGACTAGATTAGTATTCCCCCATCCTATGGCGGTGGGTATAGAACTCACTTTTCGAGTAAAGGCGAAATTTACTTTTAAAGTAAAGAGAAATGAAATCTTAAATTTCGTTTTCTGCAAAATCAACTCTTTTGTGTTATGCCCTCGAACACAGTTGTGTATTGTCATTGGCGGTCGAGCTTACTTTTGCGCTACCGTGGGAACCAATCTATGTTGCAGCGATGTTAAATATGGTCAAATCTGGACCAGATTTCCCAGGAATTTGTAGGGGTCTGCCAAAACTTACTGTTTAAAATTTCATCAAAATCGGATGAAAAATGCTTCTGTTATGAACTTAATACTCTATTTCGTGAGATCGGTGCCTATAGCAGCTATATCCAAATATGGTCCGATCTGGGACACATTCGACAGGAATGGGTAGGGATCTTCCAGGTATCACTGTGGGTAATAAATGGTCCGATCTGGATCATATTCAACAAAAAGATGTATACATCTACCAAACCATACTTTACACATGAACGATCCCAGCAGAAAATATTGCACCCTGGATGCAATAATGTAAGTTGAAACTATTGCGACATTAGCATACACAGTTGCTTCCGGCATGCAAGATTTTTGTGGGCGATGTCCCACTTAACTGCGATTGTTTAAAGAACCAAAATGCGCTTCTTGTTTAACATCAAAAATGGAACATTAGTAGCACAAATTTAATTTGCCTTTTTCACGCAAGTAAAGTTTTCAATGAAAACTATGTTATCTGCGATTAATTCCCCATAAAATAAATGATGTTTGTATACCCTCCACCATAGGATGGGGTGTATACTAATTTCGTCATTCTGTTTGTAACTACTCGAAATATTCGTCTGAGACCCCATAAAGTATATATATTCTTGATCGTCGCGACATTTTATGTCGATCTAGCCATGTCCGTCCGTCTGTCTGTCGAAAGCACGCTAACTTCCGAAGGAGTAAAGCTAGCCGCTTGAAATTTTGCACAAATACTTCTTATTAGTGTAGGTCGGTTGGTATTGTAAATGGGCCATATCGGTCCATGTTTTGATATAGCTGCCATATAAAACGATCTTGGGTCTTGACTTCTTGAGCCTCTAGAGTGCGCAATTCTTATCCGATTTGAATGAAATTTTGCACGACGTGTTATGTTATGATATCCAACAACTTTGCCAAGTATGGTTTAAATCGGACTATAACCTGATATAGCTGCCTCTAGAGGGCGCAGTTCTTATCGGATTTCTGCACGTAGTATTTTGTTATGATACCCAACAACTGTGCCAAGTATAGTTCATATCGGTTCATAACCCGATATAGCTGTCATATAAACAGATCTGGGTTCTTGACTTCTTGATCATCTAGAAGTCGCAATTATTATCTGATTTGCCTGAAATTTTGTACGACGGATCCTCTCATGACCATCAACATACGTATTTATTATGATCTGAATTGGTCTATAGGCCGATACAGCTCCCATATAAATCGATCTCACTATTTTACTTTTTGAGCCCCCAAAGGGCGCAATTCTTATTCGAATTGGCTGACATTTTACACAGGTCTCCAACACATAATTTAATTGTGGTCCAAATCGTACTGTATCTTTTTAGCCTAAGAGGAGATGCCGGGAAAAGAACTCGACAAATGCGATCCATGGTGGAAGGTATATAAGATTCGGCCCGGCCGAACTTAGCACGCTCTTACTTGTTTTTATTTGCAATTAGTAATTAAAAATAAATTGTCATACGTACAAAGCTCAGTCTCAGATAACATTTTCTAGTAATTAATTAAATAAATAAATGAAATAAAAGTATTTAAATTTGAATTCAGTCTCAAAATATTTTAAGAATACTGCGTTAAAAAGTATAAAGCAATAACAAAAGATAAAACGCGCGATAACCTTTTTGTGCGAGTTCGCAAATTCAACTGAAATGAAATTAAACTCTCTTTAAAGCACGCGGATAAAGATCGGGCCAAAGTCTAGCTTTCGTGAAGCACGAATTGTTTTACTTGGTCTTCGTTCAATGAGCTCAAAACTCACTTAGAATACACAACCGCTGATCAGAAGCAATATGGATGCAAAACAAATTCTTCTTTACCATACTTTGAAGCCATGTTTCATACATACCCTATGTAATAGATAAATGCACAAAAGTAGGTTAAAACCATACTTTTTTGTAAATTTTTTAAAGAATAATACTTTTCATAATATTATAGTTTCATGCTTACTTATTGAGCCTTCAAAATGCACATTAGTATGTTAGAATATTTTTGTATTGGTTCCAAGCCAGGAACAATTTTTTGCTGGGATCTGTTGGGTGTGAGTACAACTCAAACACGATGTGTAAGAGTAAACTCAAATTCATAACTACTTTTCAAGATAAAGCAAAAAACAAGTAAAAGCGTGCTAAGTTCGGCCGTGCCGAATCTTATATACCCTCCACCATGGATCGCATTTGTCGAGTTGTTTTCCCGGCATCTTTTCTTAGGCTAAAAAGGATATAAGAAAAGAGTTGCTCTGCTATTAAAACGATATCAAGATATGGTCCGGTTCGGACCACAATTAAAGTATATGTTGGAGACCTGTGTAAAATTTCAGCCAATTCGTATAAGAATTGCGCCCATTGGGGCTCACGAAGTAAAATAGAGAGAACGATTTATATGGGATCTGTATCGGGCTATAGACCGATTCAGAACATAATAAACACGTTTGTTGATGGTCATGAGAGGATCTGTCGTACAAAATTTCAGGCATATCGGATAATAATTGCGACCTCTAGGGGTCAAGAAGTCAAGATCCCAGATCGGTTTATATGGCAGCTATATCAGGTTATGAACCGATTTGAACCTTATTTAACACAGTTGTTGAAAATAAAAATAAAATACGTCATGCTAAATTTCAGCCAAATCGGATAGGAATTGCGCCCTCTAGAAGCTCAAGAAGTCAAATCCCCAGATCTGTTTATATGACAGCTATATCAGGTTATGGACCGATTTCAACCAAACTTGGTACAGTTGTTGGATATCATGACGAAATACTTCGTGCAAAAACTCATTCAAATCGGATAAGAATTGTGCCCTCTAGAGGCTCAAGAAGTCAAGACCCAAGATCGGTTTATATGGCAGCTATATCAGGTTATATACCAATTTGAACCATACTTGGCACAGTTGTTGGATATCATAACAAAACACGTCGTGCAAAATTTCATCCCAATCGGATAAGAATTGCGCACTCTAGAGGCTCAAGAAGTCAAGACCCAAGATCGGTTTATATGGCAGCTATATCAAAACATGGACCGATATGGCCCATTTACAATACCAACCGACCTACACTAATAAGAAGTATTTGTGCAAAATTTCAAGCGGCTAGCTTTACTCCTTCGGAAGTTAGCGTGCTTTCGACAGACAGACGGACGGACGGACGGACAGACGGACGGACATGGCTAGATCGACATAAAATGTCGCGACGGTCAAGAATATATATACTTTATGGGGTCTCAGACGAATATTTCGAGTAGTTACAAACAGAATGACGAAATTAGTATACCCCCCATCTTATGGTGGAGGGTATAATAATGACTATCGACGGAAGCAAAAGACTGCTGTTTGTTTTAAAAATAGACAATTGTATTTATTTACCATTAGCTGCACACATTGTAAGCAAGTGGTTGTATGAACTGGAAGCACAGCTGACTATACAGAAAAAATTAACAACTATATTCAATTAATTTGCAGAAATTAACATTTTTGCAATTTGGATTTATGATAAGCTCAAAAATCTGATTAAGAGGTAATTATCTCAATAAGATATTCATTTTATATTTGCGATTTATTTTAAATAACGTTCTTACTGTTTTAATGAAAATAAATAATTGATATTTTTCACATTAATAGAAAACTTTTTACTTAAATTGCGTATAAAATATGAAAAATATTTCCAAAAAATATTAAAATTTTTTTTAATGGTTTTTTTCTGTATAGCAAAGGAGGGATACCATGTACAAACCCAACTGGCGCCATAAAGTTAATGCAGCACTTATATGGAAAAATGGTAAAAAATAATAGTTTATTCAAAAACAACAAAATTTAAATGGAAAATAAACTAAAAAAAAAACAAAAAAAAACTAAATTTTTTTTTGTAATTTAACACATTCTAAAAATTAAGAAAAAGAGGCCTGTTTCAGCGGTATTTTAGAAGGCATTATTTCCGCAGCCTTTCAACAGGACTTATGTAAGTGCTAATTGTGGAAGTGAAAGGTGATGCCTCTCGGCCAATGACACACCATGTAAATTTGAAAGCCAGTCCGTGCAGCAGGCATTTTAAAAAGCCTGCTGCACAACTCTGTCCGCCGCTGGGAAGTTATAGTACCTTGAAACATAATAGTGGTGAAGGGTATAAACAGTATAGGGCCTAGTTCAATGCATTGCGGTACACCATATTCAATGAAAAACCAGTTGGCTTTTGCTGTCCCCGATTTGCACAAATTGTCTTCGATAACCAGATAAGATTTGGAAAGCAATATTTCACTACCGTTAATGCCATAAAAATCCAGCTTCTTGATGAGAATGTGATAATCAATCATATTAAAAGCTTTAGATCATCGGTATCATATTCTTTAGATTTACAATAGATTTAAGAAAGAAAGTGTTAGATAACTCGGCTTCGGTTACCTATCGAAGCCTGTTTACGAGGGAGGGCCAATTCGAGTCGCAACATTTTCTCGACAGTACGATTTCGATATCCGACAACGTGAATACTTAGAAGTGATCTTGGATAGGAAACTGAACTGGAAGTGTCAAATTCAAAAGAGTATCGAGAATACTTATATATGTTGGGCTCTATGTAGAATGGCCATAAGCTCGATATGGGTCCTCAATCTTAGAATAGTTCACTGGATCTGCAGAAACGTTATTAGATCAATACTACAATATATAAAGCCTTATAGTTTTTGGATGATATGGAGAAAAATTGAAAACGTAAGAACATAACAACTGGTTCAGAGATCATGTTGTATTGGCAAAGGTGCATAGGGCACTGATAACAGTTCTAGATGTTCGGTCCTTTGACACATACAGACGAGTTTAAGGCAACAGACTCAAGGCGTTGAGGTCGAGTGCCAGACACTATTGCCACTGGAAATGTCTTGGATTGATGGAACTCTGGTATTCCCGCAGGCGGAAATCTGGGCAATAACGGAATGCGTAAGGTGGTACGGTATTAGCGAGAGGATATCAAGTGAAGGCCATCGTAGCGCAGAGGCTGGCATGCTCGCATATGACGCAGTAAGCCTGGTTTCGAACCCTAGTGAGAATATCAGAAAATTTTTCAATAGTGGTTATCCACTCCTAATGCTGGCGTTTTATCTGAGGAACTATGCCACGTACCTCAGAGAGGTGTCGCACTGCGATATGCCGTTCTGACTCGGCTAAATAAAAAGTAGGTCCCTTATCATTGTGCTTAAACTTGGGAAAACTCGAGAAGACGGAATAGGAATGAGGCCACTATGGCTTTCTGTATATTGAACATGGTCCTATGTCCACCTATAAAGCTCTAATGCAGAATAAGTACGACAAGTGGCATCATACTAGTATATAGAGTATAACTGGATGATGATGAGACTTTGGAACATTTCCTATGTTAAAATTCCAACTGTTCACCTTTCATTATACCTTAGGCATTAGCGGGGGAAAAAATCCACAAATTTTATCCTCAACTTACTTATAGTCTTTAAGACATCCCTCACGCACATAAGCTCAATCATTTAGGGATGAAATTCAATTTGAGCAACGAAAACAATTCTCTTTTGGTTACCTTTATTGCACTGAAATCTTTTCAATTTATCTCGAAATACACTATTGTATTTTCATTTTCCTAAAACTCTCAATGGTCACTTTAAATGTTTTTTTTTTGAGTTTTGTCAATCTCCTTTGTATGTATGTAGTATCTATGCAAGGAATCCTTCAACTGTTGGCCAACTTTTTCTTTGCTTTGTATGTGACTTATCGTCTTAATGTGAATGGTGGGAACCAAAAAGGGAAGTGGAAAAACACAATGGACAAGTTGAGTGTAGTGTTACATAAGGATATGTGGGTATTTTCCGGTGGCTTTAGCTAATGTTGTCTTAAGACCAAAGAGAATACAATTGGTGAAAACTTTCCTCTTTTCTCTATAACTTAGCCAGATAAATAAAAAACTATATTTTTTCATTTCAATACAAAATTTATTTCGTTGTTCCGTGCAAGTTTCTATTGTATTATAGAGGTATTTAGATTTTGGAATATTATTGCATAGTTTTAGGTTGATATTAAAGTAACATAAATAAAAGCATACTTTAAGGTTTGTTGAAATATTAAGTATTTATGTTGCGTATGACAACCCGAGATATATATACTATTACGAGACGAAAGCCTGTAGATCTAAAGTCAAGAGATATGAGAAAACGCACACAGTCTGAAGTTCTTCTTACGACACATTATTAATGCATCATAAGAAGCACCTAAGTCTCCTGGAGATTTTAAGGAATCGAATCTTTTGATCGCCTAAAGAATTCTTGACCCAGAAACAATATTCTCAACAATACCCGAGGAATGCATTTCGGTTATAACCTCTTGCAACGCCATGTTGCCCATTAGGGTTTTAACATGGGAAATGGGTGTCCACCAGTTCTTTTTTCACTAGACATTCTACTTGTAGTCTGTAGTAATAGATGCGGTGATTGGAATATTCTTTAGCCCAGCGACCTCGGATCTATCGCCTTGTAGATGTTCCAGTCATGTGGTGGCCCTTGTGGCTTTTGACTTACTGAGGAGTCTTCTGCACCCTTGCTTCGCCCAATCCGTTCTGTGGACTACCATGGCTGTCGCGGTTTGACCCTTGGTTTATTCCTAGGACATGCTGACTGAAACGAACTGCTTAATCATCATGTTAATATCGTTCACAGTTTTAACCACATTGCTCGGGGCACTTACTTCGATGCTTCCACAGCTTCTGTTGTCAAAGCAACCTCCGAGTTTTTGATTTTTTCGTTAGTGTACACCTCGAGTCTGACCCGTTTTAAGCAATCCGTTAGAGACTGGGAATCACCGGCCTTGGATAACAATGACTACCACACAAATATACACAAGTATGAATTTTGAGCCGAGAAATGTGTGGTGTGCATCCTTATCGTAGAAAACTCAGCTCAGTGTTATCGGGCGCTTTAACAGGTTGTGGAAATTGCAATGCTCCGTAAGTATGCAGAGTTGTTGCATAGGGGGTACTGTTACTTGAATTCTAAGTGAATGTTGTAACGATTTCGTTTCGTACATAATATGTCTTTTTACCCACTGTGCTATAGTGCCACCCCAAATATTGTACGCATTCATACATCTTGCACTACATTGTAACACAACCGTTCCCACTGTACCCTTTTTATACCCTCCACCATAAGATGGGGGGTATACTAATTTCGTCATTCTGATTGTAACTACTCAAAATATTCGTCTGAGACCCCTTAAAGTATATATATTCATGATCGTCGTGAAATTTTATGTCGATCTAGCCATGTCCGTCCGTCCGTCCGTCCGTCTGTCTGTCGAAAGCACGCTAACTTCCGAAGGAGTAAAGCTAGCCGCTTGAAATTTTGCACAAATACTTCTTATTAGTGTAGGTCGGTTGGTACTGTAAATGGGCCATATCGGTCCATGGTTTGATATAGCTGCCATATAAACCGATCTTGGGTCTTGACTTCTTCAGCCTCTAGAGTACGCAATTCTTATCCGATTGGAATGAAATTTTGCAAGATGTGTTTTGTTATGATATCCAACAACTGGTCTAAGCTTGGTTCAAATCGGTTCATAACCTGATATAGCTGCCATATAAACCGATCTGGGGTCTTGGCTTCTTGAGCCTCTAGAGTGCGCAATTCTTGTCCGATTGGAATGAAATTTTGCACGACGTGTCGTGTTACGATATCCAACAACTGTGCCAAGTATGGTTCAAATCGGTCCATAACCTGATATAGCTGTCATATAAATCGATCTTGGATCTTGACTTCTTGAGCCTCTAGAGGGTGCAATTCTTATCCAATTTGAATGAAATTTTGCAAGACGTTTTTTATTGTTACTTTCAACAACTATGTCAAATAAAGTACAAGTCGGTTTATAACCTGATATAGCTGCCATATAAACCGATCTGGGATCTTAACTTCTTGAGCCTCTAGAGGTCGCAATTATTATCCGATTTGCCTGAAATTTTGTACGACGGATTCTCTCATGACCATTAACATACCTGTTTATTATGGTCTGAATCGGTCTATAGCCCGATACAGCTCCCATATAAACCGATCTCTCTATTTTACTTCTTGAGCCCACAAAGGGCGCAATTCTTATTCGAATTGGCTGACATTTTACACAGGTCTCCAAAATATAATTTAATTGTGGTCCAAACTGGACCATATCTTGATATCGCTCTAATAGCAGAGCAAATCTTTTCTCATATCCTTTTTTTTGCCTAAGAAAAGATGCCGGGAAAAGAACTCGACAAATGCGATCCATGGTGGAGGGTATATAAGATTCGGCCCGGCCGAACTTAACACGCTTTTACTTGTTATCTCTCTCTTCACTGTGCCTTAGTGGCCGTCAGCATTTATGTATATCAATACTCATAAAGCAGACACATAACCATTCATGCATACGAACGTCACGGCAAGCAGTCAGAAAGCCTAGAAGCCCGAGAGGAAGTTCATCACTTAAAGCGATTCGTTCGCATCACAATTGATGAATGCTTTGGTTCCACCCTAACGCGACTCCTTTCGACTTTTTCGCAACCTAACGCGACTCGTTCCCATTTGCTCGCACCCTACCGCGACTCATTCCGATTTGTTCGCATCCTAACGCGACTCGCTTTGACTTGTTCGCACTCGTACGATGGTTGGTTCGAACTATAATGCGACTTGTTCCGATTTGGTTGTACCCTAACGCGACTCGTTCCGACCTAATCGCACCCTAACACGACTCATTTTGACTTGTTCGCAATCAAACGCGACCCGTTCCGATTTGGCAGCACCCTAACGAGACTCGTATCGATTTGTTCTTACCCTTACGCGTCTCCTTCTTGTTCGCACTCTAACGCGACTCGTTCCGATTTGTTCTTACCCTTACACTAATGGAACTCGTTTTTACTTGTTCGGACTCTAATGCGACTCGTTCCGACTTGTTCGCACCCTAACTCGATTTGTTCGCACTCTTACGCGACTTGTTCCGACTTGTTCGCACACTATCTCTGATTCGTTCACACCTTAAAGCGACTCCATCCGATTTAGTTCTTGCCCTAACGCGTCTTCTTCCCATTTGCTCACACACTAATCCGACTCGTTTCGATTTGTTCGCACTCTAACGCGACTAGTTCCGACTTGTTCACACCCTAACGCGACCCATTTCGGCTTGTTCGTATGCTAACGCGACTCGTTTCAACTTGCGCGCACTCTAACGCGACTCGTTCCGAATTGTTCGCACCCTAGTGATGATTCGTTCGCACCCTAACGCGAATCGTTCTATTTGTACTCATCCTTACGGGTCTCCTTCCGATTTGCCAACTAATTAACACGACTCGTTTCGACTTGTTCGCACGTCCAAACGCGACCCGTTTCGGCTTGTTTGCAAACTAACGCGATTTGTTTCGACTTTTTCGGACCCTAACGCGACTCGTTCCGACTTGTTCGAATCCTAACGCGACTCGTTCCAACTTGTTCGCACCCTAACGTGATTTGTTCCGACTTGTTCGCACTCCAGCGTGACTCGTTTCGACTTTTCCGCCCCTTACGCGTCTTTTCCGATTTCTAAGCACCATAACGCAATTCGTTCCAGCTTGAATCATTCACTCTTCAATTCTAGTCTAATCTTTTCAGTCGCCGGTCGAAGTAGAGGTGCTACTTGAGTGAGACTCCTAAGTTAAATCTTAGCCCCGAACTAGCCTACGACCAGATGATAACCGAGTACCAGCTGAAACCCCAAACGCCAGAGAACCCATATGCCCGTTCGCATATCGAAGAAATTCACCGAATCTACCCGACCGAGTGGCTTAACCTCTGAAATCGGCAACTACTGGTCAAAAGGCCGCACTTACTGACACAAAACATCATTTTGTACCTAAGAGCTTGAATTATAATACATGAAGTATATTAAGAGAATCCATAACAATCGTGTCCTTTTCAGTGCCATTCGGTATTTATAGTAAAGCATCACCGTATGGTAACAACGCAATAACCTATGATATAAATGAAACAAAAAATTAATAGTACCGTTTGGTATTAGCCTTATTACCGAACGTGTATTGCTTATAATTTCAAACTGTAATTGGTTCTGTCCCACACCGTTATTGGTATTAGTACCAAATCGTTATTGTTTTAATACCAATCTCCTTATCACTTGAATATGAAATATGAAAATTGCAAATGTATATTTGGGCATGAACATTACATTAAGGAACAGAGGCAAACTTCTCACATATCGATGAGTGCTGTCCGATTCAAGATTAAGTTCAATGATAAGAAGCCTCATTTTATAGCCGAGTCCGAACGGCGTGCCGCAGTGCGACAACTCTTTGGAGAGAAGCTTTTACATGGCACTAAGAGGGGGAAATCTTTTTCTGGTGTTCTCACCAGGATTTGAACCCAGCCGTCCAGCGTCATGGCGGACATGCGAACCTTTCCGCTACGGCGGGCTCCTTAAATATTCCACCCCCAATGAGCAAAAAAAAACCGTTGAATATAATTTTAATTTTAATATACCCAGCACCATGGGATAGAGGGTATATTCATTTATTCATTCCCATTGCAAGACACCGAAATATCCATTTATTGAATGGTTCTGATCAGACTGTATTTAGATATAGCTGTTATATAAACCGATGGAAAAGTGAGTAAATAAAGTCTCCCGATATCTGACTCAAATATGGTTCAGATGGGACAATATTTGGATATAGCGGCCATAAAGAGCGATTTGCCGATTAAGAGTCTTAAGCCCATAATAGTTGCATTTATAAACTGATTTCGCTAAAACTTAAAAAAAGGAGTTGTTGTACGCCTTCCGTCATCACGCGTACGGTCCAGATCGGACCATATTTAGATATAGCTGCCAAAAAAATAGACCTGTCGATTGAAGGTCTTAAGCCCATAAAAGCCACAAATTTTGTCCAATTATGTTAAAATTTCAAATAGTTGGTTGTTTTAAACATCCCGACATCGGGCCTATGGTTCAAATGGGACTTAATTTAGATATATTGTAGCTACCATATAGACCGATCAGCCGATTAAGGGTCTTAAGCCCATAAAAGCCGCAATTGTTATCCGATTTCGCTGAAATTTGAAATAGTGAGTTGATTAGAACCTCCAGATATCCGACTCAAATATGGTTCAAACCGGTCTTTATTCAGATATAGCTGAAATATAAACCGATCTGTCGATTAAGGGTCTTAAGCCCATTAAAGCTGCATTTATAACCCGACTTCGCTGGAATTTGACACAGTGACTTGTATTAAGCCTCCCATCATTCGACCAGCATATGGTCAAGATAAGACTATATTTAGATGTAGCTGTCATATAGACCGCTTTTCCAATTTAGGGTCTTAATCCCATGAAAAACGGACAGACCAGCCCCCATTTGTATAATACTATGGATATGGTAGCGGAGTTGTTATGAAAGAGGATGGTTATTGTATCCATTGCGGTAGGCACACTCAACCAAGTTTTCTATTCAGAACATTTACATACATTTGTATTTTATTCTTATACCCACCATAGGGGTATACTAGTCTAGTCATTCTGTTTGTAACACCTCGAAATATTCGTCTACGACTCCATAACGTATATATATATTTTGATCGTCTCGACGTTCTGATTCGATCTAGCCATGTCCGTCCGTCCATCATTTCGTCTGTCGAAGTCACGACAGCGGTCGAACGAGTGAAGTTAGCCGCTTGAAATTTTGCACATATACTTAGTATTGTTGTAGGTCGTTGTGGATTTTAAATGGGCCATATCGGTTCCGATTTAGATATAGCTACTTTATAAACCAATCTCACGATTATACTTCTTGAGCTCCTGGAAGCAGAAATTTTTGTCCGATTTGGCTGAAATTAAGCAAAAGTGTTCTCTTATAACTTCCAAAAACTGTGTTCAATACGGTTTAAATCGGTCTATTACCTGCTATAGCTCCCATAAAAACCGAAAACCCGTTTAGACTTCTTGAGCCCCTGGAAGCCGCAATTTCTGTCCGATTTAGCCGTGTTAAATACGGCTCCAATCGGTCTATAATCTGATATAGTTCCCATATAAACCGATTTGAATTCTTGAGTCTTTACAAGCCCCAGTTTTTGTCCGATTTGGCTGATTTTGTATGCGGTGTTCTGTTACGACTTCCATCAACTGCGCCAAATACGGTCCAAATCAGTCTATAACCTGATATAGTTCCCATTAAGGCCCGTCTCTCAATTATCCTTGTTCTGATCCTAGAGCTTTAATTTTTTTCCTGTTTGACAGAAATTTGGTATGCAGAATAAAAATATTTTGTATAAATTGTTAGCAGAATCCATGGTGGTGGGTTCCGATGGACCGATAAAACCTATTTACAATCCCAACCGACCTACACTATTGGAAAGTATTTTTGCAAAATTTAAAGTGCCTAGCATTATTCCTTCGAAAGTTAGCGTACTCTCGACAGACAAGTAGACGGACGGATATTGCTATATCAATTTAAAATATAATGGTGATCGGGAATATATAAAAATTTTGATTTTTTAAGAGCTCTAGGAAAGCTTTTAAAAAACAAACATATTAAATTCATGAAATCTTTATTTGAATCAATAGAACGGTCCATATAATTTCATGTTTGAAGATTATTTTATGCAAATGTTGGTCGTGCCTGCGCCTCACGACCTCAAATGGTTCATCCGCTTAGTTCAGTTTTGGTATATTCTTTCCAACATTTCGGCCGGCATCTCACGAATAAAAGCTTCAATGCTGTCTTCCAATGCGTCAATACGGGCTTGTCTATGTAGACATGAACTTTAACATAGCCCCGCAGAAAATAGTCTAAAGGCGTTAAATCGCATTTTGTTAAAAAAAAGGTGGATATCATCTCACAATAGCGCTCACCATTCACAGTTACGTTACAATTCGCATCATCTTGAAAGAAGTACGGTCTAAGGATGCTACCAGCCCATAAACCGCACCAAACTATGACTTTTTCTGGATGCATTGGTAGCTCTTGCAATGCTTTTGTCTGATCTCCACTCCAAAATCGACAATTCTGCTTATTTACACACCCATTGAGCCAAAAATCTGAAAAGAATTAGCAAAAATAAGCGCGCGATGATCTTTTTTTAAAAGAGCACGCATTTTGATAATAATATTCAATAATTTGCAAGCGTTGTTCGTTTATAAGACAATTCATAGTTATATTATAGCCCAAATTGAAGATGTTTGACAGTTTTGCTAAAAAGATAATAGCTATAAAAAGTAAAAGCATGCTAAGTTCGGCCGGGCCAAATCTTATATACCCTCCACCATGGATTTGTCGATTTCTTTTCCCGGCATCTCTTCTTAGGCAAAAAATGATATAAGAACAGATTTGCTCTGCTATTAGAGCGACATCAAGATATGGTCCGGTTTGGACCACAATTAAATTTTATGTTGGAAAATTGCGCCCTTTGGGGGCTCAAGAAGTAAAATAGAGAGATTGATTTATATGGGAGCTGTATCGGGCTATAGACCGATTTGAACCATACTTCGCACAGTTGTTGGATATCATAAAAAAATACTTCGTGCAAAATTTCATTCAAATCGGATAAGAATTGCGCCCTCTAGAGGCTCAAGAAATCAAGACCCAAGATCGGTTTATATGGCTGCTATATCAGGTTATAGACCGATTCGAACCATACTTGGCACAGTTGTTGGATACCATAACAAAACACGTCGTGCAAAATTTCATTCCAATGAGATAAGAATTGCGCACTCTAGAGGCTCAAGAATTCAAGACCCAAGATCGTTTTATATGGCAGCTATATCATGTTATGGACCGATTTGAAACATACTTTGCACAATTGTTGGATATCATAACAAAACACGTCGTGCCAAATTTCGTGCCAATCGGATAAGAATTGCGCACTTTAGAGGCTCAAGAAGTTAAGACCCAAGATCGGTTTATATGGCAGCTATATCATGTTATGGACCGATTTTTAACATAATTTGCAAAGTTGTTGGATATCATAACAAAACACGTCGTGCAAAATTTCGTGCCAATCGGATAAGAATTGCGCACTCTAGAGGCTCAAGAAGTCAAGACCCAAGATCGGTTTATATGACAGCTACATCAAAACATGGACCGATATGGCCCATTTACAATACCACCGACCTACACTAATAAGAAGTATTTGTAAAAAATTTCAAGTGGCTAGCTTTACTCCTTCGGAACTTAGCGTGGTTTCAACAGACGGACGGACGGACATGGCTAGATCGACATAAAATGTCGCGACGATCAAGAATATATATACTTTATGGGGTCCCAGACGAATATTTCGAGTAGTTATGGGCGTTAGTATACACCCATCCTATGGTGGAGGGTATCAAAATACCATATACGTTATGGGGCTTGAGGCAAATATTTCGATGTGTTACAAACGGAATAGTGATATTAGTAAATCCCCATTCTATGGTGGAGCGTATAGCAATAATGCTACATCGTGACCAACCTCGATTCTTTGTATTCAGCAATTTGGTTTGTGTTTTTCCCGTAAACGCACCAACACGGCATAGTTAACCACACAAGAGTCTTAAACATGTTTTTGATGTAAAAGCCTTCCTTAAATTTTTTATACCCACCACCGACGGATGGGGGTATATTCATTTTGTCATTCCGTTTGCAACACATCGAAATATCCATTTCCGATCCTATAAACATATATATTCTTGATCAGCGTAAAAATCTAAGACGATCTAGTCATGTCCGTCCGTCTGTCCGTCTGTCTGTTGAAATCACGCTACAGTCTTTAAAAAAAGAGATATTGAGCTGAAATTTTGCACAGGTTCGTTTTTTGTCCATAAGCAGGTTAAGTTCGAAGATGGGCTATATCGGACTATATCTTGATATAACCCCCATATAGACCGATCCGCCGACTTAGGGTCTTAGGCCAATAAAGACCACATTTACTATCCGATTTTGCTGAAATTTGGGGCCAGATCGGTCCAGATTTGGATATAGCTGCCGTATAGACCGATCCTCCAATTTAGGGTCATAGGCCCATAAAAGCCACATTTATTGCCCGATTTTGCTGAAATTTGGGACAGTGAGTTGTCTTAGGCCCCTCGACGTCCTCCGTCAATACGGCTCAGATCGGTTCAGATTTGGATGTAGCATTCATATAGACCGATTCTCCAATTTAGGGTCTTAGGCCCGTAAAAGCCACATTTATTATCCGATTTTGAGAAAATTTCGGACAGTGAGTTGTATTAGGCCCTTCAACATCCTCCGTCAATTTGGCTCAGATCGGTCCAGATTTGGATATAGCTGCCATATAGACCGATCTGTCGGTTTTAGGTTTTGGGGCCATAAAAAGCGCATTTATTGTCCGATGTTGCCGAAATTTGGGACAAAGATTTATGTTAAGCCCCTCCACATATTTCTGCAATTTGGTGTAGATCGATCAAGATTTGCATATAGCTGCCATATAAACCGATCTCTCGATATGAAGTCTGGGCCCCATAAAAGCGCATTTTTAATCCTATTGCACTGAAATTTGACACACTGACTTATGTAATGCTTTTCGACATCCGTGTGGTATATAGTTCAGATCGGTTTATTTTTATACCCTCCACCATAAGATGGGGGGTATACTTATTTCGTCATTCTGTTTGTAACTACTCGAAATATTCGTCTGAGACCCCATAAAGTATATATATTCTTGATCGTCGTGACATTTTATGTCGATCTAGCCATGTCCGTCCGTCCGTCCGTCTGTCTGTCGAAAGCACGCTAACTTCCGAAGGAGTAAAGCTAGCCGCTTGAAATTTTGCACAAATACTTCTTATTAGTGTAGGTCGGTTGGTATTGTAAATGGGCCATATCGGTCTATGTTTTGATATAGCTGCCATATAAACCGATCTTGGGTCTTGACTTCTTGAGCCTCTAGAGAGTGCAATTCTTATCCGATTTGAATGAATTTTGGCACGACGTGTTTTGTTATGATATCCAACTACCGTGCCAAGTATGGTTCAAATCGGTCCATAACCTGATATAGCTGCCATATAAACCGATCTTGGGTCTTGACTTCTTGAGCCTCAAGAGTGCGCAATTCTTATCCGATTGAAATGAAATTTTGCACGACGTGTTTTGTTATGATACCCAACAACTGTGCCAAGTATGGTTGAAATTGGTCCATAACCTGATATAGCTGTCATATAAACAGATCTGGGGATTTGACCTCTTGAGCTTCTAGAGGGCGCAATTCCTATCCGATTAGGCTGAAATTTTGCGTGATGTATTTTATTTTTACTTTCAACAACTGTGTCAAATAAGGTTCAAATCGGTTCATAACCTGATATATCTGCCATATAAACCGATCTGTGATCTTGACTTCTTGACCCCTAGAGGTCGCAATTATTATCCGATATGCCTAAAATTTTGTACGACGGATCCTCTCATGACCATCAACAAACGTGTTTATTATGGTCTGAATCGGTCTATAGCCCGATACAGATCCCATAAAAATCGTTCTCTCTATTTTACTTAGTGAGCCCCAATGGGCGTAATTCTTATACGAATTGGCTGAAATTTTACACAGGTCTCCAACATATAATTTAATTGTGGTCCGAACCGGACCATATCTTGATATCGTTTTAATAGCAGAGCAACTCTTTTCTTATATAATTTTTTGCCTAAGAAGAGATGCCAGGAAAAGAACTCGACAAATGCGATCCATGGTGGAGGGTATATAAGATTCGGCCAGGCCGAACTTAGCACGCTTTTACTTGTTAGATATAACTACTAAAAAGACCAATATTTTGTTATATACAATTGAACAATAACTTTTACTTATTAGTATCTGGTCCAAATCGGAACATAGGTGCTATGGGACATAAGGTATGAATTTTACACCGTATTTTGAGGAAAGGTGGTTCACATATATATCCGAGGTTATGGGTATCCAAAGTTCGGCCCGGCCGAACTTAACGCCTTTTTGTATTTTGTATTTGTATTTTATTATGAACAATAATTGGTACAAAATATTTAACAATTTAAGCAAAGTTACTTATACAATATTTAAGTTAAAAAAAAGATTTAAACAAAATAAAAAAAGAAGAAAAAGAAACTTTAAAGAAAATTTAACAATTTAATCAAAGTTACTAATAAAATAAATTAAACAAGTAAAAGCGTGCTAAGTTCGGCTGGGCCGAATCTTATATACCCTCCACCATGGATCGCATTTGTCGAGCTCTTTTCCCGGCATCTCTTCTTAGGCAAAAAGGATATAAGAAAAGATTTGCTCTGCTATTAAAACGATATCAAGATATGGTCCGGTTCGGACCACAATTAAATTATATGTTGGAGACCTGTATAAAATTTCCGCCAACTCGTATAAGAATTGCGCCCTTTGGGGGCTCACGAAGTAAAATAGAGAGAACGATTTATATGGGATCTGTATCGGGCTATAGACCTGTATCGGGCTATTAACCGTCATGAGAGGATCTGTCGTACAAAATTTCAGGCATATCGGATAATAATTGCGACCTCTAGAGATTCAAAGAGTCAAGATCGCAGATCGGTTTATATGGCAGCTATATCAGGTTATTAACCGATTTGAACCTTATTTGACACAGTTGTCGAAAGGAAGAATAAAATACGTCATGCAAAACATCTGCCAAATCGGATAGGAATTGCTCTCTCTAGAAGCTCAAAAGTCAAGTCAGCAGATCTGTTTATATGACAGCTATATCAGGTTATGGACCCATTTGAACCACAGTTGTTGCATATCATAACAAAATACTTCGTGCAAAAATTCATTTAAATTCCGCCCTCTGGAGGCCCAAGAAGTCAAGACCACAGAACGATTTATATGACAGCTATATCAGGTTATAAACCGATTTGAACCATACTTAGCACAGTTGTTGGATATCATAGGAAAACACGTCGTGCAAAATTTCATTTCAATCGGATAAGAATTGGGCACTCTAGAGGCTCAAGAAGTCAAGACCCAAGATCGGTTTATATGGCAGCTATATCAGGTAATGGACCGGTTTAAACCATACTTGGCACAATTGTTGGGTATCATAACAAAACACGTCGTGCGAAATTCCATTCCATTCGGATAAGAATTGTGCCCTCTAGAGGCTCAAGAAGTCAAGACCCAAGATCAATTTTTATGGCAGCTATATCAGGTTATGGACCGATTTGAACCATACTTGGCACAATTGTTGGATATCATAACGAAACACGTCGTGCAAAATTTCATCCCAATCGGATAAGAATTGCGCACTCTAGAGGCTCAAGAAGTCAAGACCCAAGATCGGTTTATATGGCAGCTATATCAGGTTATGGACCGATTTGAACCATACTTGGCACAGTTGTTGGATATCATAGCAAAACACATCGCGCAAAATTTCATTCCAATCGGATAAGAATTGGGCACTCTAGAGGCTCAAGAAGTCAAGACCCAAGATCGGTTTATATGGCAGCTATATCGAAACATGAACCGATATGGCCCATTTACAATACCAACCGACCTACACTAATAAGAAGTATTTGTGCAAAATTTCAAGCGGCTAGCTTTACTCCTTCGGAAGTTAGCGTGCTTTCGACAGACAGACGGACGGACGGACAGACGGACGGACATGGCTAGATCGACATAAAATGTCACGACGATCAAGAATATATATACTTTATGGGGTCTCAGACGAATATTTCGAGTAGTTACAAACAGAATGACGAAATTAGTATACCCTCCATCTTATGGTGGAGGGTATAAAAAAGGACATAGGAAAAGATTTGCTCTGCTATTAGAGCGATATCAAGATATGGTCCGGTTTGGACCACAATTAAATTATATGTTGGAGACCTGTGTAAAATGTCAGCCAATTCGAATAAGAATTGCGCCCTTTGTTGGCTCAAGAAGTAAAATAGAGAGATCGATTTATATGGGAGCTGTATCGGCCTATAGACCGATTCAGACCATAATAAACACGTATGTTAATGGTCATAAGAGAATCCGTCGTACAAAATTTCAGGCTAATCGGATAATAATTGCGACCTCTAGAGGCTCAAGAAGTCAAGATCCCAGATCGGTTTATATGGCAGCTATATCAGGTTATGAACCGACTTCTACTTTATTTGACATAGTTGTTGAAAGTAACAATAAAAAACGTCTTGCGAAATTTCAGCCAAATCGGATAGAAATTGAGCCCTCTAGAAGTTCAAGAAGTCAAGTCCCCAGATCTGTTTATATGACAGCTATATCAGGTTATGAACCGATTTGAACCATATTTGGCACAGTTTTTGGATATCATAACAAAATACTACGTGTCAAAATTCATTCAAATTGGATAAGAATTGCGCCCTCTAGAGGCTCAAGAAGTCAAGACCCAAGATCGGTTTATATGGCACCTATATCAGGTTATGAACCGATTTGAACCATACTTGGCAAAATTGTTGGATATCATAACAACAAAACACGTCGTGCAAAATTTTATCCCAATTGGATAAGAATTGCGCACTCTAGAGGCTCAAGAAGTCAAGACCCAAGATCGGTTTATGTGGCAGCTATATCAAAACATGGACCGATATGGCCCATTTACAATACCAACCGACCTACACTAATAAGAAGTATTTGTGCAAAATTTCAAGCGGCTAGCTTTACTCCTTCGGAAGTTAGCGTGCTTTCGACAGACAGACGGACGGACATGGCTAGATCGATATAAAATTTCACGACGATCAAGAATATATATACTTTATGGGGTCTCAGACAAATATTTCGAGTAGTTACAATCAGAATGACGAAATTAGTATACCCCCCATCTTATAGTGGAGGGTATAAAAAAACAAAACAAATAATTAATTAAAATGATTATAAATCAAAGATTTGAACTGTCGTTCATTACTTATAATTTGAATACTATTGGGAAGATTATTCCAGAGACGTATAGCATTAACAAAGAACTGTTGTTCAGATACACGATATTGATGACGTATTTGTATTACTTGTTTACCTCTTGTAGAGTTGGCAAAACGCAATACAGAAGCCAGAAATGACGGTTCATTGGTATAAATTATCTTGTGGATCATTTGCAACAAGCGTATCTTAAGGAACGAGTTAAAAGAGACACCATATACTTGTCTGGCAAAGTCAGATACCCGGTCTCTTCTACGCAAACCAAAAATGTATCTAACGACATCGTTAAAGGCCACGTGCAATTTATTCCTATGAGTAACATCACAACCGTAAAAACCCTCGCAAGAGTATAATAGTTTCGGCAGAATAAATGTCCTAGCCAAAAGCATTCTTATTGACAAAGGGGTATACTGTCGACTCATATATAAGTTTCGTAAAACGCCGTAGGTCCTGCCCACTGTCATACTGACATGATTCTTCCATGAAAGTCTATCATCAAACTCCAAACCAAGGTTTCTTGCAGATGAAACAATCTCAATTGGGGCTCCAGCAATTGCCACATCAAGATTGGGCGGCATTGTCACCCGATTCCTACCAATTACAAGTCACTTTGACTTTATTGGATTTAAAAGTAGTCCGTTGGCGTTTGCCCATGTGTTTATCCTATCCAAGTCATTATTTAGTCTAAGTACGCTATCGATCAGCCTCTCCGGCGAGGAGCTCATATACAGCTGTACGTCGTCGGCATACATATGAATACCACAGTTGCGCAACTGTCCAGGAAGGTCATTGCTATATAAGGAAAAAAGGAGTGGGCCCAATACAGACCCCTGTGGAACACCTCTTGAGACTGGAAGATAACTAGAACAGCGGCTATCAACACATACCGATTGGCTTCTATTCGTAAGATAGGAATATATAAGATCCGTTGTTCTTTCAAAAAATTTAAATAAATGTTTCAGTTTAAGGAAAAGTACATTGGAATCAACGGAATCAAATGCTTTCGAATGATCTAAAAGAACAAGAAAGGCAACTTTATCGCTGTCAATATCACTCCTTACATCTTCAACTACTTTCAAAAATGCAGTAGTGCAACTGTGCTTTGGCCGGAAACCAGATTGAAAATCTGTTAGCAGCGAATTATTCGCAATATATTCAGATATTTTCCGGTTGACTAGAGTCTCAAATATCTTAGAGACGTATGGAAGTATTGCTATTGGCCTAAATTCCTGGTTATTCTTTGGTATTGGGATTATCCTTACCCGTTTCCAAGACTGTGGATAGCAACTCCTTAAAATAATATTGTTAAAAAGATGGCACATTTACGGAAGAATAAAGGGTAGAATTATCCTAAAAAATCTTGGGTCAATACCATCAGAACCAATGGCATTAGACTTAATTGATTCTACAGCGCTAACGATATCGCTTTGTTCAAAACGCTCAAGATCAAAACGTAGGTCTGGTGAGGTGTTGTTACTACTATGGTTTACGTTACTAAATTCACTGTCGTAGAAATGTACGTTTGGCTCAGGAAAAGATATGTTCAAGAAACTCCTATTAATCTCATCTAAATCAACATGTCTATCAATTGTTGCATTATCACTTCCTATTCCAATTGACTTAATATGTCTCCAAGTATCTTTCGTGTTCAATGCCTCTTGAAATTTACGACTAAAATAAGCTTTTTTCTTCGTCTTTATACAAGAAGTGGTCTGATTCCTCGCACGCTTGTAATCATTAAAGAGTTCAGGTGTTCTAAAACGCTTCCATCGAGAGTACGCACAATCTCTTTTACCTATCAATACTTTAATATCATTATCAAACCACTGATTCCCATTCGAAAAAACAGTTCGGGTCTTCATTGGAACACATTTGTCGAAAATCTGACTCACATTATGTTGAAGAAATGCAATCTGTTCATCTACGCAAGACATGCCATAAAGTTTCTGCCACTCAACGGTGCCAATTTCACAAAGTAGTGAGTTATAATCAATGTTTCTATAGTCTCTGTGCGGATATGTTATACTTGTATATTCCATTGGAACGCCATAAGTCAAAAAACATAAATCATGTTTTGAAAATAGGGGTGCCGATAATTGATCATATAACTTAACATCAGTCTTGGAACTTACGAAGAACAAGTCAATAAGAGTCTCTGTTGTCATTGTATAGTATGTGGCAGTATTGGAATCAACAACATGCAACCCTATTGATTGCATGCTCTCCGTCAAATGTGTTTCTTCAAGCACATTACTATTAAAGTCACCAGTGACTATAATATCATTATAATGACAATTTATATCCTCAAGTCTCTTCACCAAGTCATCATATTGCACTCTTTTGTTCGGACGGTATACAACCCCAACCAGAACTTTTCTATGCAAACAGTGAAGTTCGGCAAAAATATATTCAACTTTGTCTGTTGAACTAGACGAAGCAATGGGTCTGAAATCTATGTCATGTCTTATATAGATAGCAACTCCACCACCTCTGCCATCCCGATCGGATCTTAAAAACCTGTAACCATCTACAGATACCAGTCTATTCCCATAATGTGGTTGAAACCATGTCTCAGAGACCGCAATAACGTAAACACCGGATTTCTCAAATATATAGCGAAACTCATCAATTTTGTTCTTAAGGCTCTGAGCATTTACAGCGGTCAAAAAAAGTATTCATCATTAGCAAAATTGATAATAAATTCACTTATTTTGGGTAATTGAAGAAAATTTAAAGTAAATAAATAATGCAGTTTTATGCAATAGTTTATTTTTCGTAATATGTTTTAAAATAAATTCAAAAAATAAATTTATTTAGCGCAAAAAATGCAATTTTATATAATAACACCAAAAACAGAACAAAAAAAGTATTCATCATTGATGTGCTATCATCAAAGTCAAATTCAAATATTATTTGGGAATCCCCCTTTTCTGTTTTATTTAGTAAAGGAGGCTTTGCCCTTGACAGCAAATATTTAATTTCATTGAAAATATAGTTTTTGTCAAAATGGGTCGTAAGCAAAACGAGGTTTCTGATGAGGTAAAAGTTTTGATAATAAAACACCACAGGAATGGTTTAACTCAAAAAACTATCAGTGAAATATTAAATAGACCACGATCTACTATACAATCCATCATCAGAAAGTGGACAGAAACGAAAACTGTTGACAATAAACCAAGATCTGGTCGACCAAAAGCACTTTCAGTTGGAGATGTGCGTTGGCTAGTGCGGCAAGTTCAGAAAACTCCGAAGACAAATGCGACCATTCTTCGTAAAAACACTATGGAATATTTAGGGAAGGAAGTTACTACACAAACAATTCGAAATACACTCAAAAGGCATAGTTACAGAGGAAGAACTGCACGTAAGAAGCCCTTTATAAATAAAATAAACCGAGTGAAAAGGCTAAACTTCGCAAAAATGTATGTAAAACAGCCCGAATCATTTTGGAAAACAGTAATTTTTGCAGACGAGAGCAAGTTTAATCTTTTTGGGTGCGATGGAAAGGTCATAGTGTACAGAAAACCAAATACAGAGCTTGAAGAACGAAACACAGTTGCTACTGTAAAACATGGTGGAGGTGGTTTAATGGTTTGGGGGTGTATGGCGGCTTCAGGAGCGGGAAATCTTGAAATTATTAATGGGGTAATGGATCATAAGTATTACATTGACATTTTAAAGAGGAATTTAAAAGATAGTGCTGTAAAACTTGGGCTTGGTAATAACTTTCAATATTATCAAGATAATGACCCCAAACATTCTGCTTTAAATACCAAGATGTGGATGCTGTATAACTGCCCCAAAGTCTTTAAAACTCCTCCTCAAAGTCCCGACTTGAACCCAATTGAACATCTTTGGGAACATCTCGAACGCAAATTGAGAACGCGCAATTTTTCGAGCAAGAGTCAAATGCAACAGGTGATAATGGAGGAATGGACTAATATAGACCAAAACATAACCGCTAAATTAGTCCAATCGATGTCAAACCGTTTAAAAGAAGTTATAAGACGCGGTGGTCGAATAACAAAGTATTAATTTTTTTAAATTATGTTATTTATTTTTTTGTTTTTTTGCAATGATGAATACTTTTTTTGTTTAATTTTTTGTGTTCAGCTGTAAAATGGCCCTTTTTGTTCCAATAAATACTATTTTTTTCTTTAAAAACAATGAAATTGTGTACATATATATCACACAAGCACTACTGCATCATTAGTTTAATATGTTTTTATTCCAATTGTCTTTTGTAGACTTATTAAAAAAAAAAACATTGAATGATGAATACTTTTTTTGACCGCTGTATCTGCTTCTGTCGCGCTAGAACCCTGACCATCAGGTGTATATTGTCTCTAGAATTTTCCCTTTCATTACGAGGGAACAACATATTGAGAAACATAGATGTAATTGTAGACAGTACAAATCTTTGATTTTAAATTTATGTATGAAAGATAAATAAAAATAAATAAATAATAGTTTAAAAGGGTTTAATTTCATGAAAAATTTAATTAAAAAGATTCTCATCATTATTGTTTTAGCAAGTATCTGCGTTACGTTATTCTCTGCTAGTTTCAGCAGAGCGGAAAAGAGTATCCAGCATATTGATGTGTTCAATGCATATTGGGTTATCATTAACAAAGTGTTTGATATAGACCAATCCGCGATAAGTGTACGCCGAATGTACTTCATTTTGTTTCCTCAATCGAACTGCAGCTTAAAGGATCTGATAGTTGGAATGTGTTAGGTTTTCTTTAATATAAAAATTGGTTTCTGTTTGAAACCCTAATATTGATAAGGATAGGTTTGATTTGGTGTTCCTTCTGAATTCGCTTAAGGTTTTCAAGAAATAGTTTTTGTCGTATGGAGAGTGTAGTTTGACAATAATTACAGCATAATAATTCTGGTGCTTATTGTTTTTGTTTTGCAGTCGGTATATGGATTTAACAACTGGTGTAGGAATGTTTATAGTTTGACATATATTTTCAAAATAGAGTGGAAAATTTTCGCCTTCAGTGTACGGAATTCCGTTAAGTCTAATATCACATGCAACCAGAGAATTAGCTTGTTTTAGTGCTTTTATTTTTAAGTCTTTTATCTCGGTTTTGAGGTTGGAAATTTCACACATAGCTGTCTCTAAATATGATACTCTTTCAATTACATTGTTTAAGTCCACTCTCATTTCGGTTTTTTATACCCTCCACCATAAGATGGGGGGTATACTAATTTCATCATTCTGTTTGTAACTACTCGAAATATTCGTCTGAGACCCCATAAAGTATATATATTCTTGATCGTCGCGACATTTTATGTCGATCTAGCCATGTCCGTCCGTCTGTCCGTCCGTCCGTCCGTCCGTCTGTCTGTCGAAAGCACGCTAACTTCCGAAGGAGTAAAGCTAGCCGCTTGAAATTTTGCACAAACACTTCTTATTAGTGTAGGTCGGTTGGTATTGTAAATGGGCCATATCGGTCCATGTTTTGATATAGCTGCCATATAAACCGATCTTGGGTCTTGACTTCTTGAGCCTCTAGAGTGCGCAATTCTTATCCGATTGGAATGAAATTTTGCATGACGTGTTTTGCTATGATATCCAATATCTGTGCCAAGTATGGTTCAAATCGGTCCATAACCTAATATAGCTGCCATATAAACCGAAAATAGATAGATAGTTGTTGAAACGAGACAGACGTGTTTGTGTGCGGCTCCAAAAAGATCACCAAATTGCAGCAGTATCTGGAACTTTATTTACCTTGAGGCACATTGAAACGGATAGCGTATAATTTTTAGTGGACTTTTATTTGTTGGCAAGAGGATAAACGCGGTGAATATAACCAAATATCACTATTTAAAATTTTATATTCGCAAATTACACTGGAAAGACACATTGCACTTTTCACTCAAATCTATTATTTACAACAAAAATCAGCTGTTCTCTGTCAAACACAATACTGGTTGGATGTTGACAGTGTTGCCACTTAAGCTCAAAAAAACATCAGCTGAGTGTACTAAAAAACAGAGTTGCCAAGTAACAACAGAAATATAGCATTGCCAACTAAGATTACATTTAAAAATGTCTCAAACGCCCGTTAAAACAGATTCTGTTCAAATGTCTCACTCGGCCAAAAGAATGCTAGTTGATACTTCTCCGGAAGATGTAAATTCGACTGAATCGCAGAAACTAGTTGGAAATGTACAATTGTCAGAGTTAATGAAAATGATGCAACTGTCAATGGAAGCTGTAATGGAGAATAAGCTGCAAAATGTAGCAACGAAAAGTGATATTGCTGAAATTAAGAATCACATAGCTGATATCGATGACAAATTCAAAGAGCTTAAAGCTGAAAACGATGCCATGCGATCAGAAATTGCTGAATTGAAAGCAGACAAAGAAAAAGGCCAAGAACAGATTCTCCGTTTAGTAGAGCAGAGTAAACGTAAAAATCTATTTGTCAAAGGTATTATGATGAAAGGTTCCCCAAAACGATCCGTAGAATATTTTTTTAAAAACACATTAAAGCTAGCTGATGTTAAAGTAATATCAGCCCGGGCTATATACTCATCAAGAAATAAAATAAATACGATCGTAGAAATGCAAGACGAAGAAATGGTGAGACAAGTACTTAAAAATACCAACAAATTAGCCGGTACTAATATTATAATCGAAAAAGATTTGAGTGAAAGAAGGCAGCAAAACAAAAAGGTCTTATTCCAACTGAAGACTGAAATACTTGGAATCGACAAAACACACAAAGTTTTTGTAAGAAATGACTCCATAAAGATTGGGACAAAATGGATGTCATGGTCAAGGACCGGAGAGTTAATGTGTGGAAAGAACAAAGCTGACGCGGAACTAAAAGATTTATATGGCGATAAGTTTAGTGCATTAGATCTTAGCTATAATAACTTATTAAGCAAAATTAATCAAAAAAACTAAGTATAAGCAATGTAGATAAAAGCCAAACTGTAACTGAGGATCGTTTTTTAAATATTTTGTCATATAATGTACATGGGCTAGAAAACAAAATGCTATACGTAGACTTTTTTAAGTATATAAACAGTTTTGATATATTTTTTCTCTTGGAAACTCATATTTGCGCGGATAAATGTGAAAAATTTAGTAAATACTTTGGCGATTTTGAATTAGTTTGGCACTATGCTGCAAGAAATTCACGGTTTGGAAGAGGAATTGGTGGTTGTTTAATCGGAATAAGGAAGGATCTGAAAAAGTTTGGTGTTCAACATACACATACAACTGAACAAGGAATAAACGTAATAAAGATTATTATTAATGGCTTAAAATTTAACATCATACCAATGTACATGAGATTACAAACTTGGAAAGAAGAATTCTTAAAAATCGACTCTATACTCAGGGAATGTAGCATTGAAAATCCCATAATAATTGGCGACTTGAACGTGAGAATTGGATCATTGCAAAAAAACATCGATGAAATTTTTAAGGAGACATTTCATGCTGGTCTTGAGGAAAGGAGATCAAAAGATGCGGAAATAAATTCAAGAGGAAGAGACTTCTTGAAGCTTTGTTATGACCACGGGCTGGTAATTGCAAATGGAATGACAAATGGCGATGAAATTGGAGAATTCACCTTTGTAAGTACAGTTGGAACGTCGGTCAATGATATATGTGCGATCTCACAAGAACTTTTGTCGAGAGTACACAGATTTACAGTTGGGAATAAAATCTGGTCAGATCACATGCCAATAATTTTATCGATGATATATAGAAGTGAAAATATACCGGAAAAACTCAATACACTGTTACCAAAGCTTAACTGGGATAATCGCAAATATTTTGAATACCAGAATGAAATAAACAAAATCCTTACAACGCGCAGACAACTCTCCCCTTATTCATTCTCCGAAATAGCGGAAATAATACAAGAAGCACATCGATCTATAGCTACGACAACAATGACATTTTCAGGTCGTGAAAAATGGTTCAACGTTACATGTTTTAACGCAAGGAAAAAATCTTTTGAATATTTGGATAAATTTAGAAAGTACGCTAGTCGTGAAAATAGAGAAAAGTATGTATACTTTAACAAACGGTATAAAGAAATTTGTGAAAATGCCAAAGCCCAATATAATAACAGATTGGAAAGAAAGATAGACGAGGTGAAAGATTCTCATGATTGGTGGAAGATCGTTAGGGAGCTGAGAAACGAAGAAAGGTGTGGTAGCATACCCGTGAAAACGGAGGACTTAAAGAATTATTTCCAACAACTGCTAACCCACACAAAAAATTTTCCAGATATTCATTACGCCTATATACACTGGAGAGATGATGACTTGGATAGGGAAATATGTTTGATGGAAGTTAAAAAGGCCTTAGGCAAAGCAAAGCTAAATAAAGCACCAGGAGAAGATCGTGTGCCATACGAATTTTATAAATACGCAACTGATGAATTGCTACAAGAAATAACATGTACTTGCAACGTTATTTTCGAAAAAGGAGAAGTAGACAAGTCGTTCGTTAGAAGCATTATTTACCCAATATTTAAAAAAGGTGACAAAACTCTTCCCAATAACTACCGTGGAATATCATTCATGAATTGCTTACCAAAAGTGATGATGGGTATTGTCAAAGATCGACTGGCTAATTGGTCAGAAAAACATGGAAAAATAAATGAATATCAAGCTGGATTTCGTAAAAATTACTCTACCGTTGATAATTTGTTCAACTTATCCTCAATAATACACTTAAACTGGCACAAAAACAAAAAAACCTATGCTTTCTTCGTAGATTTTAAAGCTGCGTTTGACCGAGTATCTCGAAAAGCCATGATATACAAACTTCATACCATAGGAGTATCAACAAAAGTAGTTAACTTTATTGAAAAAATATATGAAGAAACTAATTTTTCTGTATGGACAGGCCAGGAACTCTCCAGTGATTTTAATACAACCACAGGTGTTAAACAGGGCTGCTTATTATCTCCTCTCCTATTTGCTTTGTACCTCAATGACCTACATGAATACATTGGTGGTGGTACCACAGTGGATGATCAAAATATTCGACTTCTGATGTATGCCGATGATATCGTCATCCTAGCTGACGAAATAGACGTGATGCAGCGTATGATACAAAAACTGGAGGAATATTGCAAAATATGGAACATGGAGGTTAACATGGAGAAATCAAAAATAATGGTATTTCGGAAGGGAGGAAAGCTTTCGAGTAAGGAAAAGTGGCTGTATAATGGAACAGAGATCTCAATTACATCGGAATATTCTTACCTGGGGTTGACATTTACACCTAAACTCTCACTCCGGAAACAAATACAGGAGAGAAATCAATTAGCCAAAAATAGCATCAACACCACTTGGAATTGTTTCTTATCAAAACCTAATGTGTCCATAAAAACAAAATGGAAACTCTTCTTGGCCATTAGTAGGTCTATACAATCATATGGATCACAAATATGGGGGTTTTCTCACTTTGATGAAGTTGACCAACTGACACTATATTTTTTAAAGAAGGTATTAAAAATGCCAAGTTTTACTCCAACGTACATAATGATGTTAGAGACTGGTGTCGAAAACGGGCATATATACACTTTGAACAACCATCTTAACTATATAACGAGAATTTTGTATGATTACAAAGATGATAGGCTACCTAAAATACTAGCCAAAAAAGTGATGAGACACGAAATATTTTGGAAAACGCATATAAATTCTTTAACTCTGCAAAATAGTACAGAAGCTTTCACGCCAAATCTGTCAAAACAATGTTGGTTACAAAACATTCAAAATCTCCTCCAAAACATACGTGCAACAAAAACAAATGATGCACTTTCAAACGCAAATAATACACACCGCTTCTACAGTAAGCTCCAACCTACTTTTGGGGGATTATACTTTGTCGAACCCTTGAGGCAGGACGAACTGATGTGGATATTAAAAGCTCGAAGTGGGATGTTTTCATTAAATTCCAACAGGTTCCAAACAAATTCAAATCCAATATGTTCAATGTGTAATACAGTTGAAATAGAAAACATTCAACATTTCCTGGGTCGATGCCCAGCTCTCAAAGAATTCCGATTAATGTTCTTCCAAATGCCCATAATTAATGAATCTGATTTAATAAATATTCTCAATGGAAATGTTATACACTGGAAAAGTTTAGCCAGTTATCTAAAAACTTGTATGTTATATAGAAACCAGTTATTGTCTGAATTTAATATATAAAAGAAAGGAAAAACAAACTCGTAAATCTCTAGTATATACACTATATTTTAATAATGGACAGACGACCGAAGGTCAATGTCAAGAAAATATATACTCAATTTATTCTTTTAGAATGCTATGTTTATATTGCTATATTTATATGAAAACATTAATGAAATTAATAAAGAATACTACTACTATAAACCGATCTTGGGTCTTGACTTCTTGAGCCTCTAGCGTGCGCAATTCTTATCCGATTGAAATGAAATTTTGCATGACGTGTTTTGCTATGATATCCAATATCTGTGCCAAGTATGGTTCAAATCGGTCCATAACCTAATATAGCTGCCATATAAACCGATCTTGGGTCTTGACTTCTTGAGCCTCTAGCGTGCGCAATTCTTATCCGATTGAAATGAAATTTTGCACGACATGTTTTGTTATTATATCCAACAACTGTGCCAAGTATGGTTCAAATCGGTCCATAACCGGATATAGCTGCCATATAAACCGATCTTGGGTCTTGACTTCTTGAGCCTCTAGAGGGCGCAATTCTTATCCGATTGGAATGGATTTTTGCACGAAGTATTTCTTTATGATATCCAACTACTGTGCCAAGTATGGTTGAAATCGGTCTATAACCTGATATAGCTGTCATATAAACGGATCTGGGGATTTGACTTCTTGAGCTTCTAGAGGGCGCAATTCCTATCCGATTTGGCTGAAATTTTACATGACGTATTTTATTTTTACTTTCAACAACTGTGTCAAATAAGGTTCAAATCGGTTCATAACCAGATATAGCTGCCATATAAACCCATCTGGGATCTTGACTTCTTGACCCCTAGAGGTCGCAATTATTATCCGATATGCCTGAAATTTTGTACGATGGATCGTCTCATGACCATCAACAAACGTGTTTATTATGGTCTGAATCGGTCTATAACCCGATATAGATCCCATATAAATCGTTCTCTCTATTTGACTTCGTGAGCCCCAATGGGCGCAATTCTTATACGAATTGGCTGAAATTTTACACAGGTCTCCAACATATAATTTAATTGTGGTCCGAACCGGACCATATCTTGATATCGTTTTAATAGCAGAGCAACTCTTTTCTTATATCCTTTTTTGCCTAAGAAGAGATGCCGGGAAAATAACTCGACAAATGCGATCCATGGTGGAGGGTATATAAGATTCGGCACGGCCGAACTTAGCACGCTTTTGCTTGTTTCTTATTAATTTCTGTTAATATTCTGTCCTCACTTTCCTTAATCATTGCTTTTATTTCACTAGATATGCTTTCGGATTGTTTTTCGAGTCGATTTCCAGGATTTGCAAGAGGCGAAAAGAGGAATCCGCAATTCTGGGGGAATTAGCCAGATTATCAGTCAATGAGTTTTGGGCTTGGAGTCTTGTTCTTTTTGGAGCGGACATTTTCGATTAAGAATTTAATAATAAAAAAAAAAATGTTTTTCAATATTTGACGATTTTATGGGATTTAATAATTTTCCGATTTTGTAATTTTATTTGACAATCTGGCAACTCGTTTGAGGTATTGCCAATGTCTTTTTAGCTAGGTCACGAACCTATGATCTGGCAATGCCGAGTTATAACCATTTGAAGTTTAGTGACTGTTTTTGTTCTTCTTTCTCTTGTTATGTTCACAAGGTTGGTATTGTTTTGTAATTGTGCTTTATGTTTATGTTTCTGTTTTTTTATACCCTCCACCATAAGATGGGGGGTATACTAATTTCGTCATTCTGTTTGTAACTACTCGAAATATTCGTCTGAGACCCCATAAAGTATATATATTCTTGATCGTCGCGACATTTTATGTCGATCTAGCCATGTCCGTCCGTCTGTCCGTCCGTCCGTCTGTCTGTCGAAAGCATGCTAAATTCCGAAGGAGTAAAGCTAGCCGCTTGAAATTTTGCACAAATACTTCTTATTAGTGTAGGTCGGTTGGTATTGTAAATGGGCCATATCGGTTCATGTTTTGATATAGCTGCCATATAAACCGATCTTGGGTCTTGACTTTTTGAGCCTCTAGAGTGGGCAATTCTTATTCGATTGGAATGAAATTTTGCACGACGTGTTTTGCTATGATATCCAACAACTGTTCTAAGTATAGTTCAAATCGGTCCATAACCTGATATAGCTGCCATATAAACCGATCTTGGGTCTTGACTTCTTGAACCTCTAGAGTGCGCAATTCTTGTCCGATCAGAATGAAATTTTGCACGACGTGTTTTGTTATGATATCCAACAACTGTGCCAAGTATGGTTCAAATCGGTCCATAACCTGATATAGCTGCCATATAAACCGATCTTGGGTCTTGACTTCTTGAGCCTCTAGAGTGCGCAATTCTTATCCGATTGAAATGAAATTTTGCACGACGTGTTTTGTTGTTATATCCAACAACTGTGCCAAGTATGGATCAAATCGGTGCATAACATGATATAGCTGCCATATAATCCGATCTTGGGTCTTGACTTCTTGAGCCTCTAGAGGGCGCAATTCTTATCCGATTAGAATGGAATTTCGCACGACGTGTTTTGTTATGATACCCAACAATTGTGCCAAGTATGGTTTAAATCGGTCCATAACCTGATATAGCTGCCATATAAACCGATCTTGGGTCTTGACTTCTTGAGCCTCTAGAGGGCACAATTCTTATCCGATTTGAATGAATTTTTGCACGAAGTATTTCGTTATGATATCCAACAACTGTGCCAAGTATGGTTGAAATCCGCCCATAACCTGATATAGCTGCCATATAAACAGATCTGGGGATTTGACTTCTCGAGCTTCTAGAGGGCGCAATTCCTATCCGATTTGGCTGAAATTTTGCATGGCGTATTTTATTTTTACTTTCAACAACTGTGTCAAATAAGGTTCAAATCGGTTAATAACCTGATATAGCTGCCATATAAACCGATCTGGGATCTTGACTTCTTGACCCCTAGAGGTCGCAATTATTATCCGATATGCCTGAAATTTTGTACGACGGATCCTCTCATGACCATCAACAAACGTGTTTTTTATGGTCTAAATTGGTCTATCAATCAAGACTTTCTATCAATCAAGACATTTTGAACACTATTAAACAAGATTTTTTAAAATTTAAGTGGGGAAAACAATGCAAAACTTCAATTAAAGGCGGAACAAAGAAAAACACGTCCGTTCGCTGCTATGTTGTTGGAATTAGCATATATATATATTATATTTTCATTTTTTCATATTTTGTATATATATATATATATATATATATATATATATATATATATATATATATATATATATATATATATATATACATATATCTCTAACAGCTTTTTTATACCCTCCACCATGGGATGGGGGGTATACTAATTTCGTCAGTCTGATTGTAACTACTCGAAATATTCGTCTGAGACCCCATAAAGTATCTTGATCGTCGCGACATTTTATGTCGATCTAGCCATGTCCAAGAGATGCCGGGAAAAGAACTCGACAAATGCGATCCATGGTGGAGGGTATATAAGATTCGGCCCGGCCGAACTTGGAACGCTTTTACTTGTTTGATACCCATATTTGTTTTGATTGCTCTAAAAATCCGTTTTGGGTTATGGGAGTGGGCGGCCCTCCTAGACGGCACCCCACCTCAGATTCTGAACCCACATTTTTGATTATAGGTTAATGTAAGTGTGCCAACAAAATTTCTCTTATATCGCCCTACAAATCACTGAGATCTAGTGTTTTTGAAAATTATTTTTCAGGCCCGTCTTAGAGTGGGAAAGTTAAAAAATAATACCGCAAACAACCGCAACAAAGTCATGACGAAGATAAATGCTGTATGGTCAATGTTGACCACTCTCCCCTCTTTCTGTTCATGTTGACTTCTCCAAATTAGGGGCATTTACTGGCTGTTTTCAATTGGATGAACTAAATCGATTTGGAAACAGCCTTTGAATACAACCAGTACATGGCGCTAACATAAGTGTTAGTGCTACTACTTGTTTCAAGCGGCTTAACGCCTATAACATTGATCATTATTTGGTAGTTGTCTATAAATGACTATATGACTACCTATTAAAAAGTCATCATTTAGTCTATTTATACCCTCCACCATAGGATGGAGGTATACTAACCTAGTCATTCTGTTTGTAACATTTCGAAATACTGATCTATGACTCCGTAAAGTATATATATTCTTGATCGTCTTGACATTCTGAGTCTATCTAGCCATGTCCGTCCGTCTGTCGAAACCACGATAGCGGTCGAACGCGTACTTGAAATTTTACACAGCTACTTATTGTAGTTAACCATGTAAAACTTTTGAACAAAAAAGTATTACCCAGCGGCACGTAGTTTAGTCTTCTATATCTTTCTCTATCGACGAGCTAAAAATGGTTGCAATATTAACGTTAAGGTTTGCAACTCCTGCTATCATGCTGAAAGTCATAATTTTTGAGATATGGCGGCCTACATTTATTTGTGTATCCACACATTAATTAAATCACACAGTGTCCTGTTTGGTCATTATGATTGATCGACTGTTTTGGGATGAGGTGGTACGCTGGATATATGAGCAGAATGAAGATATCAAATTCGTATTCCACAACCTTATACCTTTAATTTAACCCCATAATGTCACAATTGGTTTATACAGCCGTTTGGTGGAGGGTGTCTATATGAGGGTTCTACTCCACACTCCATCTGTCACTTGAGCACATATTTGAATGACGCTCTCTGCTCAAAAATATCTATCATTTGTTTTAATTGGTCAAATAATCTTTTGGAGGTGATTTTTGGGCACAAAGTTCAATGTCATATTTGTAGTCAACTCCCAAATACCTTTCATTTGAGTCTTATATAGCAATGATCGAGTAAAGTTCCCATTTGGGGGGCCTATTGGGGTGGGGCGACCCGCAAATACTTAGATGTTTATGTCATATTCGTAATCTTTTCCCAAATACCTTTAATTGGAGTCCCATATTGATATGTACATCCAATACTTTTGTTTATTAAACATTTAAGGTTGAAGTGCCCCTTGGGTTCCTTAGACCCAACTTTTAATTCCACATTCTTTTTCTACTCTCCGATACCTTTCATTTGATACCCATATTGTCCCAATCGGTCAACCTTGAATTTGGGTGGTGTTTTTGGGGTAAAGGGAAAGGGTCCGCCTCTTCCAATATAAACAAATTTCCTATTTCAGACCATATTCGTAATCTACTCCCGAATACCTTTCGTTCGAACCCCATTTTGTCATTATCGTCCAATAAACCTATTTAGGGGGTTTTGGGGTCGGCATGGCCCCTAATTGCTTGGACCCCATTTGTAATATGAAATTCGGACTTTACTCTTGAATACCTTTCATTTAAAACCCATATTGTTTCGGTCGGTCGGAAGAGTACTTTTAATTTTTAAATTTCTGCTTGATTTCCGTTGAAAATGTACTCCAATTTTCCTGTGGATTATTCTACTCCCAAATACCTCAATCTTAAACCCAATAAGTAGAAGTTCTGTTTAAGGATGGGGTTGGTCCCCAGAGACTTGGTCTCAAAAGTGGAAGCCAATTTCGTGCTCTACTCCCAAAGACCTTTTATTTAGGATTCATACTGCCATGTTCGCTAAATATATCCGATTTGAGGAGTTTTTTGGTGGTGAAGTGACCGGTGAAACACTTAGTCCCACATTTGGATATCAGGTTAGCTTTCTACCCTCAAATTCCTTTAATTTGATACCCATTTTGTAGCGATTGGTCTATAAATCCGTTTGGCGGATTCTGGGGGTGTGCGGCCCTCCTAGGCACCCCACCTCAGTTTCTGATACCAAATTTTTGATTTTAGGTTTATGTAAGTGTGGCAACAAAATTTCGCTTAAATAGCCTCGCCCATCTCACAGATCTGGTGTTTTTAAAAATTATTCTTCAGGTCCGTCTTAGAGTGGGAAAGTTAAAAAATAATACCGCAAACAACCGCAACAAAGCCAAAGATAAATTCAACTAAATCCAGCAAATGGCGCTAACTAAAATTTTAGTGCTACTACTCGCTTGGAGTGCCTTAACACCTATAAAATTGATCATCTTGTGGAAGTTGTCTATAATTGACTATATGACTATCTATTAAATAGGCATCATTTAGTCGTTTTTATACCCAGCACCAAAGGATTCTTGAACAGCGGAAAAATCTAAGACGATCTAGCCATGTCCGTCCGTTCGCCTGGTAAAATCACGCCACAGTCTTAAAAACTTGAGATATTGAGCTGAAACTTTGCACAGATTCTTTTTTTTTTGTCCATAAGCAGGTTAAGTTCGAAGATGGACTTTATCTTGATATAGCCCCCATATAGACTGATTCGCCGATTTAGGGTCTTGGGCCCATAAAAGCCACTTTTATTATCCGATTTTGCTCAAATTTGGGACAGTGAGTTGCATTAGGTCATTCGATATCCTTCTTAAATTAGCCCCCGATCGGCTCAGATTTGGATATAGCTGCCATATCGACCGATCTCTGGATTTGAGATCTTGGGCCCATAAAAGGCGCATTTATTATCCGATTTTGCAAAAATTCGGGACAGTGAGTTGCGTAAGGCCCCTCGACATCCTTCTTGTATTTGGCCCAGAGCGGTCCAGGTGTAGACTAGCTGTCATATAGACCGATCTCTCGATTTAAGGTCTTGGGCCTATAAAAGTCGTCCGATTTCGCTGAAATTTGGGACAATAAGTTGTGTTAGGCCCTTCAACATTATTCTTCAATTTGGCTCATATCGGTCTAGATTTGGATAAAGTTGCCACATATACCGATCTTTCAATTTAAGGTTTGGGCTCATAAAAGGCGCATTTATTGCCCGATATCGCCGAAATTTGGGACAGTGAGTTGTGTTAGCGCCTTCGACATGCTTCTTCAATTTGGACCAGATCAGTTCACATTTGGATATAGCTGCCATATAGACCGATAGCTCGATTTATAGTCTTGGCCCTACTATCTATAATCCGATTTCGCTCAAATTTAACACTGTGACTTATGTCTATATTTGGATATGGCTACTAAAAATACCAAGATTTTGTTCTGTAAAATTGAACAATGACTTGTACTTAATAGACCACTTAATATCCATGCCGAGTTTTGTCCAAATCGGACCATTTTTCGATATAGCTGCTATGGGGGCATAAATTGTGCATTTTCGCCGGATTCTGACGAAAGGTGGTGGAGGTGTTGGGTATCCAAAGTTCGGCCGCACGAACTCAACACCTTTTGCCATATTTAACGATTTTCTGTGGTAAAGATATGATTTACCAGTCCATTTATTTGTTACGGTGGCGATAGTTCTTACTATTAAACCATGTAAAACTTTTTTAAAAAAAGTGTTGCCCAGCAGCACGTAGTTTGGTCTTGTCTATCGATGAGCTAAAAATGGTTGCAATCTTAACGTTAAGGTTTGCAACTCCTCCTATCACGCCGAACGTCATAATTTTTGGGATATGGCATCCTACATTTATTTGTCTCCCCACATATTAATTAGGTCATTATGATTGATAGACTGTTTTGGGGTGAGGTGGTACGCTAGATATATGAGCAGAATTATGAAATCAGATTCGCAGTCCGCAACCTTATACTTTTAATTTAACCCCATATTGTAATGATTGGTGTATTCAGCCGTTTGGTGTCAATTTGAGGGTTGTGCGCCACACTCCATCTGCCACTTGGGCATATATTTAAATAACGCACTCTACTCAAAAATATCTATCATTTGATCCCCCATTGTTTAATTGGTCAAATAATCTATTGAGGGCGATTTTTGGAGGTAAAGCGCCACCTAGATACTTGGACACAAAGTGTAATGTCATATTCGTAATCAACTCCCTAATACCTTTCATTTGAGTCTTATATAGCAATGATCGAGTAAAATTCCCATTTGTGAGGCCTTTGGCCGCCCTTTTGGCCGCCCTTTTGGCCGAATACCTTCAATAGGAGTCCCATATTAATATGAACATCCAATACGTTTGTTTGTTAAACTGTTAGGGTTGAAGTGGCCCCTGGGTTCCTTGGACCCAACTTTTAATGCCATAATCTTTTTCTACTCTCCGATACCTTTCATTTGATGCCCATATTGTCCCTTGATTTTGGGTGGTGTTTTTGGGGTAACGGCGTAGCGTCCGACCCTTCCAATATCAACAAATAATATAGCCTATTCCTCCTTCTTGACCATATTCGTAATCTACTCCCCAATACATTTCATTCGAGTCCCATATTGGCATTTTCGTCCCATATGCCTATTTGAACATGTTTCGGGGTCGGGGAAGCCTCCTAGGTATTTGGACCCAAATTTTTATATCAAACTTTTATTCTACTCCCGAATATTTGATTTCGTTTGAGTACCATATTGTACCGATCATTTCAATTTTATTTTTGGGTAGTACTTTTAGGGTAAGGGGGAGGGCCCCCTATAGCCTATTTTCTTCCGGGCCACTCTCCACAATCTGTGAAAATTTTAAAGAAATCAGTTCAGCTGTTTTTGAGTCTATACGGAAAAAAACTAATTTACAAAGCCACAAGCAAACACAAGTTTATTTTTGTATATAGGGAAAGATATAGATATAAAGGGTGATTTTTTTGAGGTTAGGATTTTCATGCACTAGTATTTGACAGATCACGTGGGATTTCAGACATGGTGTCAAAGAGAAAGATGCTCAGTATGCTTTGACATTTCATCATGAATAGACTTACTAACGAGCAACGCTTGCAAATCATTGAATTTTATTACCAAAATCAGTGTTCGGTTCGAAATGTGTTCAAATTTTGACAAATTTTGTTCAGCGATGAGGCTCATTTCTGGTTGAATGGCTACGTAAATAAGCAAAATTGCCGCATTTGGAGTGAAGAGCAACCAGAAGCCGTTCAAGAACTGCCCATGCATCCCGAAAAATGCACTGTTTGGTGTGGTTTGTACGCTGGTGGAATCATTGGACCGTATTTTTTCAAAGATGCTGTTGGACGCAACGTTACGGTGAATGAACACATTTCGAACCGAACACGGATTTTGGTAATAAAATTCTATGATTTGCAAGCGTTGCTCGTTAGTAAGTCTATTCATGATGAAATGTCAAAGCATACTGAGCATCTTTCTCTTTGACACCATGTCTGAAATCCCACGTGATCTGTCAAATACTAATGCATGAAAATTTTGCCCATAATAATATCTAATGACTTTCAATAACAGTGCCAAGTACGATCCTAATCGATCTATAACCAAATATAACTCCCAAATAAACCGATCTCCTGATTTGACTTCTTGAGCTCCTGGAAGCCACAATTTTCGTCAGATTTGGCTGAAATTTATCGCATAGTGTTCTCTTAAGACTTCCAATAACTGTGTTAAGTACGGTTCAAATCGGTCTATAGCCTGATATAGCTCCCATATAAACGATCTCCCTTACAAGCCGCAATTTGTGCCCGATTTGGCTGAAATTTTGATGCAGTGTTCTATTACGACTTCCAACAACTCCTTCAAGTATGGTCCAAATCGGTCTATAACCTGATATAGCTCCCAGGTAAACTGGTCTCTCGATTATCCTTGTTTGATTCCTAGAAGCTTTAATTTTTGCTGTTTTGGCAGAAGTTTTTACTTTAATTTAAATTTAAATTTACTTTGTATAAATTTTTTCAGAATCCATGATGATGCGTTCTCAAGATTCGGAACGCATCATCAAGATTTTACTTGTTTCTTTTTACTCTCATTCTTTTGCACCAAATGTCTTTTTAGTCAAACTGCAAAATTCAACCTTTATTCATCTGCCCTGTATAAAGTTCACCCATTTCTACCACTTTGGCAAATTTTTTAGTACCTAAATGTACAAATTACCATAATCTTTTATAGTCAACTAATTAAGGATTCCGTAGTGTACCAAAGGTGCAAAATTCAGAGGTTCAATTTAAATGAAACTAGTAAATATTACCAGTTGCGGTACTAAGCGTACTATTTCACCCACTCTCCGTACGATTTTTGTCAAATTTTTTTTATGCAAAACCTTGTCCTTTGCGTTCGCTCTGGCCAAATACGTACCATTTCGTACTTTAGGTACCTTATTCCGTGCCTATGACCTAAGACCAACATTTGTACAAAATTTCATGATTTTAGCTTTAGCCGTTAAGGCGGGCCTTGGAATAACTAATGGCCATCACGTTTCCGCAGCGGTCGGTCTTGTAGGCCGGAACGACCACGTCGCCTTTTGTAGCTTGACAAGGATCGCTACCTACACGTGCAACGACAACGACTTTAGTGATGTGCATAACAGTTCCTCAGACAAATTTACAGCAATAACAGATAAGTCGTCTCCTGAGTCCATAACGTATACTCCAATAGCCTTATTGAATCTGAGGAGTTAAGGATCGTTTCCCTTCATCAATAATATGCCATTGGTCCCAAAGGGATAACTTCTTTCTAGACAATCAGAGAATTTCCAGAAATCCAGTTTTGGAGAAAAACGTTATTTGTTAGTTGATGTTGATGGCCAAACGTTGTAATTTTGAATTGGCATCATTACCAGCCAGCATACAAATGGACTAGAGGAGATCTTGGCAATGGTGATGACCGACCATCTACTACGCACTCCACATATTGGCAGGTATGCGGCCAATATGTGTAGTGTTAGTATATCCCAAAGGAGGGGATATACTAACATCGTTATTCCGTTTGTAACTCATCGAAATAACGATCTAAGATCCAACAAAGCAAATATATACTTGATCGTCGTGTCATTTTAAGTCTATTAAGCCATGTCCGTCCATCCGTCTATTTGTCTGTCGATAGGAAGCTTTTTTCGAAGGAGTAAAGCTATGTGCTTCAAATTTGCACAAATACTTCTTATTAGTGCAGGTGGGTTGGGATTGTAAATGGGCCAGTTTCATGTTTTGAAATACCTCAATTCTTACCCGGTTTGGCGGAGATTTGACGTAATGACTTCTTCTATGAACTACAACATTCGTGAAAACTATGGTATGAATCGGTCTAAACTCTGATTTAGCTTTCTTATAAGCAAATCTCCCGATTGCTCTTCTTGAACGCCTTGAGGGCGCAGTTCTTGCCTGATTTGGCTGAAATTTTGCACAAGTACTTCTCCTATTACCTTCAACCTACATGCCATATATGGTATGACTCGCTTTACAATTTGAGATTTCAATAGCAGACAAAATGCTATGGCATGATACAACCACTGCAAGTTTGGGGCATTTAGATTCCAAGCTTACTCCTGTGCTTTTGGTCGGACGCTCTACTGGAAATATACATAGATTACCAACCGCTTAGAGGATAATAATATTGTAATAATAATTCTAGACTATTTCAATCATTTATATTTTTATACCCATCAACGAAGGATGGGTGGGTATAAAATATTCAAATATTCATTTTGTCATTCCCTTTATCGAAATATCCATTTCCGACCCTATAAAGAATATATATTCTTGATCAGCGTAAAAATCTAAGACGATCTAGACATGTCCGTCCGTCTGTCTGTTGAAATCACGCTACAGTCTTCAAAAATAGAGATGTCGAACTGAAACTTTGCAAGGATTCTTTTTTTGTCCATAAGCAGGTTACGTTGGAACATGGGCTATATCGGACTATATCTTTATATAGCCCCCATATAGACCGATTCGCCGATTTAGGGTCTTAGGCCAATAAAAACCACATTTATTATCCGATTTTGCTGAAATTTTGGACAGTGAGTTGTGTTACGCCTTTCGCCATCCTCCGTCAATTTGGTCCAGATCGATCCAGATTTGGATATAGCTGCGATACAGACCGATCCTCCGATTTAGGGTCTTAGGCCCATAAAAGGCACATTTATTATCCTATTGTGCTGAAATTTGGGACAGTGAGTTGCGTTAGGCCAGTCGACATCTTTCATTAATTTGGCTCTGATCGGATCAGATTTGTATATAACTGTCATATAGACCGATCCCTGGATTTAAGGTTTTGGGCCCAAAAAAGGCGCATTTATTGTCCGATGTCGCCGAAATTTGGGACAGTGAGTTAAGTTAAGCCCCTTGACATATTTCTGCATTATGGTACAGATCGGTCCAGATTTGGATATAGCTGCCATATAGACCTATCCTCCGATTTAGGGTCTTAGGCCCATAAAAGCCACGTTTATTATCCGATTTTGCTAAAATTTGGGACAGTGAGTTGCCTTAGGCCCTTTGACATATTTCTTTAATTTGGCTCTGATCGGATCAGATTTGGATATAGTTGCCATATAGACCGATCCCTTGATTTAAGCTTTTGGTCCCACAAAAGGCGCATTTATTGTCCGATGACGCCGAAACTTGGGACAGTGAGATGAGTTAACAGATCGGTCTAGATTTGGATATAGCTGTTATATTGACCGATCTCTCGATTTAAGGTTTTGGGGCCATAAAAAGCGCATTCATTGTCCGATGTCGCCGAAATTTGGGACAGCGAGTTATGTTAGGCCCTTTGACATCCGTCTTCAATTTCACGTAGATCGGTCCAGATTTGGGTATAGCTGCCATATAGATTGATATCTCGATTTAATGTTTTGGGCCCATAAAAGGCGCATTTATTGTCCGATTTTTGCCGAAATTTGGGACAGAGAGTTAAGCCCAACCACATATTTCTGCAATTTAGTCTAGATCGATCAAGATTTGCATATAGCTACCATATAGACAAATATCTCGATTTAAACTCTTGACCCCAAAAAAGGCGAATTTCTAATGCGATTTAACTGAAATTTGACACATTTACTTATGTTAGGCTTTCGACATATATGTTGTATATGGTTCAGATCGGTTTATTTTTAGATATAGCTACTAAAAAGACTAATATTTTGTTATACACAATTGAACAATGACTTGTACTTATTGGTATTAGGTTCAAATCGGATTATATTTCGATATAACTGCTATGGGACATAAGGTATGCAATTTCAATCCCCAACTTTTTTAAAGCTACATCACAAACATTTCTTTTAGTTTTGCCTAACTGTAATTTCTAGTTTGCTATATCAAACTTTGAGGCAAAATCCCTTAAAACCACAAGTCAAACCCCTGAACAATAATTTTTGAACCTAAACATGTGCCAAATATAATTCTGTTAAAGCTCTCACAGCATCAATGTTCACATTTCGTTCAATTTGGGTAGTTTAATCACTTAGAATAGCAAATGCTACCTACTCTGCAAATTCTTCCAGTTCTTTTCCAATTTGTATTAATTTTCAATTTTGCCTCATGTTTCTCTAATTCCAAAAAGCAATAGAGCAGCAAAAATCCTTAAATGCAACAAAGACTACTCATCAGGCAGCTGAAGGATAAACAGCTATGGGCTGTGAATAAAAGCGTCGTGAACGAGTACTCTGGGAAGATGATACATAAGCTAACAATGCATTCCATTGTGGTTTTGTTGAGTAGTAATGGCAATTAGACTAAGTCGAGATGAGAAAATATAAATATAAAATATATATAAAAATAAGTACCATGTAATACATTTTAGTTTACGCCCCTATCATTGCTGCATGGGGGTATACTAATCATTCCGTTTATAACACCTTGAAATATTGATCCGGGATCCCATAATGAGGTATAAGACCCCAATTCTCTCGAGAGAGGATTTTCTCATGGCTCTCGATATTACTTGTGAATTCCATGGATATCGGTTCAGATTTAGATATAGCTCTCGTATATATTGGGTTGGCCAAAAAGTAATTGCGGATTTTTTTAAAAGAAAGTAAATGCATTTTTGATAAAACTTAGAATGAACTTTAATCAAATATACTTTTTTTACACTTTTTTTCAAAAGGAAGCTAAAAGTAACAGCTGATAACTGAAAGAAGAATGCAATTACAGAGTCACAAGCAGTTGAAAAAATTTGTTGCCCAAAAAGTAATTACGGATTATATATATATATATATATATATATATATAAATGAACTTGCCGTGGCGTGCTAAATTCGGTCTGGCCGAATCTTATATAACCTCCACCATGGATCGCATTTGTGGAGTTCTTTTCCCGGCATCTCTTCTTAGGCAAAAAAAAGGATATAAGAAAAGATTTGCTCTGCTATTAGAGCGATATCAAGATATGGTCCGGTTTGGACCACAATTAAATTATATTTTGGAGACCTGTGTAAAATGTCAGCCAATTCGAATAAGAATTGCGCCCTTTGAGGGCTCAAGAAGTAAAATAGAGAGATCGATTTATATGGGTATCGGCCTATAGACCAATTCAGACCATAATAAACACATATGTTAATGGTCATGAGAGAATCCGTCGTACAAAATTTCAGGCAAATCGGATAATAATTGCGACTCTAGAGGCTCAAGAAGTCAAGATCCCAGATCGGTTTATATGGCAGCTATATCAGGTTATGGACCGATTTGAACCATACTTTGCACTGTTGTTGGATATCATAACATAACACGTCGTGCAAAATTTCAATCCAATCGGATCAGAATTTCGCACTCTAAATGCTCAAGAAGTCAAGACCCAAGATCGGTTTATATGACAACTATATCAAAACATGAACCGATGTGACCCACTAATAAGAAGTATTTGTGCAAAATTTCAAGCGGCTAGCTTTAATCCTTTGGAAGTTAGCGTGCTTTCGACAGATAGACGAACGGACATGGCTAGATCGACATAAAATGTCGCGACGATCATGAATATATATACTTTACGGGGTCTCAGACGAATATTTCGAGTAATTACAAACAGAATGACGAAATTAGTATACGCCCCATCCTATGGTGAAGGGTATAAAAATTAGCGACATCATTTAAGCAGAACCAATAGACCGACACAAACAATAACTTGTTGGGAACATAAAACTATTGTAGTTTGAGAGCAAAGATGAAAGCAAATGAAACAAGTAAAAGCGTGCTAAGTTCGGCCGGGCCGAATCTTATATACCCTCCACCATGGAGCGCATTTGTCAGTTCTTTTCCCGGCATCTTTTCTTAGGCAAAAAATGATATAAGAAATAATTTGCTCTGCTATTAGAGCGATATCAAGATATGATCCGGTTTAGACCACAATTAAATTATATGTTGGGGCCTCAAAAAGTAAAATATATGGGAGCTGTATCGGTCTATAGACCGATTCTGACCCTAATAAACATGTATGTTGATGGTCATGAGAGGATCCGTCGTACAAAATTTCAGGCAAATCGGATAAGAATTGCGCTCTCTAGAGGCCCAAGAAGTCAAGACACAAGATCGGTTTTTATGGCAGCTATATCAGGTTATATACCGATGTGAACCATACTTGGCACAGTTATTGGATATCATAGCAAAACACGTCGTGCAAAATTTCATCCCAATCGGATAAGAATTTCGCACTCTAGAGGCTCAAGAAGTCAAGACCCAAGATCGGTTTATATGGCGGCTATATCAAAACATGTACTGATATGGCCCATTTACAATACCAACCGACCTACACTAATAAGAAGTATTTGTGCAAAATTTCAAGCGGCTAGCTTTACTCCTTCGGAAGTTAGCGTGCTTTCGACAGACAGACGGACGGACGGACAGACGGACGGACATGGCTAGATCGACATAAAATTTTGCGACGATCAAGAATATATATACTTTATGGGGTCTCAGACGAATATTTCGAGTAGTTACAAACAGAATGACGAAATTAGTATATCCCCCATCCTATGGTGGAGGGTATACAAATATCATCAATATACTGAATCAGAAACTTTCAATATAAAACTAAGATATTCGCAAAGACTACTGTAGTTGGAAGGCTTTGAAATATTAGTATTGGCATATTAATAGTGTGCTGGCAATCAGAAAAAAATTCATCGCTGACTTTATGACCAAAAGTCACCGCGGATGAATCAGTTCCTGCATCCAAAAGCGACCACAATAAAAAAAGAGAAATTTTTCCAATTTCACAGTAACAAAAAATTTGGGCAATATCCGATTTTGGAAAAAAAAAATCCTGGCTATGTCCCTGCTGAGTCCACCGTAGCGCAGAAGTTAGCATGTCCGCCTATGACGCTGAACGCCTGGGTTCGAATCCTGGCGAGACCATCAGAAAAAAATTTTCAGCGGTGGTTTTTTCCCTGCTAATGCTGGCACAATTTGTGAGGTACTATGCCATGTTAAACTTCTCTCCAAAGAGGTGTCGCACTGTGGCACGCCGTTCGGACTCGGCTATAAAAAGGAGGCCCCTTGTCAATGAGCTTAATGTTGAATCGTACTGCACTCATTGTTATGTGAGAAGTTTGCCCGGTTTCTTAGTGAAATGTTCATGGGCAAAATTTGCATTGCCTGCGATCCTGCTCCCATATATATGTTCGTCCGATTTTAAAATATATGTCAAAAAAGTGCTCATTTGTTAACCGATTCTCTCGTTATTTGGCAGAAAGGATTTTCTTATATCTCTCGGCATTACTTGTGAATTTCATGGAAATCGGCCCAGATTTAGACATAGCTGTCATATATGCATATCGGACGATTATCACTCCAAGAGTCATTGCAAGCACATTTATTGACCAATTTTTGGCAAAACTTTGTACAACGCTTTCCACGACAACTACCACAATATTTGAGAAGTTCACTCCAAATTGGTTCAGATTTAGATATAGCTCCCATATAAATGTTAGTCCGATTTTGAGAAATATTGCAATTAAGTGCTAATTTGTTAGCTGATTCGCTCGAAATTTGACAGGAAGGATTTTCTTATGAATTTCGATATTACTGGTTAATTTCATAGAAATCGGCCCAGATTTAGATATAGCTGTCATATATGCATATCCCTTGATTATCACTCCAAGAGCCATTACAAGCACATTTATTAACCAATCTTGCCAGCATTTTGTATAACGCTTTCCTCGACGACTACCACAAAATCTGAAAATTTTTCTAGAAATCGGTTCAGATTTAGATATAGCTCCCACATATATGTACGTCAGATTTTGGGTAATTTGCTGTAGTGTTGCAATTTTTCAAACGTAGTTATTACAGTTTGAGCATATTTGCTTGAAATCTGATATGTATTGTTTAATAATCCATCTGAAATCATCCGCCGAGGTCCATCAAGAAGGTCCGAGGTCCAAGAATTGGATATAGCTCCCAAATTGTTATTATAGGGTAGGTGTAGGTTATTATGCAGTCGGCACCGCCAGACTTTTGCCCTTCTTTACTGGTTTTCATATATTGATGCCTTTACTTACTTCATAATTGTTTCTTTTTAGTTTTTTGTATTTAGTCACTTTCTTCTCCCATTCTACTAAATTGAAATGTACGCAATGCCTTTCTATTTGATATGGAGGCAAGGAAGGCTTAAATAGACCCTTAGTTTCCTTTATATCTCGACAACAATCAACAGGACTAACACCCGAACTATCATCATCATCAGCAACAGCAGCATCATCTGATTCAACCCTACCAACATCATCCTCATCTATCTGCTTCTTCATCATTGGTAGTGGGATCAGAATTTTATGCTTCGTTTCTATCCCAGGCAGCCGTAAAATGTTCTTTGTAGTGTCTACTCAAGTCCATTCTTTGACTTTTATGCTCACACTTTCAAGGATAACAAATCACAAGGCAGGCACGGTGTTACGAAGCATTCGATAATATAAGGAAAATAATTTTTTTTTTTAAAAGATAAGTAAAAGTGCCATATATTTGACCAGACTGAATCATATACGCTTATTATCCTCTATCGCTTTTGTAAACTTTTTGAGTGTATGGGGGTCATAAATTCAAGTTGCAAAATTTCAGCAAAGTATAATGAAATATTGAATCCACTGAAGGCTTAAGAAATAATATTTTAATTGCACAACACTTGCGAAAGTTCTCTCAAACACAAATAGGATGACGTATAAGAAGCAAGAGCCAAATAGGCACAAAGTGGTGATAAACCACTACACCACTTCAAACAGTTGTTAAGATACTCAAGGCATTACACCAAAAGAAAATTGCAAACGTATGGTATCGTTGGTATTCATAGTGAAGCAATACCCCGAATTAATACCAAAACAATACCGTATATTAATATAGCGCTTTACATCATCTATAGCGGACGGCATTGTTTTGTTTTTAATTCATTATCAAAACATACGCATCAGTTTTTAGTTCGAGCTATCCATTTTGTTAAGGTCCTCGCTGCAAACCAGAAAGGCTTCAGGCTTACAACGAAAGTTACCAGTGCACTGCGGCAAATTACCAGCGGAATTTTGGTGTGTCACCAAATGTAACCTCGAAAAAGAAACATAAATAAGAAATTCCGTGCTAATTGTTTTCCATGCCAAGCCTCTAAGTTGGTTGATATTTGGTATTGTATCCCCACCTAAGTGCCGGTGTCTGTTTGCAGCGAAAACCGGGCGATGACATAGGAAATGCTCTAACGCCTCATCATTTTCCCCACATATCCTACACACGCTATCACTTGCCGCACCGATTTTGCATAAGTGAGCTCGTAGTCCTATGTGTCCAGTTATGATACCAAAACCTATACTAACTTCCTTTCAGTAAAACCCTCGTATTTTCAAGATCAGAATCTCCCCATAGGATTCTCATCGTTCCACCGAGCGTTTCGCTGTTCCACAAGTTTACATGCGTTGCTAATCCTGCCGTTCTCAGAGAGGGCTTAAATTCCCTTCTTACACTTGATGACTGTTCGTGACCTTTCCGTCTTGGTTATTATTGCCGTAGTGGCTGCCTCACACTTAAACTACATGTCAATAGGCCGTATATCTAGAATAGTCTCCAGTACTCTAGCGGGCGTGGTCCTCATAGCTCTGCCTATGCCAAAACAACATGTTCTCTAAACCTGTTGTATTATTCTTATGTTGGACTTTTTCTCCATCGCAGTCCACCAAACTACTGAGACGTAATTAGGTATTGTTCTTATCACGCTCCCTATTTCAAACCTACGGCTCCAAAATAATATTTTTCAAGTTATCTTCAACTAAATATTTGCGTCGATAGGCACCTCGTGAACCATAGGTCAAAAAATGCACACTGAAGGACAAACATACCTACAACAAACAAGAAAACGCGTGCTAAAGTCGGGCCCTTTTGATACCCCAACTCAAATCGGGTATGTAGTTCAAGTTGTCGAAATCGATATTTGGTTATATTTAAATTCAGAATATTTACCAAAAATTTGTTTAAATTTAAAATGTAGAATTTCGATAAAAATTCGCATATATTGTGGGAGTAATAGAGAAAATTGCTGTGGTTTATTTTAAGAAGATCCACGCCTTCAATTTTTTTCTTTAGACCCCAATAAGAAATCACGAATTGTTATGGCGATTGGATAAAGATAACCTGTGACGACACGACGCCCAAAGTTGGATATATGATTTCTAAGGAAAACAAGTAAAAGCGTGCTAAGTTCGGCCGGGCCGAATCTTATATTTCCTTCACCATTGATCGCATTTGTCGATTTCTTTTCCCGGCATCTCTTCTTGGGCAGAACAGGATATAAGAAGAGATTTGCTCTTCTATTAGAGCGATATCAAGATATGGCAAGGTTTGGACCACAATTAAATCATATGTTGGAGACCTGTGTAAAATGTCAGCCAATTCGAATAAGAATTGCGCCCTTTGGGGGCTCAAGAAGTAAAATAGAGATCGATTTATATGGGAGCTGTATCGGGTTATAGACCGATTCAGACCATAATAAAGACATATGTTGATGGTCATGAGAGAATCCGTCGTACAAAATTTCAGGCAAATCGGATAATAATTGCGACCTCTACAGGCTCAAGAAATCAAGATCCCAGATCGGTTTATATGACAGCTATATCGGGTTATGAACAGATTTGAACCTTAATTGACACAGTAGTTGAAAGTAAGAATAAAATACGTTATGCAAAATTTCAGCCAAATCGGATAAGAATGGCGCACTCTAGAGGTCAAGAAGTCTAGACCCAAGATCGGTTTATATGGCAGCTATATCAGGTTATGGACCGATTGAACCATACTTGGCACAGTTGTTGGATATCATAACAAAACACGTCGTGCAAAATTTCATTCCAATCGGATAAGATTTGCGCACTCTAGAGGCTCAAGAAGTCAAGACCCAAGATCGATTTATATGATAGCTATATCAAAACATGGACCGATATGGCCCATTTACAATACCAACCGACCTACACTAATAAGAAGTATTTGTGCAAAATTTCAAGCGGCTAGCTTTACTCCTTCGGAAGTTAGCGTGCTTTCGACAGACAGACGGACGGACGGACGGACAGACGGACGGACATGGCTAGATCGACATAAAATTTCACGACGATCAAGAATATATTGGGTTGCCCAAAAAGTAATTGTCGATAATATAGTAGTAATGTAGTCGGCGTCGACAAATTTTTTCAACGGCTTGTGGCTCTGTCATTGCATTCTTTCTTCTGTCAGTTATCAGCTGTTACTTTTAGCTTGCTTTAGAAAAAAAGTGCGCGAAATTTTGTTTACATTTGTTTGTTTGGCGTCAATTTTAATATGGGTACCACATGTATTGAAAGAAATTCATTTAACAAACCGAATCAACGCTTGTGATATGCACCTTAAACGCAATGAATTCGATCCGTTTTTAAAACGAATCATAACTGGAGATGAAAAATGGATTGTTTACAACAACGTTAGTCGAAAACGATCATGGTCCAAGCATGGCGAACCAGCTCAAACCACTTCAAAGGCTGATATCCACCAAAAGAAGGTTATGCTGTCTGTTTGGTGGGATTGGAAGGGTGTGGTATATTTTGAGCTGCTTCCAAGGAACCAAACGATTAATTCGGATGTTTACTGTCAACAATTAGACAAATTGAATACAGCCATCAAGGAGAAGCGACCAGAATTGGTCAATCGTAAAGGTGTCATATTCCATCAGGACAACGCTAGACCGCACACATCTTTGGTCACTCGCCAAAAACTGAGTGAGCTTGGCTGGGAACTTTTGATGCATCCACCATATAGCCCTGACCTTGCACCATCAGACTACCATTTATTTCGATCTTTGCAGAACTCCTTAAATGGTAAAACTTTCGGCAATGATGAGGTTATAAAATCGCACTTGGTTCAGTTTTTTGCAGATAAAGGCCAGAAGTTCTATGAGCGTGGAATACTAAATTTGCCAGGAAGATGGCAAAAGGTTATCGAACAAAATGGCAATTATATATTTGATTTAAGTTCATTCTAAGTTTTATTAAAAATGCATTTACTTTCTTTTAAAAAATCGGCAATTACTTTTTAGGCAACCATATATACTTTATGGGGTCTCAGACGAATATTTCGAGTAGTTACAAACAGAATGACGAAATTAGTGGAGGGTATAAAAATTGAGGATTTTAGGTCCTAGACTTAAACACCTAAGCCACTTTCATATTTATTTTGTACAAGCTGACCCGGGCCCGCTCCGCTGCGCCTTCTTTTACTTTATATGGAACAAAAGTTTCCTTGGAATATTTATTTTCTTTAAAGATCTTTAAGTGAAATACCATGTTAACTTGACTAACAGTTTAACAATATAAGTGCTTTGTCTGAATCTCATATGATCTTTATTGGTCTACAAATTTAAGTTTGGATGGAAAGTGTACTCCATTCTCAAAATACTTCATTTCAGCCCGATATTCTCATGATGTCTGATTTAGTGGTGTTTTCGGGGGACAGGTGGTCCCCCATATACTTGAAAAAATATCAGCATCGTGCTCTTCTCTCAAATACCATTTATTTAATCCCCATAGTGCCATTGGCTTAAAAGGAGTTTACACGATGAGGCGTCCCCCAAACACATGGTCCCAAAAAAAGTTATCGAATTCGTTTTCTAATCTCAAATACCTTTCATTTGAGCCACATATTGGCATGGTCGAAAAATGTTAACCCTTTGTTAACCGAATATCAAATTCGTATTCTACTCCCAAATACCTTTATTTGAGCCACATATTGCGATGGTCACTAAAAATTGCTGTTTGTGGGATATTTTGGGAAAGGGGGAGACCCCCAGAAAATTGGTCCCGAAAATGGGTATCAATTCTTGCTCTACCCCCCAATAACTTTCATTAAAGCTCCACGTTAATATAGTCGGTAAATATGCAAGATTTAGGGATGTTTTGGGGATTGGGGTGTTCCACCAAACACTAAGCCCGGAAAATATATCAGAAACGTGCTCTATTCTCATATATCTATATATCTTTAATTTGAACCCCATATTGCCATTGCCCTCAAAATTGGGTGTCAAATTCGTTTTCTAATCACATTTGAACTCTTTATTGCAAAAGTTAGCAAATATGTCCGGTTTGGGGTATTGGCCCTAAAAACTATGAATATTTAGTTTCACTCTCTTTCAGACCGAAATTCTCTTGGTGAACAAATACGTCCTATTTGGGGGTTGTTATGGTGGTGGGACGTCCGCTTGACAGTTGGCCCCTAATGTTGATATCAGATACGTGGTCTACTCCCACATACCTTTAATTTGAGCCCCATATTTCCATAGTCGGCAAACATGACCGGCTTGGGGGTGTTTTGGGGGATGGGCGGCCACTCAGTGAGTTGGCCTTGAAAATATATATCGGATTCGTGTTCCACTTTAAAAACCCTCTTATTTGAGCCTCATATTGCAATAGTCAGAAAATTCTTACTATTTTGGTGGTGTTGTCGGAGTGGGGTGGCCCCATATACACGTTTCCCCAATATTGATAAATTTGTCCCCTTTGGGGGATGTTTTTAGTGAAAGGCGGCCCCCCAAACACTTGGTCCCATATTTGGATATCAGATTCTAATTCTACACTCAAATACCTTTTATTTAAGCCTTATATTTCCATGGTCAGTAAATAAGTCCAGTTTGGGGGGTGTTTTGAGGAAGGGGTGGACACGTGGTCCCACATTTTGATATCAGATTCATATTCTACCCGCAAATACCTTTCATATGAGTCCCATATTGCCATAGTCGGTAAATATGTCCGATTAAAGCTCCACGTTGACATAGTCGGTAAATATGCCAGATTTAGGAGTGTTTTAGGGCTTGGGGTGGTACCCCTAGCACTTGGTCGACAATTGGATATCAGATACGTTTTCTCATCCTAAATACCTTTCATTTGAGTCCCATATTGTCGTGATTGGTCTAAATATATGATTGGTAGGTTTTAGGATGTGGCAGCCCTCCTAGGTACTCCATCCGAAATTTGAAGACCAATTTTTTATTTTTAGGGTACTATATGAGGGCACACAAAGTTTCGCTGAAATCGCACCACTCATCTTCAAGATCTGTCGTTTCTGAAAATTAGGGTAAGGGGGAGGGTCCGCCCCCCCCCCCCCCCCCCCCCCTTTAGATGTCAAAAAATGTAGTACCCTATTTTCACCACGGGGTAATTATGCACCATCTATGAAAATGCTAGGAGGACCACCCCAAGACCCAAAATACCCCTTAATCGGACATATTTACCGACCATGGCAATGTGGGACTCAAATGAAAGGTATTTGCAAGTAGAATACGAATCTGATATCCAAATGTGGGACCACGTTTCTGGGGTCCACCCCTTCCGCAAAACACCCCCCAAACTGGACTTATTTACTGACCATGGGAACATGGGGCTCGAATAAAAGGTTTTTGAATGTCTCTAACCAAAAAAATTCCTCAAAGGGGATAAATTTACGACCATAGCAATATGGGGCTCAAACGAAAGGTCTTTGGAAGTAAAGCACGACTTTGATATCAATATTGGGAAAAGTGTATATGGGGCCACCCCGCCCCCACTACACCACCCAAATAGTAAGTATTTTCTGACTATTGCAATATGAGGCTCAAATAAGAGGGTTTTTAAAGTGGAACACGAATCCGATATATATTTTCAAGGCCAACTCACTGAGGGGCCGCCCATCCCACAAAACACCCCCAAAGCCGGTCACGTTTGCCGACTATGGAAATATGGGGCTCAAATTTAAGGTATGTGGGAGTAGACCACGTATCTGATATCAACATTAGGGGCCAACTGTCAAGCGGACGTCCCACCACCATAACAACCCCCTCTCTTTAGGACCCCAATTTGGGTCCTAAAGAGAGTGGAGCTTAATATTCGTAGTTTTTAGGGCCAATACCCCCCAATTTGCTGAATTTTGCAATTAGGAGTTTAAATGAGATTAGAAACCGAATTTGATATCCAATTTTGAGGTCAATGGCAATATGGGGTTCAAATAAAGGATATATAGATGAGAATAGAGTACGTTGCTGATGTATTTTCCGGGCTTAGTGTTTGGGGGACCCCCCAATCGCCAAAACACACCTAAATCGGGCATATGTGGTGCTTAAATTAAAGGTATTGGGGGGTAGAACATTTTCGGGACCAATTTTCTGGGGGTCTACCCCTCTCCCAAAATACCCCATAAACAGCAATTTTTAGTGACCATCGCAATATGGGGTTCAAATAGAGGTATTAGGGAGTAGAATTCGAATTTGATATCCAAATGTAGGACCATGTATTAAGGGCATAACCCGTTCCCAAAACACCCCCAAAGGGAAAACATTTTTCGACCATGCCAATATGTGGCTCAAATGAAAGGTATTTGAGATTAGAAAACGAATTTGATAACCTATTTTGTGGCCATGTGTTTGGAGGACGTCTCATCCTGTAAACTCCTCTTAAGCCAATGGCAATAGGGGGTTTCAATAAATGGTATTTGAGAGATGATCACGATGCTGATATTTTTTCAGGGCCAAGTATCTGGGTGACCACCTCTCGCCCGAAAACACCACTAAATCAGAAATCATGAGTAGCTGGGCTGAAATAAAGTATTTTAAGAATGGAGTACACCTTTCACCCAAACTTAAATTAGTAGACCAATAAAGATCATACGGGATTCAGATAAAGGCTTAAATTAGTAGACCAATAAAGATCATACGGGATTCAGATAAAGGCACTTATATTGTTAAACTGTTAGTCAAGTAAGCATGGTATTTCACTAAAAGATCTTAGAAAATAAATTTTCCACGGAAACTTTTGTTCCATATAAAGTAAAAGAAGACGCAACGGAGCGGGCCCGGGTCAGCTAGTATAAGATAAATATGAAAGTGTATGAAAGTGATTGATACATCAACTATACACTGTGCCACTACTGTGTCTGTGATAAAATCTACGGTTTGATTCAAAACGTCTTTAATCGGCTCAATTATGTACGTTTGTCCACGTATCCTTTCTGCACTGAATTTGCACCTATAATCAAATCGAATGGAGTACACCTTTCACCCAAACTTAAATTAGTAGACCAATAAAGATCATACGATCATAGATCATAAAGCTAAGTTCGGCCGGGCCGAATCTTATATACCCTCCACCGTGGATCGCATTTGTCGAGTTCTTTTCCCGGCATCTCTCTTAGGCTAAAAAGTATATATGAAAAGAGTTGCTCTGCTATTAAAACGATATCAAGACATGGTCCGGTTCGGACCACAATTAAATTATATGTTGGAGACCTGTGTAAAATTTCAGCCAATTCGTATAACATTTGCGCCCATTGGGGCTCACGAAGTAAAATAGAGAGAACGATTTATATGGGATCTGTATCGGGCTATAGACCGATTCAGACCATAATAAACACGTTTGTTGATGGTCATGAGAGGATCCGTCGTACAAAATTTCAGGCATATCGGATAATAATTGCGACCTCTAGGGGTCAAGAAGTCAAGATCCCAGATCGGTTTATATGGCAGCTATATCAGGTTATGAACCGATTTAAACCATACTTGGCACAGTTGTTGGGTATCATAACAAAACACGTCGTGCAAAAATCCAATCCAATCGGATAAGAATTGCGCCCTCTAGAGGCTTAAGAAGTCAAGACCCAAGATCGGTTTATATGGCAGCTATATCAGGTTATGGACCGATTTCAACCATACTTGGCACAGTTGTTGGGTATCATAGCAAAACACGTCGTGCGAAATTCCATTCCAATAGGATAAGAATTGCGCCCTCTAGAGGCTCAATAATTCAAGACCCAAGATCGGTTTATATGGCAGCTATATCAGGTTATGGACCGATTTGAACCATACTTGGCACAGTTATTGGATATCATAACAAAACACGTCGTGCTAAATTTCATTCTGATCGGATAAGAATTGCGCACGCTAGAGGCTCAAGAAGTCAAGACCCGAGATCGGTTTACATGGCAGCTATATCAGGTTATGAACCTATTTCAACCATACTTGGCACAGTTGTTGGATATCATAACAAAACACGTCGTGCAAAATTTCATTCCAATCGGATAAGAATTGCGCACTCTACAGGGTCAAGAAGTCAAGACCCAAGATCGGTTTATATGGCAGCTATATCAAAACATGGACCGATATGGCCCATTTATAATATCAACTGACCTACACTAATACGAAGTATTTGTGCAAAATTTCAAGCGGCTAGCTTTACTCCTTCGGAAGTTAGCGTGCTTTCGACATACAGACGGACGGACGGACAGACGGACGGACAGACGGACGGACAGACGGACGGACAGACGGACGGGCATGGCTAGATCGACATAAAATGTCGCGACGATCAAGAATATATATACTTTATGAGGTCTCAGACGAATATTTCGAGTAGTTACAAACAGAATGACGAAATTAGTATACCCCCCATCTTATGGTGGAGGGTATAAAAACTGAACCGATTTGGATGAAATTTAGCCGAGGCATTCAGAAGGGTATTAAAACCTTCCGTACCAACTTTTGTGCAATTCGGCTGAAAATTGTTGTACTACGTTTGTATAAGTGCTAGTCGGGAGAATTATATATATGCGAGCTGTATCTGAACCGATGTCTCTTACTTTAATAGGCTTCGTCTCTAGGCCACTACTTCGGGTATATGTGTAAAACACCTTTTGTCATAATCCGGTGAAAAATGCATAGTTTATGCCCCATAGCAGCTATATCGAAATATGGCCCGATTTGGACCAAATTCGACGCGGATATTGAGTGGTCTAATAAGTACAAGTCATTGTTCAATTTCGTAGAACAAAATAATGGTCTTTTTGGTAGCCATATCCAAATATAGACCGATCTGAACCATATACGACACGGATGTCGAAAAGCTTACCAGAAGTCACTGTGTCAAATTTCCTCGAAATCGGATTATAAATGTGCCTTTTATGGAACCAAGACATTAAATAGAAAGATCGGTCTATATGGCAGCTATATCCAAATCTAGACCGATCTGGACCATATAGCAGAAAGATGTCGAGTGGCCTAACTTAACTCACTGTCCCAAATTTCGGCGACATCGGACAATAAATGCACCTTTTATGGGTCCAAAACCTTAAATCGAGAGATCGGTCTATATGACAGCTATATTTGGATCCGAACTGATCTGGGCCAAATTGAAGAAGAATGTCGACTGGCTTAACACAACTCACTGTTCCAAATTTCAGCAAAATCGGATAATAAATGTGGCTTTTATGGGCCTAAGACCCTAAATCGGCGGATCGGTCTATATGGGGGCTATATCAAGATAAAGTCCGATATAGGCCATCTTCGAATTTAAAGAGCTTATGGACCGAAAAAGAATCTGTGCAGAGTTGCATCTCAAAATCTCTATTTTTAAAGACTGTAGCGTGATTTCAACAGACAGACGGATGGACATGGCTAAATCGTCTTAGATTTTTACGACGATCAAGAATATATATACTTTATAAGGTCGGAAATGGATATTTCGATGTGTTGCAAACGGAATGACAAAATTAATATTTCCCCATCCTTCGGTGGCGGGTACAAAAGGATGCATATGCAAATTAACATGGCCACACAGGCAAACGATAAGACTGGCAGACAAACGGACACACAGATTAAATTTGTATACCCTACACCACTACTGTGGTACAGGGTATTATAAATTAGTGAATTAGTTTGTAACACCCATAAGAATGAGAGATAGACCCATTGATAAGTATACCGATCGACTCACAATCAATTTCTCATTCGATTTAGCTATGTCCGTCCGTCTGTCTGTCCATGTTAATTTGTGTACAAAGTACAGGTCGCAGTTTTCATCCGATCGTCTTAAAATTTGGACAGGCATGTTTTTCGGCCCAGAGACGAAGCCTATTGAAATTGGAAAAAATCGGTTCAGATCTGGATATAGCTCCCATATATATGTTCGACCGATTTAACCGCTTCTCTCGAAATTTGACAGGAAGGATTTTTTTACAACTTCAGATTGACAGGAAGGATTTTTTTACAACTTCAGATTTCAGGTTCAGATTTAGATGTAGCTCTCATATATATATATATCTCCCGATTTTCACTCCTAGAGCCACTGTAAGCACATTTATTGACCAATCTTGGCAAAATGTTGCACAACACTTTCCTTGACGACTACCACAATATATATAGAGTGTGGTCAAAATCGGTTCAGATTTAGATAAAGCTCCCATATATATGTTCGTCCGATTTGCAGCAATATTGCAATAAAATGGTCTTTTGTTAACCGATTTTCTCGAAATTCGGCAGGAGAGATTTCCTCTTGACTCTCAACATAACTGGTGAATTTCATGGAAATCGGTTCAGATTTAGATATATCTCTCATAAATATATATATCACCCGATTTTAACTTCTAAAGTCACAGCAAACCCATTTATTGACCTATGTTGCCAAAATTTTCCAAAACGCTTTCCTCAACGACTGCCACAGTATCTGAGGATTTTGCTCAAAATCGGGTCAGATTTAGGTATAGCTCTCATATATATGTTCGTCCGATTTTGAGAAATATTGCAAAAAAGTGCGATTCTGTAGAAATTTTACAGAAAGGATTTTCTTATGACTCTCAATATAACGGTTAATTTCATAGAAATCGGTCCAGATTTAGATATAGCTGTCATATATGTATAAGGCCAGATTTTCACCCCAAGAGCCACTGCAAGCGCATTGTTTGACCAATCTTGCCAAAATTTTGCACAACGCTTTCCTCGAATTCTACCACATTATCTGAGAAGTTTGCTCGAAATCGTTTTAAAATTAAATATAGCTCCCATATATATTTTCGTCCGATTTTGGGTAATTTGCCATAATGTTGTCATTTGTCAACCGTAGTTTTTACAGTTTGAACATATTTGCTTGCCGAGGTCCATCAAAATTGGTTCACAATGAGACATAGGTCCCACATTGTATTTATAGGGTACGTGTAGGGTATTATACATTCGGCACCGCCCGACTTTTGCCCCTCCTTACTGGTTTAATATATGAAGTGGTAACCAATTTTCAAAACGCCGGATCTCAAAGATGGGTACACTGATTTAGGAGAAATTTTGTAATGTTAACGCGAAAACACGAAACTGGTATATAACTTTGGGATTGAATATCCTGGGGTAGCACCCCACCCACAAAACCGCAAAAATTTAAATGAACACGATTAGGATGATATGGGTGTCCAATGAAAAGTATACCCACAACATATTTACGGATTGGGGCCTCAGGGGATTCTGCCCCAACCTCAAAAACACCACAAAACCTCCAAAATTTAAATGAACACGATTAGGACGATATGGGTGTCGAATGAAAAGTATACTCACGACGTATTTACTGATTGGGGCAATATGGATATCTAATCTGATGTAGATCGCGACAATAAGGGACTTAAATAAAAGATTTTTGGCGACAGAGTACAAATTTGATGTTATTTGTGTCCCTCCAATAAAAATAGCTTCTAATCTGATGTAAAAAATTTTGTTTGCCTCAGGGGATTCTGCCCCAACCTCAAAAACACCACAAAACCTCTAAAATTTAAATGAACACGATTAGGACGATATGGGTGTCGAATGAAAAGTATACCCACGACGTATTTACTAATTGGGGCAATATGGATATCTAATCTGATGTAGATCGCGACAATAAGGGACTTAAATAAAAGATTTTTGGCGACAGAGTACAAATTTGATGTTATTTGTGTCCCTCCAATAAAAATAGCTTCACACGGTCATAAAGGCCGTCCAGGAATTTAGATGAGAGGTCTATGGGATTGGAGTTCGTTATCCAATTTTAGGACAACTGCCTGAGACTGACCAAAAGAAAATCTAAGATACATGTAAACTGATCGGGACAAATGAAAGGCCTATGGGGACCTTCCAAGGGCCAAGAAGGACCTGTGGATATTAATAAATGTTTTATCCCATGTGATATGATTTTGTAAAAAAATTATTAATATGGATATCTCTCTCAATATTTTAGAGATCTGGGGACAATTTTCAGAATATGTATTTGCAAAAGCAACATACTGTCCAAAAGTGTCCAAAAGGCTTCATAGGGTGTATCGAAGTGCACCAGGCCAGCTATTTTACATATAAGTCAAAATTGGGAATATACAACTGCGACCTTAAAATGGCGCAGAGCAAACCCTTGATAGAATTCTTTAATTCCGTGGAAGAAACATCCGATTTCCCTATGCTAATGAAGGCCCATCCTCTACAACTATTACGGTAGGGTACATTAAGAAAACAGACAACGTATGGGCAATGTCTAGAGAGGAAACACCAGACCTACTTTTGGATACACATTACGATTACAATTCACCAAAAGAAAATGTGGCTACGATAGAAATTGTCACTGATGTGGATTCTTCGGTGATCATCCCAGAAAATTGTGTCAAAGACAAGAAGTCTTTGAGCGATAAAAAATTTCGACTCGTTTACATCGCCAGGACCTACAAACATATTGCCAGTCGAATGTTCGTAACAAATCGTATTCAATTGACTGGCTTCCTGAAAAAGGGAGGTATGGTCTCATCTGTGGGATGATGTTGGATGTAGTTTTCATTCAAAAACAGGTAAACCAAATTACTGTATCCCAAAGATTTTCGTCCTATAAGTCTGTCATTCTTTGTGGTGTAGACTGAAGAAGATTTATGGATAGAGGACGAGGTTTCCTAAGAATGGCTAGTCTCGATAACTGCCAACCTATAGCATATAATGGTTGCTACAAACAAATGTACAAAGTTATAAAACCTTGTACTACACTAATGGTGTACGGTATAAATATTGTGGTCTATGGAAAATGTGAAAAAAGGCGTACAAGAAGACGAGTATGCTGAAGACGTGGATATTGCGGCTTGGGGATTCATTAATAAAATAAAACTTGATGGGCCCATACGTTTCGATCTTTAGTCAAAGTTCAGGAAAGTCTACGCACGACGGCAAAATGGGCGTTAATCCGTCTAAAGCGGAAGTTGTTCTTCAAAGCAGAATATACAAGTTACCCACAGTGGCATCTGTTTCCTTGGGGGGAGAGAATATTCTATTACTGAAAGTGCAAAATACCAGGGTTTTAGCTGGAAAGGAAATTTAACTTCAAAAGTTTGAGGCTCGAAACACGTGGCAACCAGTAACGGTAGACCCTATTTTTTGGACCTATGGTGTTGTGGTTTGGTGGATGGCACTTTAGAAATCCAAATGATTACTTGTTTGTACACCTCAGCAAAACAGAGGATGACTGAAATCAATAATACAATACACTAAATGCCTTTGGACTCTGGACTGAACCATATCAACTACCAACTACTATATGTTAACACTGGTACTCGGGCAAGGACCACCGTTATTTGTCATAAAAATTTAAACTATATATTTTCCCCAGTGTTGTCAACGGCACACAATGGGCTAACCGGAGAAAAATACATGCATCTCATACTGTTAAATAGGAATGAATAGTTTAAATTTAAAATATCAAAATTTTGCTTTATTTTTTGCATAATTTTCCTTCAAGTTTTCGTACTTTTAGCCCTCAAAGTAATTTCATTTCTTTCCATTTTCATAAAGCGAAGGGATTAAGAAGTCTTAAATACTAACTTGACTAATTTCGAAATCAAACAACCCTGTTATCCCAAGACCAATATGGCCAATTTTTGTTACTAAATTTCAATAGATTTGCACCGATCTGAACTATATTCGGCAGAATTCTAGATAGGTCTTATAAAACTCCCGGTTAAAATTTCAGCCAAATCGAATAAAAAATATGCATTTTATGAGCTTAAGATGATTAATCTAGAGATTGGTATAGATGCACTCAGAGAAATTTGTTACAAAAAAGGAAAAATGTTTGCTATGATAGCAGAAAGTCTGTTGGAAATGCGACAGCAGTACTTTTTGATGAAACAGCAAACATTTTCTGTTCTTCTGGATGGCACGATCCGCATCGCTTGGAAACCGGGCCATAGCAGAGTAAATGATAATGAGAAAGCAGACGATTTGACAGTGAAGGTCAGAGGACTGCCATCATTAAACTTGGTTAGCTCAAAGCCTTTCGGGTCGACTCAGTCTGAGTTAAGGACGTTGGTGGCGAATGTGCATGTAACACTGTGGAACAGCGTAACGGTCGGTAGAACGACAAAAATCGTATGAGAAGATCCGAATTGTGAGAAGACGAGACATTAACTAAAAGGAAGTAAGTGGGTGGTCAGTATAGCTTTCGGTTTCAAAATAGGACACAAAGAAATACGAGACCACTAACACAAAATCGGAGAGGCAAGTGATATCATGTGGGGGAGATGATACGGCTTTGAATCATTTCATATGTCATGGTCTGGCTTTCGTGGCTAACAGATACCGGTACTTAGGTGGGGAAACAATACCAGACATGAACCAACTGAGGGGCGTGGTAGGGAAAACAATTTGTGGTTTTGTTAGAAGCACGGAATATCTAACTTAGGTTTTCTTCTTCGATGTTACCTTTCAGTATTTTTTAGTATTCAATGCACAACAAGCCGATTACTGGTTTAGGTGTATGCCCATTGTGGCATGGGGAGGATTTATATCCACATCCTCGTTTCAAGCTTATTTCCTAAAATGCCGATATGTGGTTAGGCAAGTTGCTGCCGCCACTGCCCTGAAATTAATGTAACTACGGGCACTGTATTATTCTTGACTCTATGCCCAATATCCTAGGCAGTATAGACTACACATTGTATGACTCGCTTTTCGATAAAAATTACTGTATCACTATACCTATAGCTCTATATTACTCCTGGTAATAGAGCATGCGAAGATTTCTTTGGATATATTGTAGTTTTAAGCAAAACAAGAAAAAGTGTGCAAAGTTCGGCCGGCCCGATTCTTGGGAACCCACCACCCCATGGTGGTTAAGTTGAAGGGCATTAATTTATTCTACATACCAAACTTCGCTCAAACCAGCAAAAATTGGAGCTTCTAGAAACCGAATAAGGATGATCGGGAGACCGGCTTATATGGGAGCTATATCAGGTTATAAACCGATTTTGGCCGTTCCAGGCACAGTTGTTGGAAGTCTTAAAAGAACACTACATGCAAAATTTCAGCCAAATCAGATGAGAATAGCGCCCTCTAGTGGCTCAAGAAGTGAAATCGGGAGATCGGTTTATATGGGAGCTGCATCAGGTTATACACCGATTTTGACCCCATTAGGCGCTGTTGTTGGAAGTCTAAATCGGACAAAAAATTCGGCTTCCAGGGGCCCAAGAAGTCAATTCGGGAGGTCGGTTTATGTGGGAGCCATATCAGGCTATAGACCAATTTAGACCGTACTTGGCACAGTTATTGAAATTGAAAGATAAAATTTTTAGCTAAATTTAACCCAGATGGGACGAAAATTGTGACTTCCAGTAGCTCAAGAAATCGAAACGGGAGATCGGTTTATATCAGAGCTGTATCCAACTCTGAACCAAATATGGTCCATTTGCAAACCCCAACGACCGACATCAATAGTAAGTATCTGTGCAAAATTTCAAGCGGCTAGCTTTACGCGTTCGACCGCTATCATTATTGCGACAGACGGACGGACATGGCTAGATCGAATCACAATGATGAGACGATCCAGAATATATATACTTTATGGGGTCGCAGAGCAATATTTCGTGGTGACTATATTAGTATACACCGATCCTATGGTGGTGGGTATAAGATGCAAAAATGCAATAAGTTCGGCCTGGTCGAATCTTGGTAACACACCACCATGGATGCCGCTCAAAATTTACACAAGATGAACTTGGTTCAAGAGTATATGTCTATTTAATGTTCAAAATTTAAAATTTCAGCCACAGCAATTGACGTTTCCAGGGGCTCAAGATGTCAATTCGTGAGGTATTGGGAGCTGGATTAGACAGTATTTGGCATCGTAATTGGAACCCATTACAGAATACCAAATATCAGCCTTATTCGAGAACAATTGCTGTTTCTAGTTGCTCAAAAAGACCGTTTCATATGGGAGCCATATCAAAATCTGAAAAGATTTGGCTCATTTGCAAATCCCAACGACTTACGTCTCCTCAACGACGTATCCTGGTAAACGGTCATTTCTATGGGATCAAACCAAACCACCTCCCCATAATACTCACCAACAACCGACTAAGCGATAACCTCTGAGCGCCAGACAATTATCAATCAGAAGCAGACCGATTGGGCCGGGTTCAGAGACCACACCAATCACATCTTCAGGGAGTTAACACCCCCCTCAAATTTGCTAGTTGCCGAGAAGAAATTCCGAGACATCATTTACGCAGCAGCCTTTTTCTTTATACTGGCCGATGTAATACGCCAAGTGCGGCCCCATTTCCCGGCGCAGGCAGTGATACTTGTAGACGAACGTAGTGAGCGTGGTCCGTTGCACGGACCCCCCCTAACCACAGAATTAGCAACTTGAAGGAGAGTCGTTCGTCGTATCCGTGGTCTCCGAGCCATTTCAATCACAATTTATAGTGAACGAAGTTAGGAGTATCATCAGTGGCGCCAGGTCATCCAATGCGTTGAGCCCCGACGGAATCTCTACACTGATGCTGAAGAATGTGAATCTACCTGAAGTCGAGTACATTACAACTGTCCTTAATCTGTCTTTGAACACTCTTTTAATACCCGATGTCGGGAAGATGGGAAGAGTAATTCCGCTACTGAAGGCTGGAAAGAACCCGAGGAGGAATCATACAGACCTTTCTCTCACCACTGTTAACCGTATACGTATCCTCAATTCCACGCCCTCCAGACGGCAAAAGGATCGTATCATATGCGGAGGATTGTACGATCATGGCATCAGGCTCCCCACCCATTGATGATTTCTACGAATGGAATGACAAAATTAGTATTCCCCAATCCCATGGTGGATGGTATAAAAATACTACGATAAATTTTACTATATTTTCCAACTAGCACTGTGCCACACTGTTTTATATCTTTAAACAAAATCACCGGATACATAGCTGTGTTACATTAGCATGAGCTGGGGCATGAAGTCCATTCTATGTTTACTTACGACTAGATTTTCCTTTCTCCCCATACAACCCCCCAAACTGCAAAACAGGAAACACAAAAGGCCTGCAGTGATTGTAGCATACCGAATATACTCTAGATTATGGCCATGGCTTTGATGCAAGCAATCTCAATCTCTCTGTGTCTTTTGCGTAGCTTTGTAGCCACAAGAAAGTGGGGCTAGCATACGCATGCAGGCATGAATATCCAGCTGAATGTAGCCATGGTGATCCAGTTGCAAGTGAACAATTTTTTCCACAATTTTAGGTCTTTTGTTTCCGCCTGAATCCTGCAGCTTCTTAACAAATTTGCATATTTCCGCTAGTGTTCCATATAATCTCACAGGCAAGAGCAATCACACACACACACACACCCATATACATAAGTAATCGGTTAAGAAAAATTCTATTTATACCCACCACCATAGAATGGAGTATACTTATATAGTCCTTCCGTTAGTAACATATCGAAATATTCGTCTAAGACCCCATAAAGCATATATACTCTTGATCGTCTCAAAATTCTGAGTCGATCTAGCCACGTCCGTCCGTTTGTCTGTCAAAATCACGATAGCGTTCGCTCGCGAAAAGCTAGAAACTTGAAAGTTTGCACAGATACTAAATATTGATTTAGGTCGTTGGGGATTGCATACATAGCTCAGATTTAAATATAGCTGACATATAAACCGATCTCCCGATTTGACTTCTTGAGCCTTTGGAAGCCGCAATTTTTGTCCGATTTGGTTGAAATTTTGCATCGGTCTTTAACCTGATAAATCTCCCATATAAACCGATCTCCAGATTTGAATTTTTGTAGTGTTCTGTTATGACTTTCAACAACTGTGTCAAGTACGATCCAAATCGGTCTGTACCCTGTTATAGCTCCCATATAAACCGATCTCGCTATTTGACTTCTTGAGCCTCTGGAAGCCACATTTGGTTGAAATTTTGCATGTAGCGTTCTGTAATGACTTTCAACATCTGGGCTTAGTACGGTCCGAATCGAACTTCAACCAGATATAGCACCCATATAAACCCATCTCCCGATTTAAATTCTTGAACCAGTACAGCCGCAATTTTTGTCCGATTTAGTTGAAATTTTGCGAGTAATGTTCTGTTATGACTTCCAACAACTGTGCTAAGTACGGCCCAAATCGGTCTATAACATGATATTGCTGCCATATAAACCGATCTCCCGATTTGAATTCTTGAGCCCTTACAAGCCACAATTTTTGTCACATTTGTCTAAAATTTTGTAAGTAGTATTCTATTAAAACTTCCAACACTTATGCTAAGTACGGTCCGAATCGGTATATAACCTGATACTGATATAACTCCCATATAAACCGATCTCCCGTTTCGACTTCTTGAGTCCTCACAAGCCGCGATTTTTGTCCGATTAGACTGAAATTTTGAATGCGGCGTTCTGTTACAACTTTCAACAACTGTGCCAAGTACGGTCCAAATCAGTCTATAGCCTGATGTAGCTCTCATGTAAACCGGCCTCTCGACCATCCTTGTTTGGTTCATAGAAGCTTTAATGTTTGCTTGTTCGACAGAAGTTTGGTATGTAGAATAAAATTATGCCCTTCAGCTACATTTATTTTGTATACATTTTTAGCAGAATCCGTAGTGGTGGGTTCCCAAGATTCGTCCCGGCCGAACTTAGCACGATGTTACTTGTTTCTTACTAACCTACCGCCAAGAGGACATAAATGCGTTTTTGTATTTGTCCTTCTGCTCATGTTGGCTCGGCCATTGCGCGTAAATCTTTTGGGTCCTCGTTGACAACAAGGAAGACAGGAAAATCGGCCATAAACTAAAGTGTCCTTATTTATATCGCTTTTATTGTCGTCAGCATATCGCCCTTCCTGCCGACTTATCGCTGAGGGAGGAAACTTGTCATGTTGTTATGCTGTTGTACCTTTTTGCAGTGCAATAAAATTTAATACACAACCATAACAACTAACATTGTGACAACGATAAAATGGAAACTACTGCAGAACGATAGTCATTACCATACGTTGCTATTTGCTGCGCCCGTAAGTACACAGCAGTATTGTATAAATTGTTTGAAATTAAATATACACAAAGCCCTTAAAGGGTTTTTGTTTCATGGCAAGTTATCATTAAATTATGATAAGCGAGTGGATGTAATTGAAATCAAATACATAGCAATGGTAGTTAATTTTAATTTCGTAGTTTAACGTTAGATCAAATTCACTCGTAGACGACCCTTTTGCCTTTTGGTAACATTAAAATTGGTTAAGGATTTGTTCACCACTTGTCCAATGACACAAGATGGCTAATGGCTAAGGATCGTAGAATTTTTTTATATATTACTAGCTGACCCGGGCCCGCTCCGCTGCGCTTTCTTTTACTTTACATGGAACAAAAGTTTCCTTAGAATATTTATTTTCGACAATTAAAGAGCTTTTAGTGAAATACCATGCTACGATAGAAGTATATCGCTTGGCTAAAAAGTTAAACAATATAAGTGCCCTTTATCTGTTTGGATGGAAGGTGTACAGCATTCTTAAAATACCATATTTTAACCCGATATTCTCAAGTTGTCTGATTTAGGGGTGCCCCCATATTGCCATTGCCCTTAAAATTGGATATCAAATTCGTTTTCTAATCAAATTTAAACTCTTTATTGCAAAAGTCAGCAAATATTTCCCGTTGGGGTATTGGCCCTAAAAACTATAAATATTTAGCTCCACTCTCTTTAGGACCCAAATTGTCTTGGTGAGAAAATACGTCCTATTTGGGGGTTGTTATGGTGGTGGGACTTCCGCTAGACAGTTGGCCCCTATTTTTTTTTATACCCTCCTATTATTTGCATTTTTATACCCCCCACCATAGGATGGGGGTGTACTAATTTTGTCATTCTGTTTGTAACACCTCGAAATATGCATCTGAGACCCCATAAAGTATATATATTCTTGATCGTCGTGACGTTTTAAGTCATACATGTCTGTCCGTCTGTCTGTCCAAAGCACGCTAACTTTTGAAGGAGTAGAGCTAGCCGCTTTGCACAAATCCTTCTAATAGGTGTAGGTCGGTTGGGATTGTAATGGGCGAAATCGGTACATGTGTTGATATAGCTGCCATATAAACCGATCTTGGATCTTGACTTCTTGAGCCTCTACAGGGAGCAGTTCTCGTCCGATTCGACTGAAATTTTGCACATGTGTGTTTTAGTGTGTTTTAATGTCACTTCCAACAACTGTGCGAAGTATGGTTCAAATCCGTTTATAACCTGATATAGCTGCTATATAAACCGATCTTGGGTCTTGACTTCTTGAGCTTTTAGAAAGCGCAATTCCTATCCGATGTGGCTGTAATTTTGCACGTGTTGTTTTGGTATCACTTCCAACATTTATGCGAAGTATCGTCCAAATCGGTCCATACCCTGATATAGCTGCAATATAAACCGATCTGGGATCTTGAGTTCTTGAACTTCTAGAGAGAGCAATTCTCATCCGACTTGGCACAAATTTTGTACAACGGCTTCTCTCATGGCCTTCAACATACGTGTGCAATATGGTCTGAATCGATCTATAGCTTGACACAGCTCCCATATAAACCGATCTCCGAATCGGACTATAACTTGATATAGCTCCTTCACCGTCCATATTCATTATTCTTTGTTTGCCTAAAAAGAGATACTGCGCAAAGAACTCGAACATCATATGCAGAATGTTATCAAATCGGACAAAAATTGCAGCTTCCATAGGCTCAAGAGGTCAAATCGGTTTATATGGTAGCTATATCTAAATCTGAACCGATATGGCCAATTTGCAATCCCCAATAACCTACATCAAGAGTAAGTATCTGTGCTAAAGTTCTAGCTTTACGTGTTCGACCGCTATCGAAATTTCGACAGACGGACGGGGAGACATGGTTAAATCGAATTAAAACATCGAGACGATCAAGAATATATAAAGTTTATTGGGTCTTAGATGAATATTTCGAGGTGTTACAAAAGGAATGACTAGATTAGTATACCCTTATCCTATGGTAGTGGGTATAGAAACTGGAGTGATTTTGTTGTTGTATTTTAGGACGTCTTTCCATGCGTTATAAATAGTGCCGATATTCATATTCAATTGATGAATACTAATCAAAGCAAATGCGAAACAATGGCTGGCTACTACTATAGCATGCTGGCTACCGGTCGTCGTGGTGCTCTAGATGATAAAGCGATAATTTAATAAATTATTAACGGGTTACATGATGAGGTTTTAGGGAGAAGCCTTTCCGCCATACGCTCAAAATATGCGCTCAGTGCAGAATGTGCCGGTAAAGAATTTGAACGTATATGAAGCAAGCACGATTGTAAATTTTTGTTGTCCATGATAGAGAAATCACCTGTGAAGTTCTACTTATACCCACCACCAAAGTATAGGGGTATATTGTCCGATTTCGCTTAAATTTGAAAAAGTGAGTTGTTTTAAGCCTACCGACATTAGACTCAAATATGGTTTAGTTCGAGCCATACTTACCGTTAAAGTCGATCAGATCGGAATATATTCAGACATAGCTGCCATATTGACCGATCTGCCGATTAAGAATCTTAAGTCCATAAAAGCTGCATAAAAGCTGCGATTTCGCTGGAATTTCACACCATGACTTATATTAAGCCTTCAGTTATCCGGCCAGAATATATTCCAGATTAGACTTTATTTAGATACTAGCTGGACAGGGCCCGCTCCGATACGCCTTCTTTCACTCTTATTTTATCTGAGTGCTATACGCACACGTCTGGAAATAAGTCCTGTTTGGGGATGCTGGCGCTAATGTGGATATTATATTGGTGCTCTTCTCCCAAATACCTTCATTGCAGCCTTATATTGCTATATGTCGTAAATATGTTCGGTATGGGGGCGAATCCCCATATATCAAATTAGTGCTCTGGTCATTATTGATTTTTATTTCATTTGGCTGGTGGCTTTGGATATCCCCCTAGATATCCCACCCAGAATAAGGATACAAATTTATGTATTTAAGTTATTATAAACAAGCTAAATTTCGCTCAAATCGCCCCACCTATCTCCGAGATCTAGCGTTTTTGAAAAAAGAGTAAGGGGAGGGCCCGCCCATTAAAGTTTGGATGTGAGATCTACTTCGTTCTCTTGGAATGGATTGGAGTAGCCAACATTTTTGGCCCGAAAGTGGATATCAGATTCATACTCCAATCAAAAAACCACATTGGAGCTACATACTGCTCTATTTGGTATATATATGTTGTTTTGGGGGGGCAAACTCTTTGCCCCGAATGTGGATATCAGATTCATACTCCACTTCCAAAAACCACATTGGACCTGCATATTGCTATATTGCGTATATTCGGTATATATGTGTGATTTAGAGGGAGTTTATGAGGTGAGGCGTTCCTGAAACACTTCGCCATGAAATATATACAGATTTGAGCCCCTTTTTGCCATAACCCACAAATATGTTCAGTTTGAGGGGTATGCAGAGTGGGTCGGCTACCCACGTACTAAGCCATGAAAAAATATCAGCATCGTACTCTAATCTAAAATTTCTTTAATTTGAACCCCAATTGCCATTCGTTTAGGGGGAGTTTATAGGGTGACATGACCGCCAAACATTTGGCCTCAAAATTGGATATCAAATTCGTTTACGACTATCAAATACCTATTATTTATCGGCATAGTATGCAATCATGACCGGATTGAAGGGAGTTTGGAGGCGTACAATGAAGTAATATCAGCATCGTGCTAGAGCACAATTTTGTTTAAGCCCCATAATGCCAAGCATTTTGAAGGAGGCTATCAAGATATTCAAGGCTATGGGCCTCGTTCAGTTTCAAACTAATTATTTTTATACCCTCCCCCATAATATGGGGGGTATACTAATTTCGTCATTCTGTTTGTAACTACTCGAAATATTCGCCTGAGACCCCATAAAGTATATATATTCTTGATCGTCGCGACATTTTATGTCGATCTAGCCATGTCCGTCCGTCTGTCCGTCCGTCCGTCTGTCTGTCGAAAGCACGCTAACTTCCGAAGGAGTAAAGCTAGCCGCTTGAAATTTTGCACAAATACTTCTCATTAGTGTAGGTCGGTTGGTATTGTAAATGGGCCATATCGGTCCATGTTTTGATATAGCTGCCATATAAACCGATCTTGGGTCTTGAATTCTTGAGCCTCGAGAGTGCGCAATTCTTATCCGATTGGAATGAAATTTTGCACGACGTGTTTTGTTATGACATCCAACAACTGTGCCAAGTATGGTTCAATTCGGTCCATAACCTGATACAGCTGCCTTATAAACCGATCTTGGGTCTTAACTTCTTGAGCCTCTAGAGTGCGATCCGATTGGAATGTAATTTTGCACGACGTGTTTTGTTATTATATCCAACAACTGTGCCAAGTATGGTTTAAATCGGTCAATAACCCGATCTTGGGTCTTGACTTCTTGAGCATCTAGAGGGCGCAATTCTTTTCCAATTTGAATGAATTTTAGCACGTAGTGTTTTGTTATGGTCTAACAAAGTGCCAAATATGGTTCAAATCGGTTCATAACCTGATATAGCTGTCATATAAACAGATCTGGGGACTTGACTTCTTGAGCTTCTAGAGGGCTCAATTTCGAAATTTCGCAATTTTTCGCAAGATGTTTTTTATTGTTACTTTCAACAACTATGTCAAATAAAGTACAAGTCGGTTCATAACCTGATATAGTTGCCATATAAACCGATCTGGGATCTTGACTACTTGAGCCTCTAGATGTCGCAATTATTATCCGATTTGCCTGAAATTTTGTACGACGGATTCTCTCATGACCATTAACATATGTGTTTATTATGGTCTGAATTGGTCTATAGGCCGATACAGCTCCCATATAAATCGATTTCTCTCTTTTACTTCTTGAGCCCACAAAGGGCGCAATTCTTATTCGAATTGGCTGACATTTAACACAGGTCTCCAACATATAGTTTAATTGTGGTCCAAACCGGACCATATCTTGATATCGCTCTAATAGCAGAGCAAATCTTTTCTTATATCCTTTTTTTTGCCTAAGAAGAGATGCCGGGAAAAGAACTCGACAAATAGGATCCAAGGTGGAGGGTGTATAAGATTCGGCCCGGCCGAACTTATTACGCTTTTACTTGTTTCTCACTCCGTTTGCAACACATCGAAATGTCCATTTCCGACCCTATAAAGTAAATATATTCTTGATCAGCGTAAAAATCTAAGATGATCTAGCAATGTCCGTCTGTCTGCCCGTCTCTCTGTTGAAATCATGCTACAGTCTTTAAAAATAGAGATATTGAGCTGAAATTTTGCACAGAGTCTTTTTATACCCTCCACCATAAGATGGGGGGTATACTTATTTCGTCATTCTGATTGTAACTACTCGAAATATTCGTCTGAGACCCCATAAAGTATATATATTCTTGATCGTCGTGAAATTTTATGTCGATCTAGCCATGTCCGTCCGTCTGTCCGTCCGTCCGTCTGTTGAAAGCACGCTAACTTCCGAAGGAGTAAAGCTAGCCGCTTGAAATTTTGCAAAAATACTTCTTATTAGTGTAGGTCGGTTGGTATTGTAAATGGGCCATATCGGTCCATGTTTTGATATAGCTGCCATATAAACCGATCTTGGATCTTGACTTCTTGGCCTCTAGAGTGCGCAATTCTTATCCGATTGGGATGAAATTTTGCATGACGTGTTTTGTTATGATATCCAAGAACTGTGCCAAGTATAGTTCAAATCGGTTCATAACCTGATATAGCTGCCATATAAACCGGTCTTGGGTCTTGACTTCCTGAGCCTGTAGAGTGCGCAATTCTTATCCGATTGGAATGAAATTTCACACGACGTGTTTTGTTATGATATCCAACAACTGTGCCAAGTATGGTCCAAATCGGTTCATAGCCTGATATAGCTGCCATATAAACCGATCTGAGGTCTTGACTTCTTGAGCCTCTAGAGTGCGCAATTCTTATCCGATTGGAATGAAATTTTTAACGGGGACTTGACTTCTTGAGCTTCTAGAGGGCGCAATTTCTATCCGATTTGGCTGAAATTTCGCAAGACGTTTTTCATTGTTACTTTCAACAACTATGTCAAATAAAGTACAAGTCGGTTCATAACCTGATATAGCTGCCATATAAACCGATCTGGGATCTTGACTTCTTGTGCCTCTAGAGGTCGCAAATATTATCCGATTTGCCTGAAATTTTGTACGACGGATTCTCTCATGACCATTAACATATGTGTTTATTATGGTCTGAATCGGTCTATAGGCCGATACAGCTCCCATATAAATCGATCTCTCTATTTTACTTCTTGAGCCCCCAAAGGGTGCAAATCTTATTCGAATTGGAGTATATATAAGATTCGGCCCGGCCGAACTTAGCACGCTTTTACTTGTTTTTGCCTAAGAAGAGATGCCGGAAAAAGAACTCGACAAATGCGATCCACGGTGGAGGGTATATAAGATTCGGCCCGGCCGAACTTAGCACGCTTTTACTTGTTTTCCATAACCAGGATAAGTTCGAAGATGGGCTTTATCGGACTATATCTTGATATAGCCCCGCTATAGACCGATCCGATCTTCTGCATTATGGCACAGATCGGTCCAGAGCAGCCATATAGACCGATCCCTTGATTTAAGGTCTTGGGCCCATAAAAGGCGCATTTTTGTCCGATTTTGCCATAGTTTGGGACAGTGAGTTGATTAATGCCCTTTGACATACTTTTTATACCCTCCACCATAAGATGGGGGGTATACTAATTTCGTCATTCTGATTGTAACTACTCGAAATATTCGTCTGAGACCCCATAAAGTATATATATTCTTGATCGTCGTGAAATTTTATGTCGATCTAGCCATGTCCGTCCGTCTGTCCGTCCGTCCGTCCGTCTGTCTGTCGAAAGCACGCTAACTTCCGAAGGAGTAAAGCTAGCCGCTTGAAATTTTGCACAAATACTTCTTATTAGTGTAGGTCGGTTGGTATTGTAAATGGGCCATATCGGTCCATGTTTTGATATAGCTGCCATATAAACCGATCTTGGGTCTTAACTTCTTGAGCCTCTAGAGTGCGCAATTCTTATCCAATTGGGATGAAATTTTGCACGACGTGTTTTGTTATGATATTCAACAACTGTGCCAAGTATGGTTCAAATCGGTTTATAACCTGATATAGCTGCCATATAAACCGATCTTGCGTCTTGACTTCTTGAGCCTGTAGAGTGCGCAATTCTTATCCGATTGGAATGAAATTTTGCACGACGTGTTTTGTTATGACATCCAACAACTGTGCCAAGTATGGTTCAAATCGGTCCATAACCTTATATAGCTGTCATATAAACCGATCTTGGGTCTTGACTTCTTGAGCCTCTAGAGGGCGCAATTCTTATCCAATTTGAATGAATTTTGGCACGTAGTATTTTGTTATGATATCCAACAACTGTTCCAAATATGGTTCAAATCGGTTCATAACCTGATATAGCTGTCATATAAACAGATCTGGGGACTTGGCTTCTTGAGCTTCTAGAGGGCGCAATTTCTATCCGATTTGGCTGAAATTTTGTACGACGGATTCTCTCATGACCATTAACATACATGTTTATTATGGTCTGAATCGGTCTATAGGCCGATACATCTCCCATATAAATATCGATTTATATGGGAGATGTATCGATTTATATCGGAGATCTATTTTACTTCTTGAGCCCCCAAAGGGCGCAATTCTTATTCGAATTGGCTGACATTTTACACAGGTCTCCAACATATAATTTAATTGTGGTCCAAACCGGACCATATCTTGATATCGCTCTAATAGCAGAGCAAATCTTTTCTTATATCCTTTTTTATACCCTCCACCATAAGATGGGGGGTATACTAATTTCGTCATTCTGTTTGTAACTACTCGAAATATTCGTCTGAGACCCCATAAAGTATATATATTCTTGATCGTCGTGAAATTTTATGTCGATCTAGCCATGTCCGTCCGTCTGTCCGTCCATCCGCCCGTCTGTCTGTCGAAAGCACGCTAACTTCCGAAGGAGTAAAGCTAGCCGCTTGAAATTTTGCACAAATACTTCTTATAAGTGTAGGTCGGTTGGTATTGTAAATGGGCCATATCGGTCCATGTTTTGATATAGCTGCCATATAAACCGATCTTGGGTCTTGACTTCTTGAGCCTCTAGAGTGCGCAATTCTTATCCGATTGGAATGAAATTTTGCACGACGTGTTTTGTTATGATATCCAAGAACTGTGCCAAGTATAGTTCAAATCGGTCCATAACCTGATATAGCTGCCATATAAACCGATCTTGGGTCTTGACATCTTGAGCCTCTAGCGTGCGCAATTCTTATCCGATCAGAATGAAATTTGCACGACGTGTTTTGTTATGATATCCAACAACTGTGCCAAGTATGGTTCATGGTTTTTGCCTAAGAAGAGATGCCGGGAAAAGAACTCGACAAATGCGATCCATGGGGGAGGGTATATAAGATTCGGCCCGGCCGAACTTAGCACGCTTTTACTTGTTTTTGCCTAAGAAGAGATGCCTGGAAAAGAACTCGACAAATGCGATCCATGGTGGAGGGTATATAAGATTCGGCCCGGCCGAACTTAGCACGCTTTTACTTGTTTAATATTGCACAGATCGGTCCAGATTTGTATATAGCTACCACATAGACCGATCTCTCGATTTAAGGTCTTGAACCCATAAAGGCGCACTTATTGGCCGATTTCGCCGAAATTTGGCATAGTGAGTAGCGTTAGGCTGTTCGACAACTTTCTGCAGTTCGGCCCAGATCGGTCCAGATTTGGATATAGCTGCCATATAGACTGATCTCTCGATTTAAAGTTTTGGCCTAATAAAAGGCACATTTATATTCCGATTTCGGTGAAATTTGACACATCCGTATCGAATATGGTTCAAATCGGTTTATATTTGGATATGGCTAACACAAAGACCAATATTTTGTTCTACAAAATTGAACAGTGACTTGTACTTATTAGACCACTCAATGTCCTTGCCGAATGTAGTCCAAATCGATCCATTTTTCGTTATAGCTGCTATGGGGGCATATATTTTTCTTTTTTCGCCGGATTATGACGAAAGTTGGTTTACATATATACCAGAGGTGGTGGGTATCCAAAGTTCGGCCCGGCTGAACTTAATGCCTTTTTACTTGTTGTTTGTATACCCATCACCGAAGGAAGGGGGTATATTCATTTTGTCTTTCCGTTTGCAACACATCGAAATATCCATTTCCGACCCTATAAAGTATATATATTCTTGATCAGCGTAAAAATCTAAGAAGATCTAGACATGTCCGTCCGTTTGTCCATCTGTCTGTTGAAATCACCCTACAGTCTTTAAAAATAGAGATATTCAGCTGAAACTTTCCACAGATTTTTTTTTTCTATAAGCAGGTTAAGTTCGAAGATGGGCTATATCGGACTATATCTTGATATAGCCCCCATATAGACCGATCCGCCGATTTAGGGTCTTAGGCACATAAAAGCCACATTTCTTATTCTATATTGCTGAAATTTGAGACAGTGGGTTGTGTTAGGCCCTTCGACATCCTTCATCAATTTGGCCCAGATCGGTCCAGATTTGGATATAAGTGCCATATAGACCGGTCCTCCGATGTAGGGTCTTAGGCCCTTAAAAGCCACATTTATTATCCGATATTGCGCAATTCTTATCCAATTGGGATGAAATTTTGCACGACGTGTTTTGTTATGATATTCAACAACTGTGCCAAGTATGGTTCAAATCGGTTTATAACCTGATATAGCTGCCATATAAACCGATCTTGCGTCTTGACTTCTTGAGCCTGTAGAGTGCGCAATTCTTATCCGATTGGAATGAAATTTTGCACGACGTGTTTTGTTATGACATCCAACAACTGTGCCAAGTATGGTTCAAATCGGTCCATAACCTTATATAGCTGTCATATAAACCGATCTTGGGTCTTGACTTCTTGAGCCTCTAGAGGGCGCAATTCTTATCCAATTTGAATGAATTTTGGCACGTAGTATTTTGTTATGATATCCAACAACTGTTCCAAATATGGTTCAAATCGGTTCATAACCTGATATAGCTGTCATATAAACAGATCTGTGGACTTGGCTTCTTGGGCTTCTAGAGGGCGCAATTTCTATCCGATTTGGCTGAAATTTCGCAAGACGTTTTTTATTGTTACTTTCAACAACTATGTCAAATAAAGTACAAGTTGGTTCATAACCTGATATAGCTGCCATATAAACCGATCTGGGATCTTGACTTCTTGTGCCTCTAGAGGTCGCAATTATTATCCGATTTGCCTGAAATTTTGTACGACGGATTCTCTCATGACCATTAACATACATGTTTATTATGGTCTGAATCGGTCTATAGGCCGATACATCTCCCATATAAATATCGATTTATATGGGAGATGTATCGATTTATATCGGAGATCTATTTTACTTCTTGAGCCCCCAAAGGGCGCAATTCTTATTCGAATTGGCTGACATTTTACACAGGTCTCCAACATATAATTTAATTGTGGTCCAAACCGGACCATATCTTGATATCGCTCTAATAGCAGAGCAAATCTTTTCTTATATCCTTTTTTATACCCTCCACCATAAGATGGGGGGTATACTAATTTCGTCATTCTGTTTGTAACTACTCGAAATATTCGTCTGAGACCCCATAAAGTATATATATTCTTGATCGTCGTGAAATTTTATGTCGATCTAGCCATGTCCGTCCGTCTGTCCGTCCGTCCGCCCGTCTGTCTGTCGAAAGCACGCTAACTTCCGAAGGAGTAAAGCTAGCCGCTTGAAATTTTGCACAAATACTTCTTATAAGTGTAGGTCGGTTGGTATTGTAAATGGGCCATATCGGTCCATGTTTTGATATAGCTGCCATATAAACCGATCTTGGGTCTTGACTTCTTGAGCCTCTAGAGTGCGCAATTCTTATCCGATTGGAATGAAATTTTGCACGACGTGTTTTGTTATGATATCCAAGAACTGTGCCAAGTATAGTTCAAATCGGTCCATAACCTGATATAGCTGCCATATAAACCGATCTTGGGTCTTGACATCTTGAGCCTCTAGCGTGCGCAATTCTTATCCGATCAGAATGAAATTTGCACGACGTGTTTTGTTATGATATCCAACAACTGTGCCAAGTATGGTTCATGGTTTTTGCCTAAGAAGAGATGCCGGGAAAAGAACTCGACAAATGCGATCCATGGGGGAGGGTATATAAGATTCGGCCCGGCCGAACTTAGCACGCTTTTACTTGTTTTTGCCTAAGAAGAGATGCCTGGAAAAGAACTCGACAAATGCGATCCATGGTGGAGGGTATATAAGATTCGGCCCGGCCGAACTTAGCACGCTTTTACTTGTTTAATATTGCACAGATCGGTCCAGATTTGTATATAGCTACCACATAGACCGATCTCTCGATTTAAGGTCTTGAACCCATAAAGGCGCACTTATTGGCCGATTTCGCCGAAATTTGGCATAGTGAGTAGCGTTAGGCTGTTCGACAACTTTCTGCAGTTCGGCCCAGATCGGTCCAGATTTGGATATAGCTGCCATATAGACTGATCTCTCGATTTAAAGTTTTGGCCTAATAAAAGGCACATTTATATTCCGATTTCGGTGAAATTTGACACATCCGTATCGAATATGGTTCAAATCGGTTTATATTTGGATATGGCTAACACAAAGACCAATATTTTGTTCTACAAAATTGAACAGTGACTTGTACTTATTAGACCACTCAATGTCCTTGCCGAATGTAGTCCAAATCGATCCATTTTTCGTTATAGCTGCTATGGGGGCATATATTTTTCTTTTTTCGCCGGATTATGACGAAAGTTGGTTTACATATATACCAGAGGTGGTGGGTATCCAAAGTTCGGCCCGGCTGAACTTAATGCCTTTTTACTTGTTGTTTGTATACCCATCACCGAAGGAAGGGGGTATATTCATTTTGTCCTTCCGTTTGCAACACATCGAAATATCCATTTCCGACCCTATAAAGTATATATATTCTTGATCAGCGTAAAAATCTAAGAAGATCTAGACATGTCCGTCCGTTTGTCCATCTGTCTGTTGAAATCACCCTACAGTCTTTAAAAATAGAGATATTCAGCTGAAACTTTCCACAGATTTTTTTTTTTTCTATAAGCAGGTTAAGTTCGAAGATGGGCTATATCGGACTATATCTTGATATAGCCCCCATATAGACCGATCCGCCGATTTAGGGTCTTAGGCACATAAAAGCCACATTTCTTATTCTATATTGCTGAAATTTGAGACAGTGGGTTGTGTTAGGCCCTTCGACATCCTTCATCAATTTGGCCCAGATCGGTCCAGATTTGGATATAAGTGCCATATAGACCGGTCCTCCGATGTAGGGTCTTAGGCCCTTAAAAGCCACATTTATTATCCGATATTGCGCAATTCTTATCCAATTGGGATGAAATTTTGCACGACGTGTTTTGTTATGATATTCAACAACTGTGCCAAGTATGGTTCAAATCGGTTTATAACCTGATATAGCTGCCATATAAACCGATCTTGCGTCTTGACTTCTTGAGCCTGTAGAGTGCGCAATTCTTATCCGATTGGAATGAAATTTTGCACGACGTGTTTTGTTATGACATCCAACAACTGTGCCAAGTATGGTTCAAATCGGTCCATAACCTTATATAGCTGTCATATAAACCGATCTTGGGTCTTGACTTCTTGAGCCTCTAGAGTGCGCAATTCTTATCCGATTGGAATGAAATTTTGCACGACGTGTTTTGTTATGATATCCAAGAACTGTGCCAAGTATAGTTCAAATCGGTCCATAACCTGATATAGCTGCCATATAAACCGATCTTGGGTCTTGACATCTTGAGCCTCTAGCGTGCGCAATTCTTATCCGATCAGAATGAAATTTGCACGACGTGTTTTGTTATGATATCCAACAACTGTGCCAAGTATGGTTCATGGTTTTTGCCTAAGAAGAGATGCCGGGAAAAGAACTCGACAAATGCGATCCATGGGGGAGGGTATATAAGATTCGGCCCGGCCGAACTTAGCACGCTTTTACTTGTTTTTGCCTAAGAAGAGATGTCTGGAAAAGAACTCGACAAATGCGATCCATGGTGGAGGGTATATAAGATTCGGCCCGGCCGAACTTAGCACGCTTTTACTTGTTTAATATTGCACAGATCGGTCCAGATTTGTATATAGCTACCACATAGACCGATCTCTCGATTTAAGGTCTTGAACCCATAAAGGCGCACTTATTGGCCGATTTCGCCGAAATTTGGCATAGTGAGTAGCGTTAGGCTGTTCGACAACTTTCTGCAGTTCGGCCCAGATCGGTCCAGATTTGGATATAGCTGCCATATAGACTGATCTCTCGATTTAAAGTTTTGGCCTAATAAAAGGCACATTTATATTCCGATTTCGGTGAAATTTGACACATCCGTATCGAATATGGTTCAAATCGGTTTATATTTGGATATGGCTAACACAAAGACCAATATTTTGTTCTACAAAATTGAACAGTGACTTGTACTTATTAGACCACTCAATGTCCTTGCCGAATGTAGTCCAAATCGATCCATTTTTCGTTATAGCTGCTATGGGGGCATATATTTTTCTTTTTTCGCCGGATTATGACGAAAGTTGGTTTACATATATACCAGAGGTGGTGGGTATCCAAAGTTCGGCCCGGCTGAACTTAATGCCTTTTTACTTGTTGTTTGTATACCCATCACCGAAGGAAGGGGGTATATTCATTTTGTCCTTCCGTTTGCAACACATCGAAATATCCATTTCCGACCCTATAAAGTATATATATTCTTGATCAGCGTAAAAATCTAAGAAGATCTAGACATGTCCGTCCGTTTGTCCATCTGTCTGTTGAAATCACCCTACAGTCTTTAAAAATAGAGATATTCAGCTGAAACTTTCCACAGATTTTTTTTTTTCTATAAGCAGGTTAAGTTCGAAGATGGGCTATATCGGACTATATCTTGATATAGCCCCCATATAGACCGATCCGCCGATTTAGGGTCTTAGGCACATAAAAGCCACATTTCTTATCCTATATTGCTGAAATTTGAGACAGTGGGTTGTGTTAGGCCCTTCGACATCCTTCATCAATTTGGCCCAGATCGGTCCAGATTTGGATATAGGTGCCATATAGACCGGTCCTCCGATGTAGGGTCTTAGGCCCTTAAAAGCCACATTTATTATCCGATATTGCGCAATTCTTATCCAATTGGGATGAAATTTTGCACGACGTGTTTTGTTATGATATTCAACAACTGTGCCAAGTATGGTTCAAATCGGTTTATAACCTGATATAGCTGCCATATAAACCGATCTTGCGTCTTGACTTCTTGAGCCTGTAGAGTGCGCAATTCTTATCCGATTGGAATGAAATTTTGCACGACGTGTTTTGTTATGACATCCAACAACTGTGCCAAGTATGGTTCAAATCGGTCCATAACCTTATATAGCTGTCATATAAACCGATCTTGGGTCTTGACTTCTTGAGCCTCTAGAGGGCGCAATTCTTATCCAATTTGAATGAATTTTGGCACGTAGTATTTTGTTATGATATCCAACAACTGTTCCAAATATGGTTCAAATCGGTTCATAACCTGATATAGCTGTCATATAAACAGATCTGTGGACTTGGCTTCTTGAGCTTCTAGAGGGCGCAATTTCTATCCGATTTGGCTGAAATTTCGCAAGACGTTTTTTATTGTTACTTTCAACAACTATGTCAAATAAAGTACAAGTTGGTTCATAACCTGATATAGCTGCCATATAAACCGATCTGGGATCTTAACTTCTTGAGCCTCTAGAGGTCGCAATTATTATCCGATTTGCCTGAAATTTTGTACGACGGATTCTCTCATGACCATTAACATACATGTTTATTATGGTCTGAATCGGTCTATAGGCCGATACATCTCCCATATAAATATCGATTTATATGGGAGATGTATCGATTTATATCGGAGATCTATTTTACTTCTTGAGCCCCCAAAGGGCGCAATTCTTATTCGAATTGGCTGACATTTTACACAGGTCTCCAACATATAATTTAATTGTGGTCCAAACCGGACCATATCTTGATATCGCTCTAATAGCAGAGCAAATCTTTTCTTAATCCTTTTTTATACCCTCCACCATAAGATGGGGGGTATACTAATTTCGTCATTCTGTTTGTAACTACTCGAAATATTCGTCTGAGACCCCATAAAGTATATATATTCTTGATCGTCGTGAAATTTTATGTCGATCTAGCCATGTCCGTCCGTCTGTCCGTCCGTCCGCCCGTCTGTCTGTCGAAAGCACGCTAACTTCCGAAGGAGTAAAGCTAGCCGCTTGAAATTTTGCACAAATACTTCTTATAAGTGTAGGTCGGTTGGTATTGTAAATGGGCCATATCGGTCCATGTTTTGATATAGCTGCCATATAAACCGATCTTGGGTCTTGACTTCTTGAGCCTCTAGAGTGCGCAATTCTTATCCGATTGGAATGAAATTTTGCACGACGTGTTTTGTTATGATATCCAAGAACTGTGCCAAGTATAGTTCAAATCGGTCCATAACCTGATATAGCTGCCATATAAACCGATCTTGGGTCTTGACATCTTGAGCCTCTAGCGTGCGCAATTCTTATCCGATCAGAATGAAATTTGCACGACGTGTTTTGTTATGATATCCAACAACTGTGCCAAGTATGGTTCATGGTTTTTGCCTAAGAAGAGATGCCGGGAAAAGAACTCGACAAATGCGATCCATGGGGGAGGGTATATAAGATTCGGCCCGGCCGAACTTAGCACGCTTTTACTTGTTTTTGCCTAAGAAGAGATGCCTGGAAAAGAACTCGACAAATGCGATCCATGGTGGAGGGTATATAAGATTCGGCCCGGCCGAACTTAGCACGCTTTTACTTGTTTAATATTGCACAGATCGGTCCAGATTTGTATATAGCTACCACATAGACCGATCTCTCGATTTAAGGTCTTGAACCCATAAAGGCGCACTTATTGGCCGATTTCGCCGAAATTTGGCATAGTGAGTAGCGTTAGGCTGTTCGACAACTTTCTGCAGTTCGGCCCAGATCGGTCCAGATTTGGATATAGCTGCCATATAGACTGATCTCTCGATTTAAAGTTTTGGCCTAATAAAAGGCACATTTATATTCCGATTTCGGTGAAATTTGACACATCCGTATCGAATATGGTTCAAATCGGTTTATATTTGGATATGGCTAACACAAAGACCAATATTTTGTTCTACAAAATTGAACAGTGACTTGTACTTATTAGACCACTCAATGTCCTTGCCGAATGTAGTCCAAATCGATCCATTTTTCGTTATAGCTGCTATGGGGGCATATATTTTTCTTTTTTCGCCGGATTATGACGAAAGTTGGTTTACATATATACCAGAGGTGGTGGGTATCCAAAGTTCGGCCCGGCTGAACTTAATGCCTTTTTACTTGTTGTTTGTATACCCATCACCGAAGGAAGGGGGTATATTCATTTTGTCTTTCCGTTTGCAACACATCGAAATATCCATTTCCGACCCTATAAAGTATATATATTCTTGATCAGCGTAAAAATCTAAGAAGATCTAGACATGTCCGTCCGTTTGTCCATCTGTCTATTGAAATCACCCTACAGTCTTTAAAAATAGAGATATTCAGCTGAAACTTTCCACAGATTTTTTTTTTTTCTATAAGCAGGTTAAGTTCGAAGATGGGCTATATCGGACTATATCTTGATATAGCCCCCATATAGACCGATCCGCCGATTTAGGGTCTTAGGCACATAAAAGCCACATTTCTTATCCTATATTGCTGAAATTTGAGACAGTGGGTTGTGTTAGGCCCTTCGACATCCTTCATCAATTTGGCCCAGATCGGTCCAGATTTGGATATAGGTGCCATATAGACCGGTCCTCCGATGTAGGGTCTTAGGCCCTTAAAAGCCACATTTATTATCCGATATTGCGCAATTCTTATCCAATTGGGATGAAATTTTGCACGACGTGTTTTGTTATGATATTCAACAACTGTGCCAAGTATGGTTCAAATCGGTTTATAACCTGATATAGCTGCCATATAAACCGATCTTGCGTCTTGACTTCTTGAGCCTGTAGAGTGCGCAATTCTTATCCGATTGGAATGAAATTTTGCACGACGTGTTTTGTTATGACATCCAACAACTGTGCCAAGTATGGTTCAAATCGGTCCATAACCTTATATAGCTGTCATATAAACCGATCTTGGGTCTTGACTTCTTGAGCCTCTAGAGGGCGCAATTCTTATCCAATTTGAATGAATTTTGGCACGTAGTATTTTGTTATGATATCCAACAACTGTTCCAAATATGGTTCAAATCGGTTCATAACCTGATATAGCTGTCATATAAACAGATCTGTGGACTTGGCTTCTTGAGCTTCTAGAGGGCGCAATTTCTATCCGATTTGGCTGAAATTTCGCAAGACGTTTTTTATTGTTACTTTCAACAACTATGTCAAATAAAGTACAAGTTGGTTCATAACCTGATATAGCTGCCATATAAACCGATCTGGGATCTTAACTTCTTGAGCCTCTAGAGGTCGCAATTATTATCCGATTTGCCTGAAATTTTGTACGACGGATTCTCTCATGACCATTAACATACATGTTTATTATGGTCTGAATCGGTCTATAGGCCGATACATCTCCCATATAAATATCGATTTATATGGGAGATGTATCGATTTATATCGGAGATCTATTTTACTTCTTGAGCCCCCAAAGGGCGCAATTCTTATTCGAATTGGCTGACATTTTACACAGGTCTCCAACATATAATTTAATTGTGGTCCAAACCGGACCATATCTTGATATCGCTCTAATAGCAGAGCAAATCTTTTCTTATATCCTTTTTTATACCCTCCACCATAAGATGGGGGGTATACTAATTTCGTCATTCTGTTTGTAACTACTCGAAATATTCGTCTGAGACCCCATAAAGTATATATATTCTTGATCGTCGTGAAATTTTATGTCGATCTAGCCATGTCCGTCCGTCTGTCCGTCCGTCCGCCCGTCTGTCTGTCGAAAGCACGCTAACTTCCGAAGGAGTAAAGCTAGCCGCTTGAAATTTTGCACAAATACTTCTTATAAGTGTAGGTCGGTTGGTATTGTAAATGGGCCATATCGGTCCATGTTTTGATATAGCTGCCATATAAACCGATCTTGGGTCTTGACTTCTTGAGCCTCTAGAGTGCGCAATTCTTATCCGATTGGAATGAAATTTTGCACGACGTGTTTTGTTATGATATCCAAGAACTGTGCCAAGTATAGTTCAAATCGGTCCATAACCTGATATAGCTGCCATATAAACCGATCTTGGGTCTTGACATCTTGAGCCTCTAGCGTGCGCAATTCTTATCCGATCAGAATGAAATTTGCACGACGTGTTTTGTTATGATATCCAACAACTGTGCCAAGTATGGTTCATGGTTTTTGCCTAAGAAGAGATGCCGGGAAAAGAACTCGACAAATGCGATCCATGGGGGAGGGTATATAAGATTCGGCCCGGCCGAACTTAGCACGCTTTTACTTGTTTTTGCCTAAGAAGAGATGCCTGGAAAAGAACTCGACAAATGCGATCCATGGTGGAGGGTATATAAGATTCGGCCCGGCCGAACTTAGCACGCTTTTACTTGTTTAATATTGCACAGATCGGTCCAGATTTGTATATAGCTACCACATAGACCGATCTCTCGATTTAAGGTCTTGAACCCATAAAGGCGCACTTATTGGCCGATTTCGCCGAAATTTGGCATAGTGAGTTGCGTTAGGCTGTTCGACAACTTTCTGCAGTTCGGCCCAGATCGGTCCAGATTTGGATATAGCTGCCATATAGACTGATCTCTCGATTTAAAGTTTTGGCCTAATAAAAGGCACATTTATATTCCGATTTCGGTGAAATTTGACACATCCGTATCGAATATGGTTCAAATCGGTTTATATTTGGATATGGCTAACACAAAGACCAATATTTTGTTCTACAAAATTGAACAGTGACTTGTACTTATTAGACCACTCAATGTCCTTGCCGAATGTAGTCCAAATCGGTCCATTTTTCGTTATAGCTGCTATGGGGGCATATATTTTTCTTTTTTCGCCGGATTATGACGAAAGTTGGTTTACATATATACCAGAGGTGGTGGGTATCCAAAGTTCGGCCCGGCTGAACTTAATGCCTTTTTACTTGTTGTTTGTATACCCATCACCGAAGGAAGGGGGTATATTCATTTTGTCTTTCCGTTTGCAACACATCGAAATATCCATTTCCGACCCTATAAAGTATATATATTCTTGATCAGCGTAAAAATCTAAGAAGATCTAGACATGTCCGTCCGTTTGTCCATCTGTCTGTTGAAATCACCCTACAGTCTTTAAAAATAGAGATATTCAGCTGAAACTTTCCACAGATTTTTTTTTTTTTCTATAAGCAGGTTAAGTTCGAAGATGGGCTATATCGGACTATATCTTGATATAGCCCCCATATAGACCGATCCGCCGATTTAGGGTCTTAGGCACATAAAAGCCACATTTCTTATCCTATATTGCTGAAATTTGAGACAGTGGGTTGTGTTAGGCCCTTCGACATCCTTCATCAATTTGGCCCAGATCGGTCCAGATTTGGATATAGGTGCCATATAGACCGGTCCTCCGATGTAGGGTCTTAGGCCCTTAAAAGCCACATTTATTATCCGATATTGCTGGCATTTGGAACGGTGAGTGATGTTAGGCCCTTCGACTTCCTTCATCAATTTGGCCCAGATCGGTCCAGATTTGGGTATAGCTGCCATATAGACCAATCCTCTGATTTGGAGTCTTAGGCGCCTAAAAGCCATATTTAATATCCGCTATTGCTGAAATTTGGTACAGTGTGTTGTATTAGGCTCTTCGACATCCTTCATCAATTTGGCCCAGATCGGTCCAGATTTGGATATAGCTGCCATATAGACCGATCCTCTGATTTAGGGGTTTAGTCTCATAAATGCCACATTTATTATCCGATTTTGCTGAAATTAGGGACAGTGCTTTGTGTTAGGCTCCTCGACATTTTTCTGCACCTTCTCCCATATCGGTCCAGATTTGGATATGGCTGCAATGTAGACTGATATCTCGATTCAAAGTCTTGGCCCCATAAAAGGCGCATTTATAATCCGATTTAATTGAAATTTGACACAGTGACTTATGTTAGGCTTTTCGACATCCGTGTCGTACATGATTTAGATCGGTTTATTTATAGATATAGCTACTGTACTTATTAGTATTTGGTCCAAATTGGAACATATTTCGATATAACTGCTATGGGACATAAGGTATGCAGTTTTCACCGGATTTTGATGAAAGTTGGTTTACATATATACCCGAGGTGGTGGGTATCCAAAGTTCGGCCCGGCCGAACTTAACGCCTTTTTACTTGTGTTTTTTGTAGGATAGGGGGAGAGGGACTGCCCTGTAACACGTCCTTACATTTGAGTACAATATATGCATTTATTGGGAGGAGAGGGTCGGTCCCCCCGACGCAAAGAACCAAACGACAATTAATTGGAGTCTTTTATTGCTATCACTATCTTTTATCGCTATCTATTGTCCTGCGGAACGGTAGGACGTGACCTAAATACTTAAATATTTATGCCATCATTAGATTTGAAATATACTGTCATAGACCTTTCATTGAATTGACATATTATCCCGATCGAACTATACATCCTATTGAAGGGTATTTAGTGCGTGGGCCTGTCCCAGATGTCCTAATTGTGCATACCAGATTCGTAGTCAACTCCCAAAGAAGTTTCATTCAATACCCATTTTGTGACGTTGAACACTTATTGCCCTTTTGGGGGTAGACACCTTGGACCAAATTCTTATAACAAATTCCAAATATCTTTCGTTTGATACCCTTATTGTCTCAATCGGTAAATACGTCCTGTTAAGGGATTTTGGGGGGTGGGGAGGCGCCTCAGACACCAAGGAATACATTTTTATATCACCATTGCACTCTACCTATAAATAGCTTTCATTTGATATCCATATTGTCCGAATCGGTAAATTTATCCGAGGGATGGCCCTCGGACACCAAAAAACAAATTTTTGTGTGAGATTAGTATTCTACTTTTAAATACCTTTCATTTGATACCCATATTGCTCAAAGTGGTTAAAGTGTCCTGTTGGGTGGTGTTTTTGGGGGTGGGGAGCCCCGGCACTTAGAGTAACATTTTAATGCCAAGTTCGTACTCTACTCTTAAATATGTTTTATTTGATTTGATTTTGATTATTGCCCAAAGCGATAAAAGTGTCCTCTTGGGGCTTTTTTGTGGGTGGTGGACCCCCCCTCCCCCCACCAAAAATTGAGAGTGAAATTTGTATACCAAATTTGTACTCTACTCTTAAATAACTTTCATTTGTTACCCATATTGTCCCAATCGGTACACATTTTTAAAAATTTTGTTTTTGGGATACCATTAGGTTGCATACAAAATTTCGCTTAAATCGGTGCACACATCTCCGAGATCTATCGTTTTTGAAAATTGGGTTAAGGGGAAGGGTCCGACCCCCTTCGGATATCACAAAATGTAGTACCCTATTTTCACCGGGCGCTCTATCAACCGTAAACATTTCATGAAAATCGGTTCAGCCGTTTTTGAGTCTATACAGAACAGACAAACAAACTAACAAACAAATAGAAAAACAAACAAACAAAGCGCAACAATTTCATTTTTATATAATAGAAGATAGCTGAACCTGGCCCGCTCCGCTGCGCCTTCTTTTACTTTGTATGGAACAAAAGTTTCCTTGGAATATTTATTTTCGACAACTAAAGAGCTTTTAGTGAAATACCATGCTACGAAAATAGTTTATCGCTTGACTAAAAGTTTAACAATATAAGTGCCTTTATTAGAATATGATGTTTATTGGTCTACGAATTTAAGTTTGGATGTAAGGTGTACTCCATTTTTAAAATACTTTATTTCAGCCCGATGTTCTAATGATGTCTGGGTGTTTTCGGGGGTGAGGTGCTCCCCCAGACACTTGGCCCTAAAAAAAGATCAGCATCGTGCTCTTCTCTCGTGCTCTTCTTAAACCCCATATTGCCATTGGTTTAAGAGGATGAGGCGTCCCCCAAGTTGGTTATCAAACTCGTTTTCTAATCTCAAATACCTTTCATTTGAGCCACATATTGGCATGGTCGAAAAATATTTAGCCTTTGGGGGGTGTTTTGGGGAAGGGGTGATGTCCTAAATACATGGTCCTACATTTGGATATTAAATTCGTATTCTACTCCCAAATACCTTTATTTGAGCCCCATATTGCGATGGTCAGTAAAAATTTGCTGTTTGTGGGGTATTTTGGGAAAATTGGCCCCGAAAATGGATATCAATTCTTCCTCTATTCCACAATAACTTTCGTTTAGGCTTCACATTGACATGGTCGGTAAATATGATCGATTTAGGGTTGTTTTGGGGATTGGGGTGGGCCCCCAAACACTAAGCCCGGAAAATATATCAGCCACGTACTCTATTATCATATATCTATATATCATTTATTTGAACCCCATATTGCCATTGGCCTCAAACTTGGATATAAAATTCGTTTTCTACTCTCATTTAAACTCCTTATTGCAAAAGTCAGCAAATATGATCGGTATGGGGTATTGGCCCTAAAAACTAAAAATATTTAGTTCCATTGTCTTGAGGATCCGAATTGTAGTGGTGAGCAAATACGTACTATTTGGGGGTTGTTATGGTGATGAGACGTCCCCTAGACAGTTTGTCCCGAATGTTGATGTCAGATTCATGGTCAACTCCCAAATATCTTTAATTTGAACCCCTTATTTCCATAGTCGGCAAACACGACCGGCTTTATGAATGTTTATGGGATCACCATCACCACTCAGTGATGCTTTGAAAATATATATCGGATTCGTGTTCTACTCTAAAAACCCTCCTATTTGAGCCTCATATTGCAATAGGTGTGGGGTTGGGGTGGCCCCATAGACACTCTTCGTATTCCACTCGCAATAACTTTTCATGGGGGTTGGTTGCTCTACTTCCAAATCTCTTACATTGGAGCCTTAAATTGCTATGGTCGGTGACTATGTTTCGCTTAAATCGCCCCACCCATCTTCGTTATCAGGTCCGCCCATTAAAGTTTGGATGTCAGATCTACTTCATTCTTTTGGTTTTGGTGGTGCATTGGAGTAGTCAAACCCTTTACCCTGAAAGTGGATATCAGATTTATACTCTACTCCCAAAAAACACATTTGAGCTACATATTGCTATTGTCGGTATATATGTCGTCCCTGAAACACTTAGCCATAAAATAGATATCAGATTGGAGCCTTTTTTTGCCATAATCCACAAATCTGTTCAGTTTGATGGGTATGTAGGGTTGGACGGCCTACTATGCACTTAGCACTGAAAAAATATCAGCATCGAGCCCTACTGTTAAATTCCTTTCATACCCCCAAACACTAGGCCTCAAAATTGCATATCAAAATCGTTTTCTCTGTCTAATACCTATTATTTGAGCCCCTTATTGCCATAGTAGGCAAACATGGCCATAGCTCCCATATATATCTTTCATCCAATATGGTCTTTTAAGGCTAAAGAAGCCACAATTTTGGTCCGATCTTTAATTTAGAATGAGTTAGTTTATTTGATGTCCAAATACGTGTGCAAAATTTCATTAAAATCGGTTCAGATTAAGATATAGCTCCCATATATGTCTTTCATCGGTTGAAGGCTATATTAGCCACAATTTTAGTCTCATCTTTACAAAATTTCGCATGAAATGTTTTATTTGACGTTCCAATATGTGTATCTTCCATATATCTTCCATTCGATATGGCTTTTTAAGGCTTTAGAAGCCAAAATTTTGATTTGATCTTTATAAAATTTAGTGTGAGGTGTTTTATTTGACGTTTTAGTTCGTGTGCTAAATTTAGTCAAAGACCGTCCAGATTTAGATATATGTAGCTCCCATATATATGTTTCATTTGATATTGCCTTTAACGCTCTAGAAGCCACAATTTAGGTCCTATTGTAAGAAAATCTTACAAGGTTCTATTCAATATACCAATTGGTATGCCAAATTAAAATCTGACTATATTTCAACATATTAAAAGTAGTACACAGTTACAGTAGGTTATTACAGAGTCGGCTCCGCCCGACTTTTACAATTCCTTACTGGTTTCTAATTCCTTTTTTTGGGTAGGATAGGTGGGCGGCGATTGCCCTCTGATACGTCCATTCATTTGAATACAATATATTCTCATTCGTCCTACATGACAGTTTGGTGTTGTTTTTATTGGGAGGAGAGCGTCGGTCTCCACGACGCTAAGACCCAAAAGACAATGACGAGATCTACATGTCCGGCAGAACGCCAGGACGTTATCTAGATTCTTGAATCCTTATATCAACATAAGATTTGAACTCTAATTTCATAGAACTTTCGTTTAAAGTTATCCCGATCGAACTACACGTCCTATCGATGTTTATTTAGTGAGTGGGCCGGTCCCAGACTCGGTCCAATATGTGTATATCAGATTCGTAGTCAACTCTCAAAGAATTTTCATTTTATACCCATTGTGTGACGTTGGACATTCATGCCCGTTTTGGGGGTTTTTGGGGTTAAAGAGGCTCCGTAGACACCTTGGACAAAATTCTTATAAGAGATGTGTACTCAACTTCCAAACACCTTTCATTTAATACCCATATTGGACCAACCGGTATATATGCCCTGTTGAGGGGCCATTTTTAAGCCAAGTTCATATTCTACTCATAAATATATTTCATTTGATACCCATATTGCCCAAAGCGGTAAAAGTGTCCTGTTAGGTGGTTTTTTGGGGGTGGGGTACCCCCCCCCAACATATAGGGTGCCATGTTTGTGCCAAGTTCGTACTCTGCTCGTAGATACCTTTCATTTGATACCCATATTGTTCCAATCTGTATATATGTCCTGCTGGGGAGTTTTGGTGGGTTGGGAGAGGTGGACGTCTCAGACACCAAAAAATTAACTTTTATGTCAGATTTGTATTCTACTTTTAAATACCATTCATATGATACTAATATTGCCCAAAGCGAAGAAAGTGTCCTGTTGGTGGGTTTTTTGGGGGTCGCGGACCCTCCCGACCACTTAAGGTGAAATTTTTATACCATGTTCGTACTCTACTCATAAATACCTTTCGTTCGATACCCATATTCTCCCAATCGGTAAACATGTCCGTTCGGGTGGGTTTTGGGATAGGGCGTTCCCCCATGTTATATGACCCAAAAATTGTATACCAATTTCGTGTTTTGGGGTACCATAAGGTGGCATACAAAATTTCGCTTAAATCGGTACACCTATCTCCGAGATCTGGCATTTTTGAAAATTTGGGTAAGGGGGGAGTTTTGATATCAAAAAATTTAGTACCCTATTTTCACCGGGGGTTGAAACTGTACCATCTGAAAAAAATTCATGAAAATCGGTTCAGCCGTTTTTGAGTCTATACGGAACAGACAAACTAACTAATAAACAAACAAACAAAACGCAACAATTTCATTTTTATATTGGATTGCCCAAAAAGTAATTGCGGATTTTTCATATAGTCGGCGTTGACAAATTTTTTCACAGCTTGTGGCTCTGTAATTGCATTCTTTCTTCTGTCAGTTATCAGCTGTTACTTTTAGCTTGCTTTAGAAAAAAAGTGTAAAAAAAGTATATTTGATTAAAGTTTCTTTTAAAAAATCCGCAATAACTTTTTGGGCAACCCAATATAATAGACTACCTGATTCGGGCCCGCTCCACTGCGCCTTCTTTTACTTTATATGGAACAAAAGTTTCCTTGGAACATTTATTTTCGACAATCAAAGATGTTTTAGTGAAATACCATGCTACGAAAATAGTATATCGCGTGACTAACAGTTAAACAATATGAGTGACTTTATCTGAATTCCATATGATCTTTATTGGTCTACGAATTTAAGTTTGGATGTAAGATGTACTCCATTCTTAAAATACTTCATTTCAGCCCGATATTCTCATGATGTCTGATTTAGTGGTGTTTTTGGGGGAGATGTATTCCCCCAGAAACTTGGCCCTGAAAAATATCAGCATCTCAAATACCATTTATTAAAACCCCATATTGCCATTGGCTTAAGAGGAATTTATAGGATGAGGCTTCCAAATCACATGTCCCCAAAATAGGCTATCAAATTCGTTTTCTTATCTCATTTAAACTCCTTATTGCAAAAGTCAGCAAATATGTCCGGTTTGGGGTATTAGCCTATTCCCCAAAATAGGCTATCAAATTCGTTTTCTTATCTCATTTAAACTCCTTATTGCAAAAGTCAGCAAATATGTCCGGTTTGGGGTATTGGCCCTAAAAACTATGAGTATATTTAGTTCCACTCTTTTGTAATACCCAAATCATCTTGGTGAGCAAATATGTCCTATTTGGGGATTGTTATGGTGGTAGGACGTCGGCTAAACAGTTGGCCCCTAATGTTGATGTCAGATACGTGGTCTACTCCCACATTCCTTTAATTTGAGCCCCATATTTCCATAGCCGGCAAACATGACCGGTTTGGGGGGTGTTTTGGGGCATGGGCGGCAACTCAGTGAGTTGGCCTTGAAAATAGATATCGGATTCGTTTTCCGCTTTAAAAACCCTCTTATTTGAGCCTCATATTGCAATAGTCAGAAAATTCTTACTATTTGGGTGGTGTTGTGGGGGGTGGGTGGCCTTATAGACACTTTACCGAATATTGATATTAAATTCGTGCTTTACTTTCAAAGACCTTTCATTTGAGCCCAATGTTGCTATGGTCGTAAATATGTCCCATCTGGGGGATGTTTTTGGTGAGAGGCGGCCCCCCAAACACATGCACCCATATTTGGATATCGGATTCGTATTTTACATTCAAATACCTTTTATTTAAGCCCCACTTTCCTACGGTCAGTAAATAAGTCCTGTTTGGGGGAGTTTTGGTATCACTTCCAACATTTGTGAGAAAAATGTTCCAAATCGGTATTGGTTCCATATAAACCGATCTTGAGTCTTGACTTCTTGAGCTTTTAACAGGCGCCATTCTTATCCGATTTGGCCGTAGTTTCGCATGTGGTGTTTTGGTATCACTTCCAAAATTTGTGCGAAGTATGGTCCAAATCGGTTCATAACCTGGTATAGGTGCCATATAAACCGATCTTGGGTCTTGACTTTTAGAAGGCTCAATTCTTATCCGATTTGGAACAAATTTTGTACAACGGCTTCTCCCATGGCCTTCAACGCACGTGTGAAATATGGTCTGAATCGATCTATAGCTTGATACAGCTCCCATATAAACCGGTCTCCCGATTTTGCTTCTTGAGCCCCGAATCGGACTCGACAGATGCGAACCTTGGTGGAGGGTGTATAAGATTCGGCCCGGCCGAACTTAGCACACTCTTTCTTGTTTATCTATCTATCTATATATATAAAAATGAATTTGTGTTTGTTTGTTTCTTTGTTCCGTATAGACTCAAAAACGGCTAAACTGATTTCTTTAAAATTTTCACAGATTGTGGAGAGTAGTCCGGAAGGAGCAATAGGCTATATAATTTATTGATATCTTTAGGGTGCGGACCCTCCCCCTTACCGACCCCAAAATAAAAGTGAACCGATCGGGACAATATGGGATTCAAATGAAAGGTATTCAGGAGTAGACTACGAATTTTATATTAAAAATTGGATCCAAGTAACCGGAGGCCGCCCGACCCAAAAACCCCCCAAAAAAAGTATATTGGTCGAAAATGACAATATGGGACTCGAATGAAAGGTATTCGGTCCGGAGGGAGCAATAGGCTATATAATTTGTTGATGTTTAAGGGGGACGGACCCTGCCCCGTTACCACAAAAACTCCACCCAAAATCAAAAGTGGCATTTGTCGAGTTCTATGCGTGGTATCTCTTTTTACGCAAACAAAAAATATTGAATAAGAACTGTTATGCTATTGAAGCTATATTAAGTTATGGTCTGATTCGGACCATAAATTAATGCTGAACATTGTAAAAGTCATTGTGTAATATTTCAGTTCATTTGAATAAGAATTCGATAGACAGATAGGTTTATATGGGAGCTGTATCAAGCTATTAATCGATTCAGACCATATTAGACATGTATGTTGAAGGTCATGAGAGAAGCCGTTGTACAAAATTTCTGCCAATTCGAATGAGAATTGTGCCCTCTAGTGGTTCAAGAAGTCAAGATCCCATATCGGTTTATATGATAGCTATATCGGCTTATGAACCGAGTTGAATCATACTAAACAGAGGTGTTGGAAGTGATACCAAAACACTGCGTGCAAAATTTCAGTCAAATCGGAAGAGAAATGTGCCCTCTAGAGGCTCAAGAACTCAACACCCAAGATCGGTTTATATGACATATCAAAACATATACCGATAGTCAAGATCCCATATCGGCTTATATGATAGCTATATTGGGTTATGAACCGAGTTGCACCATACTTAGCGCAGTTGTTGGAAGTGATATTAAAACACCATTTGTAAAATTTCAGTCAAATCGGACGACAATTGCGCCTCCCAACTGACCTACACTAATAAAAAGGATTTGTTCAAAATTCCAAGCGGCTAGCTTTTCTTCTACGAAAGTTAGCGTGCTTTCGACAGACAAACGGACGGACGGACAGACAGACGGACGGACATGGCTAGATCGACTTAAAATGACATGACGATTAAGAATATATATACTTTATGGGATCTCAGGGGCATATATTGGGGTGTAACAAACAGAATGATGCATAGACAACCACCAAATGACGATTACCTTAGAGTGGATTGTTTGTTTGTTTGTATGTTTCTTATGCTGTCATATAGTACCCTAAAAAACACCCCTAAATTGGACATATTTACCGACCATGGCAATATGGGACTCAAATGAAAGGTATTTGCGAATAGATACGAATCTTACATCCAAATGTGGGACCACGTTTCTGCGGGTCTACCCCTTCCCTAAACAGGACTTATTTGCTGACCATAGGAATATGGGCTTAAATAAAAGGTACGTAAGTATAGAATTCGAATTTGATATCCAAATATGGGACAAAGTGTTTGGGGTCCCGCCTCTCCCCAAAAACATCCCCCAAGGGGACAAATTTACGACCATAGCAATATGGGGCTCAAATGAAAGGTTTTCCGGAGTAAAGCAGAAATCTGATATTAATATTCGGGAAAAGTGCCTATGGGACCACCCCACCCCCACAACACCACCCAAATAGGAAGTATTTGCTGATTATTGCAATATGAGGCTCAAATAAGAGGGTTTTTAAAGTAGAACACGAATCCGATATATATTTTCAAGTCCAACTCACTGAGTTGCCGCCCATCCCCAAAACACCCCCCAAGGCGGTCATGTTAGCCGATTATGGAATTATGAGGCACAAATTAAAGGTATTTGGGAGTAGACCACGTATCTGATATCAATATTAGCCACCAACTGTCTAGGGGTCGTACCACCACCATAACAACCCACAAATAGGACGTATTCGCTCACCACGACAATTTGGGTCCTCAAGACAATGGAACTAAATATTTTTAGTTTTTAGGGTCAATACCCCATACCGGACATATTTGCTTTTGAGGCTAATGCCAATATGGGGTTCAAATAAATGATATAGAGATATATGAGAATAGAGCATGTTGCTGATATATTTTCCGGGCTTAGTGTTTGGGGACCACCCCAATCCCCAAAACACCAATAAATCTTACATATTTACCGACAATGTCAATGTGGAGCTTAAATGAAAGGTTTGGGGGGTAGAGCAAGAATTGATACCCACTTTCGGGGTCAATTTTCTGGGGGTCTACACCTTTCCCAATCTTACATCCAAACTTAAATTCGTAGACCATTAAAGATCATATGAGATTCAGATAAAGGCACTTATATTGATAAACTGTTAGTCAAGCGATAAACTATTATCGTAGCACGGTATTTCACTAAAAGCTCTTTAATTGTCGAAAATAAATATTCGAAGGAAAATTTTGCTCCATACAAAGTAAATGCAGGCGCAGCGGAGCGGGCCCAGTTCAGCTAGTGTCTTATATTTCACCCACTGATAAGTATGCCGATCGGCTTACAATCATTTCCCGATTCGATTTAGCTAAGTCCGTTTGTTCGTCAGTCTTTCTGCCTATCCATGTATTCTTGTAATCAAGGTGCCGGTCGCATTTGCAGTACGATTGTCGTAAAATTTTGCACATGCCACTTTTTTGGTCCCAGGACACACGGTATTTTGAACCAAATCGGATCTGATTTAGATATCGCTCTCATTTATATATTTCATCCGACATGGCCTTTTTAAGCTGTAGTAGCCACAATTTTGGTCCCTTCTTCACAACATTTTACATAAAGTGTTTTATTTGAAGTCCCAATAAGCGTCAAAATCGGTCCACATTCAGATATGGCTCCCATATATATCTCTCATCCGATATGGCCTATTTAGATTGTAGTCTTCCAAAATTTGCATTTCCTTACTTACTTTTCAATTTAACTTCTTTTTTTGTGATGTGGAACTTACCTTTCTTAGTGAGGTCACCATTCCAACTAAACTTATCTTTGTGCTTGTGTTTCCCATACACCCCATCCTATTGTAAGGGGATAAAAAGAATAAGAAAGTTATTATTACTACAAACTTTATTTTTTTAATTACAATTTGTTTTTTTTTTCAATAAACGTCATAATTATAAACAAGTAAAAGCGTGCTAAGTTCGGCCGGGCCGAATCTTATATACCCTCCACCATGGCTCGCATTTGTCGAGTTTTTTCCGGCATATCTTCTTAGGCAAAACAGGATATAAGAAAAGATAGCAGAGCAAATTAGAGCGATATAAATATATGGTCCGGTTAGGACCACAATTAAATTATATGATAGAGACCTGTGTAAAATGTCAGCCAATTCAAATAAGAATTGCGCCCTTTGGGGGCTCAAGAAGTAAAATAGAGAGATCGATTTATATGGGAGCTGTATCGGGCTAAAGACCGATTCAGACCATAATAACCACGTATGTTGATGGTCATGAGAGAATCCGTCGTACAAAATTTCAGGCAAATCGGATAATAATTGCGCGCTCTAGAGGCTCAAGAAGTCAAGACCCAAGTTCGGTTTATATGGCAGCTATATAAGGTTATGTACCGATTTATACCATACTAGGCACAGTTGTTGGATATCATAACAAAATACGTCGTGCAAAATTTCATTCAACTCGGATATGAATTGCGCACTCTAGAGGGTCAAGAAGTCAAGACCCAAGATCGGTTTATATGGCAGCTATATCAAAACATGGACCGATATGGCCCATTTACAATATCAACCGACCTACACTAATAAGAAGTATTTGTGCAAAATTTCAAGCGGCTAGCTTTACTCCTTCGGAAGTTAGCGTGCTTTAGATAGACAGACGGACGGACGGACGGACAGACGGACGGACATGGCTAGATCGACATAAAATGTCGCGACGATCAAGAATATATATACTTTATGGGGTCTCAGAGGAATATTTCGAGTAGTTACAAATAGAATGACAAAATTAGTATACCCCCATCCTATGGTGGAGGGTATAAAAATACAAAATAATCTAAACTCAAAAATCCATTCGAATTATTTTTTGTTTAACTTACTCTAACAACTCTGTAACATTTAGCAAATGTCTCGGCAAATGGCCAATGGCTTTTACAAAATTCGCTACCTGACAGGCATACAAATACCCCTTTTTCAGATTTTTATTAGTCATCCAACGCAACCAGGCGACTTGCTCATGGACATCGTCACAGATTACACACTCCGAGATTATTTCATTAAAATTGGCATGGGGATTATTTACACCAACCAAGGCAATGCCATGCCCGGGATGCCGTTGATCCACCATTATGCGGTAATAGAGCATGGGTACTGGCAGCAGACCATTGTTGTTGGCATCCCTGGCCAAATAGAAATCAGATTGTGGTGTCTGGCCACTGGTAGGGGATTTGCTGCTGGACGACAATTGCATGATGCCCCAGGTGCCGGTATAACAGTCGACCATAAGCTTCGACCTGGCAACATACTTGCGCACCTCATCCTCCAGAGTGGCCCATTGTCCACCATTGAAAGCCTGCCACTGGGGGGCCACGTTGAAGAAGTTAAAGGTGGACCTCTGCTGGCTGGCATATATGTAGTCGGCCTTTGCCGCCAAATGGCCACGAGCCAAGAACAGAGTGTTGTTGTCAAAGAGCATGGGCATGGACACATGCTGGCCGCCACCCTGTAAGGACGCCTCCATCGCCAATGATGCTTGCTGTTGTTGGTTGTGATGCGAGTAAAGGTAATGCATGTTGAAATCCTTGAAGTAACCTGCTTTGCTGAAATTCAAGCGCTTTACAAATCGCTGGAAATGAATGCTTGCTGGCAACAGTACATGCTGCACATACAAAGTGCGTAAATGGTCATTGTCATGGCAGATACGCATGGTCTCCACAAATCTATTCCTGCTGATGTTGTAGCCAACACGGTACATTTCGGCTTTGGAGTCCAGGCCATCTTTTGTCGCCTCAACAGAGGGGGGGCACTTCTCATGCAATTGTTCGATGGTGTAACGGGTGGATTTTTCACAAATGAATTGTCGGAATTCATATTTTTCTCCTTGCCACAGGAAGTTTTTATCTAGCAGGCAACGAGGACGTATTGTCCTGGTGTTCTTGGGAATGAGAAAAAAATTTCTGCTGGTGGTGGTGTTGATGCCAACAGTGGAAAAGAAGGAAGCGATAGTGATAGAGATGCTGCTGTTATTTGAGTTGCGGCTGTCGCCTACCGCCGTTGCCTTGGGCTTTGCCGTTGTACCATTGGCAAATGATTTGGTGCAATGTAGTTCAATGCTTGCTCCATGTGGTATCTGCAATTGTCCTTTCTCATTGGGCATCCAATATTGATTTGTATCTGGCACAAGGTAGAGCGGTTGCAATTCATTCGGTCGTGGAAAATCCTTTTGTACATCCAACAAACAAGCTGCTGGTCCTTTAAGGCACCCAGAACACAAGAGAAGTAATAACAAAAGAGAAGCAGTGAAAAGAATGAACAAAATGCAAGTAAGGCTATAAATTATTTTGCAGGCTATGGCAATTATTGCATAGGGCCATCATGGTGATAATGCACAATTAACATCGTCTCTATGGGGAAAATGTGCATTGGGTCTGTGGGAGGCATGGAAAGTAAGGTAGGATTATAATTAGACCATGAAGATGATATGCATGATGCAAAATGACACCTGATTAAATTATTCGTAAATGATCCTTGATTATTTACTCTTTGTCAGCAGAATGAAACAGAAACGCGATTTAAATTACCGGCATCAATGTAAGAGTATAATGTATCGTCTTTTACAGAGGTTCATTAAGATCGAGGTTAAGACTTCCCTCTGCCCTGGAAACCATGGGGATTAATAAAGATAAGAAAGACTGTATTTTTTCAATACTAATTAGAATTGTTGGTGTCTACCAAATAAGGATAAGTTACTGTGAAATTTTCGATAGGTGTGCAAGTGAGTGAGATCCAAATCTAATCACGTGATCGCACGTGACTGAGTAAGTGAAATCATGCTCATGACACTCATCACGAGTCATGAGATACTCACGAGGCAAAAAAAAAAACGAAAAACAAACAATTTGGAATGCTCTCAAATCATTCGAATCTGTCTACAGATGCAAAGAAAGGAAAAGAGCAAATAAGTGGCTATGCAGGGCTGATACAATTTATACATACATTAATATGCGTGCGTTCAAATGCTGAATGATTTGAGACGCATAGAAAAAAAATTAATACTCGCTTCGTGGAAAAATATTTGTTTAACCGTGATTCGTGATTGTTTCGTGAGTCGTGATTTTCTCGTGAGTGCCTCGTGAGTCGTGATTTTCTTGTGAGTCAGGCGTGAGCGTGAGTCGTGCGTGAGAAACATTTTTGTGTCTTGACCGTGCATGAAGGTGAGTTGACATAAAAAAGTCTTGAGCGTGAGTGAAAAATCACTCACGAGCACATCTCTAGTTGTCACCCGATCAAAACACGAGAAACAAAATAGATCATGTTGTTATAGATGGATGGAATTCAACCAACGTGTTAGATGTATGATTCTTGTTTAAACCATTGAGTGGAGCGGACGTTTTGATATTTTGCTCCGCATGAATTTTTTCTAGAAGAGAAATTTAAGTCACTCAGGGATAGCTGCGATAGAGGTATCCATTAGGCGGTTGATGATCTGCGTCTGTTTCCAGTGGCAGATCTAGAGCCCGGGAGTAGGCTTAGAATGGACTTCAAAGACTCAACAGCTGCAGAGGATATTGACAAAATGATCAAGCGGATCACGAAGGGCCTGAACGACTCGTTTCTGTCAGCATGCCCTAGTGCCAAGCGAAGGGGCAAACAGCGACGACCACCATGGTGGACCCCAGAGCTAGTTGGTCTAATGAATGACTGCAGAAAACTCTTCATCAGAGCAAAAGCCACTAGAGCACCACACGATTTGGACATACATAAAGCTGAGCTAAAAAAATATAAGGGCGAACTGAGAAAGGCTCAGAACAAATCTAGGGTAGAATTCTGCAGCTCCGTGGGGGTTCCATCGAAGGCCACTAGGCTAAGGAAGATTTTGTCCTCGAGACCTATTACGGTGGGGTATATTCAGAAGTCTGAGAATGTATGGACAATGTCTAGTGAGGAAACACTAGAACTACTCGGTGATACATTTTTCCTGGAAAATTCTACAACGGACAACGTGGCGCCGGAAGAGGTAGTCACTGGTATGCATTCGTCGTTGGTTATTTGGGAAATTGTGTCTGTGCCGAAAATCCTTTGGGCGATAAGAAGTTTTGAATCCTTTAAGTCGCCAGGCACTAACGATGTATCACCGGTTGAATTACAAGCTGTGTCTGACATACTAGTTCCCTGTTTTAGGGTTGGTATTCTATTCTGCTATCAGAATTGTCGCGGAAATCTTTAATTGTTCCGGGAGCGGAAATTGACAGCTATGTTTTGTTTTTATTTTCATACCAAAAGACGTTTTTTATCTGCACTTATGGTTTTATTAATTCTTTATTCGCAACTAAATAAAATAACAAAAAAACAAGTAAAAGCGAGCTAAGTTCGGCCGAGCCGAATCTTATATACCCTCCACCATGGATCGCATTTGTAGAGTTCTTTTCCCGGCATCTCTTCTTAGGCAAAAAATGATATAAGAAAAGATTTGCTCTGCTATTAGAGCGATATCAAAATATGGTCCAGTTTGGACCACAATCATATTATATGTTGGAGACCTGTGTAAAATGTCAGCCAATTCGAATAAGAATTAAAACAGAGAGATCGTCTATATGGCAGCTGTATCGAGCTACAGACCGATTCACACCATAATAAACACGTATGTTGATGGTCATGAGAGAATCTAGAGGCTCAAGAAATCAAAATCCCAGATTGGTTTATATGGCAGATATATCAGGTTATGAACCGATTTAAACCTTATTTGATATAGTTGTTGAAAGTAAAAAAAATACGTCATGCTAAATTTCAGCCAAATCGGATAGAAATTGCGCCCTCTGGAAGCTGAAGAAGTCAAGTCCCCAGATCTGTTTATATGACAGCTATATCGGGTTATGAACCGATTTGAACCATACTTGGCACAGTTGTTGGATGTCATAACAAAATACTTCGTGCGAAATTTCATTCCAAATGGTTAAGAATTCCGCACTCTAGAGGCTCAAGAAGTCAAGACCCAAGATCGGTTTATATGGCAGCTATATCAGGTTATGGACCGATTTGAACCATACTTGGCACAGTTGTCGTGCATATGGAAATATATATCGGTCCATATCAAAACAGGGACCGATATGGCCCATTTACATAATAATAACCGGCCTATACTAATAAGAAGTATTTGTGCAAAATTTCAAGCGGCTAGCTTTACTCCTTCGGAAGTTAGCGTGCTTTCGGACTGACTGACATGGCTAGATCGACATAAAATGTCGCGACGATCAAGAATGTATATACTTTATGGGCTCTCGGACGAATATTTCGAGTAGTTACAAACAGAATGGCGATATTAATATACTCCGCATCCTATGGTGGAGGGTATAATAAACAAACAATTGAAACCAATAAAACAAAAATGATGCCGACAATAATGTCAAGCGTTGCAACTAAAATCTCATTTTGCCTTTTACCTCTCTATAAATTACTACTTTTTTGCCTATTTTCCTCCGTTTCCTGCGTTTCGCCGACATTTCAGCTTTTCAGCATTCCGCCTGAAAAGCTGAACAGAATACTCAACTTTAGGGAGATATACTCTGTCTGTAACAGCATGTCATATATGCTTGTGGATTGAGAGACACAAAGGTCATTTCCATTCCGAAAGCAGAAAACCCCTATCACACGAATTCGAAAGATTTTCGTCCTATTAGTCGTCATCTTTTACGCTGAAGACTCTTGAAAAATTGATAGAAACATATCATAGGGCAAAGATCCCTAAAGGTCGCTTTTCGCGGCAACAGCATGCATATAGTAAAGGCAAATCCACTGAAGCAGCCCTTCACGACCTAGTCGGCTACATAGAGGGTTCTCTCGTTGTCAACGAATATACAATAGTAGCATTTCCTGACGTTGAAGGTGCTTTCAATAATGTAAAAACGACGTCAATCATGAAGGAGTTGAAGTTTCTAGGCATCAACTCTACCGTAAGATAGTTTATTAATAACTTACTTACTAGAAGATGTATTATTGGGTTGCCCAAAAAGTAATTGCGGATTTTTTAAAAGAAAGTAAATGCATTTTTAATAAAACCTAGAACTTTAATCAAATATACTTTTTATACCCACCACCGACGGATGGGGGTATATTCATTTTGTCATTCCTATTGCAACACATTGAAATATCCATTTCCGACCCTATAAAGTATATATATTCTTAATCAGCGTAAAAATTTAAGACGATCTAGACATGTCCGTCCGTCTGTCTGTTGAAACCACGCTACAGTCTTCAAAAATAGAGATATTGAGCTGAAATTTTGCACAGGTTCTTTTTTTTATCCATAAGCAGGTTAAGTTCGAAGATGGGCTATATCGGACTATATCTTGATATAGCCCCCATATAGACCGATCCGCCGATTTAGGGTCTTAGGCCAATAAAGGCCACATTTATTATATGATTTTGCTGAAATTTGGGACAGTGAGTTGCCTTATCCCCTTCGACATCCTCCGTCAATTTGGCTCAGATCGGTCCAGATTTGGATATAGCTGCCATATAGACCGATCCTCCAATTTACGGTCTTAAGCCCATAAAAGCCACATTTATTATCCGATTTTGCTGAAATTGGGGACAGTGAGTTGTCTTAGACAACTTTCGTCAATATGGTTTAGATCGGTTTAGATTTTGATATAGCTGCCATATAGACCAATCCTCCGATTTAGGGTTTTAGGCCCATAAAAGCCACATTTAGTATCCGATTTTGCTGAAATTTGGACAGTGAGTTGTGTTAGGTCCTTCAATATCCTTCGTCAATTTGGCTCAGATCAGTTTAGATTTGGATATAGCTGCCATATAGACCGATCCGCCGATTTAGGGTCTTAGGCTAATAAAAGCCACATTTATTATCCGATTTTGCTGAAATTCGGGACAGTGAGTTGTGTTAAGCCCTTCGACATCGTCTGTCAATATGGCTCAGATCGGTTCAGGTTTGGATATAGCTGCCATATAGACCGATTCTCCAATTTAGGTTCTTAGGCCCATAAAAGCCACATTTATTATCCAATTTTGAGAAAATTTGGGACAGTGAGTTGTATTAGGCCCTTCAACATCCTCCGTCAATTTGGCTCAGATCGGTTCAGATTTGGATATAGCTGCCATATAGACCGATTCTCCAATTTAGGGTCTTAGGCCCATAAAAAATCTGGACCGATCTGAGCCAAATTGACGGAGGATGTTGAAGGGCCTAATACAACTCACTGTCCCAAATTATCTCAAAATCGGATAATAAATGTGGCATTTATTATCCGATTTTGAGAAAATTTGGGACAGTGAGTTGTATTAGGCCCTTCAACATCCTCCGTCAATTTGGCTCAGATCGGTCCAGATTTGGATACTGCAGCTGCCATATAGACCGATCACTCGGTTTTAGGTTTTGGGGCCATAAAAAACGCATTTATTGTCCGATGTTGCCGAAATTTGGGACAAAGAGTTAAGTTAAGCCCCTCCACATATTTCTTTAAGTTGGTCTAGATCGATCAAGATTTGCATATAGCTGCCATATAGACCGATCTCTCGATTTAAAGTCTTGGCCCCATAAAAGGCGCATTTTTAATCCGATTGCGATTGAAATTTGACACAATGAATTACAAAAAAAAAAAAAAAAAAAAAAAAAAAACAAGTAAAAGCGTGCTAAGTTCGGCCGGGCCGAATCTTATATACCCTCCACCATGGATCGCATTTGTCGAGTTGTTTTCCCGGCATCTCTTCTTAGGCTAAAAAGGATATAAGAAAAGAGTTGCTCTGCTATTAAAACGATATCAAGATATGGTCCGGTTCGGACCACAATTAAATTATATGTTGGAGACCTGTGTACAATTTCAGCCAATTCGTATAAGAATTGCGAAGTAAAATAGAGAGAACGATTTATATGGGATCTGTATCGGGCTATAGACCGATTCAGAACATATTAAACACGTTTGTTGATGGTCATGAGAGGATCCGTCGTACAAAAGTTCAGGCATATCGGATAATAATTGCGATCTCTAGGGGTCAAGAATTCAAGATCCCAGATCGGTTTATATGGCAGCTATATCAGGTTATGAACCGATTTGAACCTTATTTGAGACTGTTGTTGAAAGTAAAAATAAAATACGTCATGCAAAATTTCAGCCAAATCGGATAGGAATTGCGCCCTCTAGAAGCTCAAGAAGTCAAATCCCCAGATCTGTTTATATGACAGCTATATCAGGTTATGAACCGATTTCAACCATACTTGGCACAGTTGTTGGATATTATGGCAAAATACTTCGTGCAAAAACTCATTCAAATCGGATAAGAATTGTGCGCTCTAGAGGCTCAAGAAGTCAAGACCCAAGATCGGTTTATATGGCTGCTATATCAGGTTATGAACCGATTTAAACCATACTTGGCACAGTTGTTGGGTATCATAACAAAACAGGTCGTGCGAAATTCCATTCCAATCGGATTAGACTTGCGCCCTCTAGAGGCTCAAGAAGTCAAGACCCAAGATCGGTTTATATGGCAGCTATATCAGGTTATGGACCGATTAGACCCATACTTGGCACAGTTGTTGGATATTATAACGAAACACGTCGTGCAAAATTTCATTCTGATCGGATAAGAATTGGGCACGCTAGAGGCTCAGGAAGTCAAGACCCAAGATCGGTTTATATGGCAGCTATATCAGGTTATGGACCGATTTAAACCATACTTGACACAGTTGTTGGATATAATAACAAAACAACAAAATAATGCAAAATTTCATCTCAATCGGATAAGAATTGCGCACTCTAGAGGCTCAAGAAGTCAAGACCCAAGATCGGTTTATATGGCAGCTATATCAAAACATGGACCGATATGGCCCATTTACAATACCAACCGACCTACACTAATAAGAAGTATTTGTGCAAAATTTCAAGTGGCTAGCTTTACTCCTTCGGAAGTTAGCGTGCTTTCGACAGACAGACGGACGGACGGACAGACAGACGGACGGACATGGCTAGATCGACATAAAATTTCACGACGATCAAGAATTTATATATACTTTATGGGGTCTCAGACGAATATTTCGAGAAGTTACAATCAGAATGACGAAATTAGTATACCCCCCATCTTATGGTGGAGGGTATAAAAAACAAGTAAAAGCGTGCTAAGTTCGGCCGGGCCGAATCTTATATACCCTCCACCATGGATCGCATTTGTCGAGTTCTTTTCCTGGCATCTCTTCTTAGGCAAAAAATTATATAAGAAAAGAGTTGCTCTGCTATTAAAACGATATCAAGATATGGTCCGGTTCGGACCACAATTAAATTATATGTTGGAGACCTGTTTAAAATTTCAGCCAATTCGTATAAGAATTGCGTCCATTAGGGCTCACGAAGTAAAATAGAGAGAACGATTTATATGGGATCTGTATCGGGCTATAGACCGATTCAGACCATAATAAACACGTTTGTTGATGGTCATGAGAGGATCCATCGTACAAAATTTCAGGCATATCGGATAATAATTGCGACCTCTAGGGGTCAAGTTCCAGATCGGTTTATATGGCAGCTATATCAGGTTATGAACCGATTTGAACCTTATTTGACACAGTTGTTGAAAGTAAAAATAAAATACGTCATGCAAAATTTCAGCCAAATCGGATAGGAATTGCGCCCTCTAGAAGCTCAAGAAGTCAAATCCCCAGATCTGTTTATATGGCAGCTATATCAGGTTATGGACCGATTTCAACCATACTTTGCACAATTGTTGGATATCATAACAAAACACGTCGTGCAAAATTTCATTTCAATCGGATAAGAATTGCGCACTCTAGAGGCTCAAGAAGTCAAGACCCCAGATCGGTTTATATGGCAGCTATATCAAAACATGGACCGATATGGCCCATTTACAATACCAACCGACCTACACTAATAAGAAGTATTTGTGCAAAATTTCAAGTGGCTAGCTTTACTCCTTCGGAAGTTAGCGTGCTTTCGACAGACAGACGGACGGACGGACGGACGGACGGACAGACGGACGGACATGGCTAGATCGACATAAAATGTCGCGACGATCAAGAATATATATACTTTATGGGGTCTCAGACGAATATTTCGAGTAGTTACAAACAGAATGACGAAATTAGTATACCCCCCATCTTATGGTGGAGGGTATAAAAATTTTGTTATATACAATTGAACAATAACTTTTACTTATTAGTATCTGGTCCAAATCGGAACATAGGTGCTATGGGACATAAGGTATGAATTTTACACCGTATTTTGAGGAAAGGTGGTTCACATATATATCCGAGGTGGTGGGTATCCAAAGTTCGGCCCTGCCGAACTTAACGCCTTTTTACTTGTTTTACACTTTTTTTCTAAAGCAAGCTAAAAGTAACAGCTGATAACTGACAGAAGAAAGAATGCAATTACAGAGTCACAAGCTGTGAAAAAATTTGTCAACACCGACTATATGAAAAATCCGAAATTACTTTTCGGGCAACCCAATACGACAGGCTTGGGATCTGTGGATCTAAAATTATGGGTCAGCAGAGGAACGCCTCATTGAGGTGTACTGTCTCCTCTACTTTGGAATATAGCCGCTAACAATATATTATTGTCTCTGGGAGAAAAAGGCATTAAAATGGTCGCGTAAGCTGATGAGGTGGCAATTGCGGTTAGGGGAAAGTTTCCCAGCACTCTTATAGACACACTTCAGGAAGCTCTGCGTGCAACAGCGAAGTGGGTAACCGAAAGTGGTCTAGGTATAAATCCGTGCTAGACGGAAGTATTTCCTTTCAGTAGAGGATACAGGTTACTTAAAATCCAACATTTTGGAAAGGGCAAGAAAAGCAACTCTTGCCTTATACACCTGCTAGAGAGCAAATGGCAAAAGTTGGTGGTTTAGATCGCGTATCATGCATTGGGTATATACTGCAGTTGTCAGACCCATAATGCTATATGGTGTTATGGTTTGGTGGACGGCGCGTCAAAAGTCCACCTACTGCTTAATACTCAACCGGATCCAATGGATGGCTTGCTTGTACATAGGCTCACTGAGGACGATCCCATCTGATGCACTGGATTTAATACTACATATAATGCCTTGGACAGCGCCCACTGCCGTGAGGTTAAGGGAGCTTTCTTACTGGTCATGTGGCGGCTACGGACACTGGATTATCCTTAATTCAATGTCCGATATTCCATGTAGTGTGGATTGCACCCTACCTAAGCCGCTTTTCTATAGAAAGTACCGTATCACTATTCCTGATAGAACCGATTGGAGCTACGATATCCTTGATAATATAAGTTACATAGACTTATATACGGATGGTTCCAAACTAGACGACCAGGTGAGCTTTGGAGTGTACTCTAAAGATCTAGAACTGGTCATATCGAAAAGGTTACCCGACCACTGCAGTGTGTATCAGGCGGAGATCCTTTCAATTAAGGAAGTGGTGGAATGGCTAAGAAATAATGTCATAACGACGATTGGCATAAATATCTTCTCAGGTAGCCATTAAATCCCTGGAGAATGTATTTCTGAACACGAAAACCGCCCTCGATTGTCGCAGATCTCTCAACGTGATGGCGGAACAGTTCAAAATTAACTTGTTCTGGGTGCCGGGCCACAGAGATATCTTGGGGAATTGTAAAGCGGATGAGCTTGCGAGACTAAGAACTATCCTACACATTCCAAGGATACTAGAATCTGAGGGTATGTATCTAGCGACATGTATGCTAAGTTTTCAGCATCAGGTCCGAAGGACAACGAATGATATATGGCCACAAAGAGGCCTTGAAGAGGTCTACCGCTTTGCTGTCATCGGCTACAATAGACGTCTCAGGCATTGTGTCCGTAATGACAGGTCACTGTCTAATAGGAAACATGCTTCCAGACTGAAGGTTGCCAGCAACGGCTTTTGAAGAAGCTGTAAGAACATCGAAGAAGAAGAGACTATTGAACACATTCAGTGTGTGTGTCCCGCAGAAGGAGTTCCACTTTAGGTTCTCATTTCTTTGAGAACCCGTCTGATTTAGCGGATGTGAACATTCGAAAGTTGTTAGGCTTTTTAAAGCGATATGGATGGTTCAACTGTAGGAACTAGAAGGCGAAATTGCCTTCTTCTTAAGTTCCTGTGGTATCACAATGGACGAAAACGTCTAAGTGAGTCTGATGGCCACTGCCACTTAAACCTAACCTAGATGTACAATCGATCCAAAAGACAAACATCGATTCGGATCATTACCTTGTTGTAGCAAAGGTTCGCATCCGTAGTAGTGTGGCAAAAAACGAACGATCTGACACTGCATGGAGTCTAGAAAGCTGGAAACACAACAGGTGGCAACGGCATACTCCACTCGGCTGACCCAATTGCTTGAAGAAAGCTTTCCCGATACTATAGTAGCGTAATGGCAAACCATTATCCACTCCATAGAAAAAGCCGCAACATCTGTACTTCGATACCAAAAGCCTTCCCCAAAGCGAATCGAGATGATCAGGAGGTAGAATGAAGTACGAAAATTCTACCAAAGAATTAGACATGGCATGGATAGCTGATACATATAGTGTGCTGAGAATATGGAAAAAACGCTTTTCCCAGTGCTGGTATCCGATGATGGTGAGCATGAGCATACCACAGAATCAATCCCTGACTGTGGTATAGAATGTATACCATCTAGTCAGAGGTCCACGTAGAAGGAACCCGGCTGAAAAACAATAAGGCAACAGGAGCCGATGGGTTGCCGGCAGAACGGTTTGAGACAGGAGGCGATACGCTGGTAAGACGTATGCATCAACTCGTCTGCGCAATCTGGCTAGAAGAACGCATACCAGACGATTTGAACCTCAGCATTCTATGTACTGCACACAAGAAAGGACACAAGACCGTATGTGCCAACTACAGGGGAATAAGTCTTCTCCCCCTACACATCAGTGTAGCTTAAGATCTGGTAAATCCACCATAGACCAGATATTTACACTGCGCTAAATTCTGGAAGAAACCCGTGAAGAACAAATCAACACCTACCATCTCTTCGTTGAGTTCAAAGCCGCCTTCGACAGCCCTATACGTTCCAAAGTATTTCAAACCATATCTGAGGTTGGTATCCCTGCAGAACTGATACGATTATGCAGGATGACGCTTGCTCGTACAGCCTTACTTAAAAAAGGATAGAACTTCTCCGAATCGTTCAATACCAAACAAGGTTTCAGACAAGGAGACAGCCCATTGTGTGATCTCTTTAATATTCTGCAGGAGAAGATTATAAAGGGTGATTTTTTAGCTATAATCTTTTTGGCAACACTGGTTTAAACAGCTCACTCACGTTTCGTGTTTTGTTTCATTGTCAAACATCTTCAGTTTGGTCTATAATTTTACCATGAATCGTCTTACAAATGAACAATGCTTGCAAAATTATTGAAATTTATTATCAGAATGCGTAATCTGTTAAAAAAGTTCAAAAAGTTCAAGCGCTTCTTCCATTTTACGACGAAGCACATTTTTGGTTCAATGGGTACGTTAATAAGCAGATTGTAGATTTTGGAGTGAAGATCAGCCAGAAACACTGCAAGAGCTAACAATGCACTCAGAAAAAGTCACAGTTTGGTAAGGTTTATGGGCTGGAGGCATCATTGGACCGTACTTCTTCAAAGATGATGCGAATCGTAACGGAACTGCGAACGGTGAGCGCTATCCCAAGATGACATTTTCTTTTGCCCAAAATGCAAGAGCTTGGCTTGCATGAGATGTGGCATCAACAAGGCGATGACACATGCCACACAGCACGCATATCAATGGACTTATTGAGAGGCGAGATCTGTGAACATTTTATTTCACGTTCGGGACCGTTCAATTGGCCACCTATATCGTGCGATTTAACGTCTTTAGACTATAATATGTGGAGCTATGTTAAAGCTCACATCTGTACAGACAAGACCTCTTCAAATAAAGATTTTAAGCATTTTTCTCAATTTTATGTGTTTCTTTAACTTTCCTATAACTGAAAAAATCACCCTTTACTCGATGCAGGTGTGAATAGGCATGGCATACTACTCACAAAAGAACATATGCCCTATGCAAAGCAGTTGCAGCCATTGAAAGTATCGAAAGAAAATCAACGAAAGTAGGTCTGTCAGCAAATGGAGATAAGACAAAGTGGATGAAATAAATCAACTCCTTAAAAGCTCTGGAGACCTGAGAAGATAAAGAAAATGGAGAAAGTTGGGAACTACAACTTTAAGATAGTCTGCAACTTTATCTACCTCGGCCCTGCCGTGACTGAAAGAAATGACTCCAGTTTTGAAATAAAAATAAAGATAATATTGACTAACAGAAGCTGCATATGATTAGCCAAGCAAATGCGGAGCAAATCCACTCCTCGGCAGGCGAAAATTACACTACACAAGCCACTGATACTACCCGTGCTGTTGTATGGTTCTGAGGCATGGGTACTTGTGAAAGCAGACGTTTGAGAGAAAAATCCTTCATAACATATTTGAACCAGTCTACGTCATATGAACAACAAGCTGTATGACGACACTAGCATAGTTATACGCATCAAAATGCAACGGTTGCGATGGCTAGGTCATATTGTCAGAATGTCCATATTGTCCAACATAGAAATTTTTTGAAGGCGGCTCTAATGGAGTGACCAAGTGGGGAGCGACATCTCGAAACTGGGTGTCAGAGATTGGAGAAGAAGCGCAGAAGATCGAGGAGCTTGGACATCTTTTCATATCTTTTCTACGTTCGTCTTGAGAAATAAATTTTCTGTAATGGTAAAGTAAAATCATATCGCCTTATCGTAGATGCCTGAGGAATGCATTATGAGCCCAATGGCCGTTTATAGGCAAAAAATCCAAGATAGCAGGTAAGGCTCTAGAAGTCAATACGCCGCACAGTGGGGCAAACGACGAAAAAATCGGAAATAAGTTCACAACTTTTTATCCGTTGATCTGAGCGGTAAAAAATATTCAAGACATTTGAAGAGGATGACATAGCCTGAAAGCCAATGTCCTCCTCTAAAACTCTAGAAGTTTAAACCAGCGACTGTGTGGGCAACGCCGCACAGTGGGCCAACGATGAAAAAATCGGAAAACCAGCGACTGTGTTGGCAACGCCGCACAGTGGGCCAACGATGAAAAAATCGGAAATAAGTTCACAACTTTTTATCCGTTAATCTGAGCGGTAAAAAACATTCAAGACATTTGAAAAGGATGACATAGCCTGAAAGCCAATGTCCTCCTCTAAGACTCTAGAAGTTTAAACCAGCGACTGTGTGGGCATAAAAACGCCGTACAGTGGCCCAAACGACGAAATAATCGGAAATAAGTACACAACTTTTTATCCGTTGATCCTGAAAGAAAATGTCCTCCTCTAAGACTCTAGAAGTTTAAACCAGCGACTGTGTGGGTATCAAAACGCCGCACAGTGGGCCAAACGACGAAAAAATCGGAAATAGGTTCACAACTTTTTATCCGTTGATCTAAGCGGTAAAAAATATTCAAGACATTTGAAGAGGAAGACATAGCCTGAAAGTCACTTTCCTGAAAGCCAATGTCCTCCTCTACAAATGTCTAGATATTTTGATACCCTCCACCATAGGATGGGGTGGAGGGTATAGAGGGTTTGTAACTACTCGAAGTATTCGTCTGAGACCCCATAAAGTTTATATATTCTTGATCGTCGCGACATTTTACGTCGATCTAGCCATGTCCGTCCGTCCGTCTGTCTGTCGAAAGCACGCTAACTTCCGAAAGAGTAAAGCTAGCCGCTTGAAATTTTGCACAAATACTTCTTATTAGTGTAGGTCGGTTGGTATTGTAAATGGGCCATATCGGTCCATGTTTTAATATAGCTGCCATATAAACCGATCTTAGGTCTTGACTTCTTGAGCCTCTAGAGTGCGCAATTCATATCCGATTTGAATGAAATTTTGGCACGACGTGTTTTGTTATGATATCCAATAACTGTGCCAAGTATGGTTCACATCGGTACATAACCTGATATAGCTGCCGTATAAACCGATCTTGGGTCTCGACTTCTTGAGCCTCTAGAGTGCGCAATTCTTATCCGATTGGAATGAAATTTTGTATGACGGATCCTCTCATGACCATCAATATACGTGTTTATTATGGTCTGAATCGGTGTATATCCCGATGCAGCTCCCATATAAATCGATCTCTCTATTTTACTTTTTGAGCCCCCAAAGGGCGCAATTCTTATTCGAATTGGCTGACATTTTACACAGGTCTCCAACATATAATATAATTGTGATCTAAACCGGATCATATTTTGATATCGCTCAAATAGCAGAGCAAATCTTTGCTTATATCATTTTTTGCCTAAGAAAAGATGCCGGGAAAAGAACTGACAAATGCGCTCCATGGTGGAAGGTATATAAGATTCGGCCCGGCCGAACTTAGCACGCTTTTACTTGTTTACCAATCAGATAAGCAAGTACAATGTTGTGGACTTATTTCCAACTTTTTTCGCCGTTTGGCCCACTGTACGCCATTGACAAAATTTGTTCTAGACCACGCCCACATTGAGCCTTGGATGTTAAATTTTCAACAATGTGATTTGTTTAATTTTTCATCTTTATCTATATAAAAGAGTTCCGTTACTGATTGGCTGACTGATTGACTGATCAATGTCCAGCCCAAACGGCTAAAGCTAGAATCATGAAATTTGCACGAATTTGGGCCTTATGTCGTAACCGCGTGATAAGAAGGCATCTCTTAATTGACGCGGTGGCACAAGGAACGGAAGAAAATTTAATAAATCGGGAGAATCTATATTCGAATCCAATAAATCTTTTATAAAAAGAATAATTTGAAGTTTTCTTCTACCTTTAAGAGTCATAATACCAAGCATATAGCAAAGACTTTCGTAAACTGTTATCAAAATAAAATTTCGTAATGCAAATCTAGTAAATCTCTTTTGAATCTTTTCTAGGCGGTTTATTGAGGTATCATAACACGGGCTCCAAATGATGGCACCATATTCAAGATAAGATCTTATTAACGAATCAAATAAAACCGTAATAGTATTAACATTTGAAAAATTTCGTGAATTTCTTTTTAAAAATCCAAATAGTGAGTTAGCTTTAGTTGTGATATAACCCATATGATCTTTAAATGTAAGACAACTTTCAAAATAAATCTCCAAATCTTTAACAAGGTTCTCACGCATAAACTGCAACCCATTAGCATATGTATAATTAAATAGAATTGAAAAATGTTTAAGGGTAAACGTAATGACTTTGCATTTTGATAATTTTAAGAAAAGATGATTATTATTACACCATAATAATACATTTTTTATATCACTCTCGAATTTTAAGCAGTCAGCAATGTTTTCGATAGCACGAATGACTTTTAAGTTATCTGCATATAACAGCACCTCTGAATATTCAAAAATTAAAGAAATGTCACTAATAAATAAAAGAACAAGTAAAAGCGTGCTAAGTTCGGCCGGGCCGAATCTTATTGTATATACCCTCCACCATGGATCGCATTTGTCGATAAGGATAAAAGAAAACAAGTAAAAACGTGCTAAGTTCGGCCGGGCCGAATCTTATATACCCTCCACCATGGATCGCATTTGTCGAGTTCTTTCCTGGCATCTCTTCTTAGGCAAAAAAGGATATAAGAAAAGAGTTGCTCTGCTATTAAAACGATATCAAGATATGGTCCGGTTCGGACCACAATTAAATTATATGTATGTTGGAGACCTGTGTAAAATTTCAGCCAATTCGTATAAGAATTGCGTCCATTGGGGCTCACGAAGTAAAATAGAGAGAACGATTTATATGGGATCTGTATCGGGCTATAGAACGATTCAGACCATTATAAACACGTTTGTTAATGGTCATGAGAGGATCCGTCGTACAAAATTTCTGGCATATCGGATAATAATTGCGACCTCTAGGGGTCAAGAAGTCAAGATCCCAGATCGGTTTATATGGCAGCTATATCAGGTTATGAACCGATTTGAACCTTATTTGACACAGTTGTTGAAAGTAAAAATAAAATACGTCATGCAAAATTTCAGCCAAATCGGATAGGAATTGCGCCATCTAAAAGCTCAAGAAGTCAAATCCCCAGTTCAGTTTATATGACAGCTATATCAGGTTATGGACCGATTTCAACCATACTTGGCACAGTTGTTGGATATTATAACGAAATACTTCGTGCAAAAATTCATTCAAATCGGATAAGAATTGTGCCCTCTAGAGGCTCAAGAAGTCAAGACCCAAGATCGGTTCATATGGCAGCTATATCAGGTTATGGACCGATTTAAACCATACTTGGCACAGTTGTTGGGTATCATAACAAAACACGTCGTGCGAAATTCCATTCCATTCGGATAAGAATTGGGCCCTCTAGAGGCTCAAGAAGTCAAGACCCAAGATCGGTTTATATGGCAGCTATATCAGGTTATGGACCGATTTGAACCATACTTGGCACAGTTGTTGGATATCATAACAAAACACGTCGTGCACAATTTCATTCTGATCGGATAAGAATTGTGCACGCTAGAGGCTCAAGAAGTCAAGACCCAAGATCGGTTTATATGGCAGCTATATCAGGTTATGAACCGATTTGAACCATACTTGGCACAGTTGTTGGATATCATAACAAAACACGTCGTGCAAAATTTCATTCCTATCGGATAAGAATTGCGCACTCTAGAGGCTCAAGAAGTCAAGACCCAAGATCGGTTTATATGGCAGCTATATCAGGTTATGGACCGATTTGAACCATACTTGGCACAGTTGTTGGATATCATAACAAAACACGACGTGCAAAATTTCATTCTGATCGGGTAAGAATTGCGCACGCTAGAGGCTCAAGAAATCAAGACCCAAGATCGGTTTATATGGCAGCTATATCAAAACATGGACCGATATGGCCCATTTACAATACCAACCGACCTACACTAATAAGAAGTATTTGTGCAAAATTTCAAGCTTTACTCCTTCGGAAGTTAGCGTGCTTTCGACAGACAGACGGACGGACGGACGGACGGACGGACGGACGGACGGACGGACGGACGGACGGACGGACGGACAGACGGACGGACATGGCTAGATCGACATAAAATTTCACGACGATCAAGAATATATATACTTTATGGGGTCTCAGACGAATATTTCGAGTAGTTACAAACAGAATGACGAAATTAGTATACCCCCCATCTTATGGTGGAGGGTATAATAATTGCTATGTTATTGGAACAATATCAAGTTCTGCTTCATTTCGAACCATAATTGAACTGAATATTGGAGACCATAGTAGAAGTCATTGTGTAAAATTTCAGCCAAATCTAGTAAGAATTGGGCATTTTAGGGGCTGAAGAAGTAAAATAGGGAGATCGGTTTATAGGGGAGCTGTATAAGGCTTTAAACCGATTCATGCCATATTCGACACGCATGAGAGAAGCCGTTGTACAAAATTTCAGCCAAATCGGAAAATACTTGCGCCCTCTAGAGGCTCAAGAAGTCAAAATCCCATATCGGTTTATATGGCAGCTATATCAGGTTATAGACCGATTTCAACTATTCTTAGCACAGTTGTTGAAACTTAAAGCAAAATATGTCATGCAAAATTTCAGCTAAATCGAATAATAATTGCGCCCTCTAGTGGCAAAAGAAGTCAAGACCCCAGATCGGATTATATGACAGCTATATCAAAACATGGACCGATATAGCGCATTTACAATCCCAACCAATCTACACTAATAAGAAGTTTTTGTGCAAAATTTCTAGCGGCTAGCTATGCTCCTTCGAAAGTTAGCGTGCTTTCGACAGACAGACGGACGGACATGGCTAGTTCGACTTAAAATGTCACGACGATCAAGAATATATATACTTTATGGGGTCTCAGACGAATATTTCGAGTAGTTACAAACAGAATGACGAATATAGTATACCCCCCATCCTATGGTGGAGGGTATAAAAAGAAGGGGCCCCAAATGGCTCCCCTGTGGAATACCAGATTTAAGTGGAATTGGATTTGAAAAATAACTCCCGACTCTGACATAAAATACTTGACATATTAGATACAAATCTATCCATTTAAGAAAACTGGAATGAATTTTTTGTTGAATTTTATCGAAAGCTTTTTGAAAGTCAGTATAGAGTACATCTAATTGATGTCCTGCTTCTACGCTTTTAATGCAAGTTTTATTAAATGAGAAAGGTTGGTGGAAGTTGATCTTCCCCGAAAAAAACGTGTTGTTGGATAATTATATGATTTTTAAAGGGATCAACAATTTTTTTTGCTTATTATTTTGTCCAAAAACTTTGAGATGGCAGATAATTTCACAACTGGGCGATAATTTTCTACCAAATCTTTTCAACCTGACTTGTGTATCGGGGATAGAACTGCCTGTTTCCATTCATCCAAAAAATAGCCTTCAGCAATTGATTGATTGAGGAGCATAGGAAATTGAATATGCACTGTAATAAAGAAATATAGGGAGAATAGCATCGAATCCAGAGGTCTTATTAACATCCAGTTGTATAACTTCCAATTCTATGAGACCAAAATTTGCACCTTCGGATAAATTTTTCAAGAAATCCATTGAAATATCTTCACCAACAGAATCTTCGTACACTGTAGAGAAATATGCAGTAAACAGGTTAGAGATGTTAGCCTCGCCAAATACAGTCAAGTGCCCATGACTCATGGATGACGGAATTCGATTAGTTTTTCGTTTGGAATTGACAAAAAAATTGGGATCCTTAGTAATTTTGCATTCAATTTCAGCAATATATCTTTTGTACAAAAAGTTGGATAAAAACTCAAACTCTCTTCGCAAACTGGTAAAACAATACCTAAAAGCCAGAGAACCAGTTGTTTTGTAGATTTTGTTGAATTTGTTTCTGCGATTTTTCAAATTAGTCAATCTGTGATTATACCATGGAAGCTAAAAACAGGTTCTCTTCTTTACCGGATCGAATTTGTTAAATGTTTCATTCAAAATTATGTAAAATAAGTGTATCGTGCGAAATAGATCATGGCTCGCTAATAACTGATCCCACGGTGTGGAATGCAAAAACTCGTCAATTTGAATGGATTGCAGCTTTAAAACCAAAGTAAAACTCATCATCATTTTCTGAAATAGTAGCGAAAACATCTATGTAAGTTACATATGCAATTATCGCTTACACAAACCAAATCCAATATACGATTAATATCATTCTTAATGTTGTTAATTTGAGTTAATCCAATAGAATGCATTTTGTCACAAAAGTAGCTTTCAATGATATTATGAACATTAAAAGGTATTAACGTTTACTCAGATTCCCAATATTCCCAAATTACACTGCCAAGATTGAAGTCTTCTAATATGCATGGAGTTGGAAATTAAGATAAAGATGAAACGACATATACAATGTTCCGCAAATGTAGTTGGTATAGCTCAAATCTACTTTGCGGTGGAATGTAGCTAACTATGAACACAATTTCTCGTTTAGGCAGATTAATTGTATGAGGCAACGTCACAACAGCACAAACTTGCTCGACATCCTCGCTGCTGTAAGGAAGGTTGATTTCGGTATGACTATCTTAGTATCTGTTACCAATAACACGCCTCCTCCTCTGGTGACATTATTATTAAGGACGCGGTCATGTCTGAAGACTTGACAATCTAAATCGAAAAGTTCACTGTATAAAATACGAAATATTAGCCAAGTTTCCGTAATAGCAATTGTCAAAATGGGAGCTTGCAGCCAGAAACAATTCATTCATTTAAGTCCATAAGTCACTGGCATTGTGATAAAAAAAACTTTAACAAAATCATTGTGATTTACGCAGTTATCAATTTGGAGTCCACATCCAGTTTACTGGCAACAAATTTTATTATCGCTTCTGGTTCAGTGGAGATTTTAAATTTAAACATGTAGATATTTCAATCTATGAATAACTTCGAAACCATTGCAAGCTGCATCTCTTCTAAATATATTTCGCTTGTTTTGGTTTTCTCTTCCTCTCTTCCAACAGTCACCCAAGCATTGTCCCATTCTTCGTTGTTGACATTATAGCATCCACAAATTTGTCGAACTCATCAACAGTAGAAGAAGCAGCAGAGGGGGCAACAAAAGGATCCCAAGCCGGTTTTTGTTTTGGTTTAGAATTTTTAGTTTTTTCTTTTACTTCTTTATAATCATCATAAAATTTTCGCTCCAGGGCCAAAAATTTGTTTGGCATTTCTCTGACTTTTTGAGAGAGTATTTAAATCTTCTGTCTGTATCATTTGAAACAACAATGCTAGCATCGTAACGCCACAACAAATTTGGATTGTTTGTTAAGAGTTTTATGTGATCGGGGAGCAAATTAACACACTTATTATGAAAAAATTCGACCACAAACTGAATCACATTTTACGTAGGCGAAAGATGATAATAATTTATCAGAGGGGGCCGTTATTTGCTCTTTACAAATGCCGCGAACTTTTGCCTTAATCGCTCTTAAAAAACACGTCCGTCGCTGTTAATAATTCAGTGAGATCTGGAAAGATCACATAAAAAACAAAATATACCTCTTGAAACACAGGACAAAAAGAACGAATTTTCTTCTGGGCCATAGGTCAGAGTAAAGTCTGGAGAATAAAATCATATTATACAAAGGTATATTGAAGCCACTGTGGACCTACGGGATTCAGTTCTAGGGAACTGCCAGTAAATTCAACATTAAATTAATTGAGGCGAAACAATCAAAACCATTGAGGCTTATTTGCAGAGCACCTTGGTTTATCAAGAACAAGAATATCCTTAGCGATTTACACATACCAACGGTTTAGGAAGAGATCAATTCGTATTCTACAAACTACCTGAAACGACTTCATAATCACTCAACCCTTTGGCAATTGCTTTGCCTGATGCTACAAATGAAATATCGAGACTGAGATGATTCTATATCATAAATTTACTTTTTAGAGATTAAATTGAATGTGTTTCATTAATTATTTACAAAGTTAATTTAGAATAAAAAAATGTCGCAAGACAGATTGTTAATAAAATACATTTGGAAAAAAATATATTCGTCCATTTTGGTACTAAAACGTATAAAGTATATTTATTCGACCCTATAAAGTATATTTATTCTTGATCAGCGTCAAAATCTAAGACGATCTAGCCATATCCGTCCGTTTGTCTTTAAAAATAGATATATTGAGCTGAAATTTTGCACAGAGTCTTTTTTTCCATAAGCAGGTTAAGTTCGAAGATGGGCTATATCGGACTATATCCTGATATAGCCCCCATATAGACCTATCGGGCGATTTGGGGTTTTTGGCTCGTAAAACCACATTTGTTATCCGATTTTGCTGAAATTTGGGACAGTGAGTTGTGTAAGGCCGATCTGGACCAAATTGAAGAAGGATGTCGAAGGTCCTTCTTCAATTTGGTCCAGATCGGTTCAGATTTGGATATAGCTCTCATATAGACCGATCCGTCGATTTAGGGTCTTAAGCCTATAAAAGCCACATTTATTATCCCATTTTGCTGAAATTTGGGACAGTGAGTTAAGTTAAGCCCCTAAATATACTTCTGCAATATGACACTGAGCGGTCCAGATTTGGATATAGCTGCCATATAGACCTATCCCTCGATTTAAGGTTTTGGGCCCATAAGAAGCGTATTTTTTATCCGATTTGCCATAATTTGGGACAGTGAGTTAAGCAACGCCCTTCGACATCTTTCTGCAATACTGCACAGATCGGTCCAGATTTGTATATAGCTGCCATATAGACCGATCTCTCAATTTAAGGTCTTGAACTCATAAAATGCGCAATTATTGCCCGATTTCACCGAAATTTGGGATAGTGAGTAGCGTAAGGCTCTTCGACAACTCTCTACAATTTGGCCAAGATCGGTCCAGATTTAGATATAGCTGCCATATAGACCGATCTCTCAAAGTTTTGGCCCCATAAAAGTCACATTTATAATCCGATTTCGGTGAAATTTGACACATCCGTGTCGGATATGGTTCAGATCGGTCTGTATTTGGATATGGCTAACAAAAAGAACAATATTTTGTTCTACCAAATTGAACAATGACTTGTACTTATTAGACGACTCAATGTCCGTGCCGAATTTGGTCCAAATCGGTAAATTCTTCGGTATAGCAGCTATGGGGGCATACATTATTCATTATTTACCGGATTATGACGAAGGGTGTATCCAATCCAAGGGTATCCAAAGGTCGGCCCGGTCGAATTTAATGCCTTTTTACTTGTTTGTTAATGCTTTACTAATGTGCACATGACTGGAATGGCCTTTTGTTTCTAAATTTTATGAATAAAGATTATGGAAAGTATGCATTCAGAGGTGATTCCATGAGTGTATACTGATAGAAAAATGACAATACTTTACCAATGCCGCCTGGTATTATTTTGTTCGCGTCATTGGCAAAGATTTTTAATACCATTTGGTATCAATTCAATACCAAGCAATGGAGGCTATTACCAATTGACGGCATCACATTTGTATTCTTGTCATCGTGCCAGAACTGATGTTGACCGTTGTTCTTAAAATATTAATGCCATTACAAAATATTTGTTAAACAAATAAATAAAAAGTTTTAATACAATTTGAGTGCGTAAAAACCTGTTCAAATACTCGAAATAGGTGCAAATGGAAATAGTACAAATTCTAAGAATTGTGTCAGTGTATCCATATGAAAACCACTTCTGGGAATCAATGGATATGGAATCGATTGCTCAATGCAAAGAATTAGGGATGGTCGCGATGTATCATTACTTTTGTAATTATTAGCATAAATAATCAAAATATAATTAGATTAGAATTATTTTCAATCGTTTTCTTTTTTGGTTCATTAGGGGGTGTAATAATCAATAACGAATTGATACTAAAATCAATATCGGTCTGGTGCTAATACCAATTACAGATTGGCATTTAAACCAAAAACCAGTTCGGTAAAGGCTAGCACACTCACAGAAAAATGTTTGTTGAAAAAAGCAAATACTGTCTGCTTAATATTAGTAGGTAAGTTTGCTACTATTGTAGAAGTAGTACTGCAATTTCAGAGTAGCAGGCTTACTGCTGAAAAGTCCGTTGTTCGCTAAAAATTACTGCTGCTTAGTTATAAAGGGATGCTAAAAGAAACAAATAAAAGGGTGCTAAGGTCAGCCGGGCCGAATCTTGGGAACCCACTACCATGCATTCTGCTAAAAATTTATACAAAATAAATTTAGTTAAAGGGCATAATTTAATTCTACATACCAAACTTCTGTCAAACCAACAAAAACTAAAGCTTCTAGGAAGCGAACAAGGATGATCGAAAGACGGGTTTACATGGGAGCAATACCGGGTTATAAACAGATTTAGACCGTATTTGGCACAGTTATTGGAAATCGTAATAAAACACCGCATCCAAAATTTTAGCCAAATCGGACAAAAATTGCGGCTTCTAACGACTCAAGAAGTCAAATCGGGAGATCGGTTTATAAGGGAGTATATCAGATCATAGGACGATTAGGACAGCATTTGGCACGGTTATTGAAAGTCATAACAGAACACTGCATGCAAAATTTCAGCCAAATCGGCTTCCAGGAGCTCAAAGAGTCAAATCGGGAGACCGGTTTATATGGGAGCTATATCAGGATATAGACCGATTCGGTCCGTACTTAGCTATCTTAGCAATCTAATAACGGAAGACTACGTGAAAAATTTCAGCCGAATCGGACAAAAATTGCGGCTTCCAGGGGCTCAAGAAGTCAAATCGGAAGTACGGTTTATATGGGAGATATATCAGGTTATAGACCGATTCTTACAGTACATAGCAATGTTGTTGGAAGTCATAACAGAACATTACATACAATATTTCAGCCATTGGACAAAAAAGGCGGGTTCCATGGGGCTCAAGAAATCAAATCGGGAGAACGGCTTAGAATATTCGGACCGTACTTAGCAATGTTATTGGAAGTCATAACAGAACATCACGTGCGAAATTGCAGCCAAAATTTCGCACAAAAATTGCGGCTTGTAAGGGCTCATGAAGTCAAATCGGGAGATCGGTTTATATGGGAGCTATATCTAAATCTGAACCGATATGGTCCATTTGCAATCCCCAACGATCAACATCAATACTAAGCAACTGTGCAAAATTCCAAGCGGCTAGCTGTACGCGTCCATCGAAGATAGTTGTCCTCTTCGGAAAAAAAACCCTGGTTGAACGGTCCGCAAACTTTTTTACAGAGCACGTCGTAAAAAGCGAAAGTTTATTGGGATGGGTATTACACACGGCTCAAGGAATGCAATAAGATTACCAGAGCAGCAAAACGTGCCTCTTGGAAGCTTTTCTGCGAACAGGTCGTAGCGTTACTGACGCCGCCAAGATAAACAAGTAAAAAGGCGTTAAGTTCGACTGGGCCGAATTTTGGATACCCACCACCTCGGGTATATATGTAAACCATTTTTCGTCAAAAACCGGTGCAAAATTCACACCTTAGACACCATAGCAGCTATATCACTATATGTTCCGATTTGGACCAAATACTAATAAGTAAAAGTCATTGTTCAATTGTGTATAACAAAATATTGGTTTCTTTTAGTAGTTATATCTAAAAGTAAACCGATCTGAACTATACACGACACGGATATCGAAAAGCATGACATAAGTCAGTATGTCAAATTTCAGTGAAATCGGAATAAAAATGCGCTTTTTATGGGGCCAAGACTTTAAATCGAGAGATCGGTCTATATGGCAGCTATATGCAAATCTTGATCGATCTAGACCAAATTGCAGAAATATGTGGAGGGGCTTAACTTAACTCTTTGTCCCAAATTTCGGCACCATCGGACAATAAATGCGCTTTTTATGGGCCTAAGACCCTAAATCGGAGGATCGGTCCATATGGCAGCTATATCCAAATCTGGACCGATCTGAGCCAAATTGTTGAAGGGCCTAACAAAACTCACTGTCCCAAATTTCAGCAAAATCGGATACTAAATGTGGCTTTTATTGGCCTAAGACCCTAAACCGGCGGATCGGTCTACATGGCAGCTATGTCCAAATCTGGACCGATTTGGGCCAAATTGACGAAGGATGTCGAAGGACCAAACACAACTCACTATCCCAAATTTCAGCAAAATCGGATAATAAATGTGGCTTTTATGGGCCTAAGAACCTAAATCGGAGAATCGGTCTATATGGCAGCTATATCCAAATCTAAACCGATCTGAGCCAAATTGACGAAGGATATTGAAGGGCCTAACACAACTCACTCTCCCAAATTTCAGCAAAATCGGATACTAAATGTGGCTTTTATTGTCCTAAGACCCTAAATCGGAGGATCGGTCTACATGGCAGCTATGTCCAAATCTGGACCGATTTGGGCCAAATTGACGAATTTAAGCAAAATCGGATAATAAATGTAGCTTTTATGGGCCTAAGACTCTATATCGGAGGATCGGTCTATATGGCACCTATATCTAAATCTGGACCGATCTGAGCCAAATTGACGGAGGATGTCGGGGGGGAGCTTAACACAACTCACTGTCCCAAATTTCAGCAAAATCGGATAACAAATGTGGCTTTTATTGGCCTAAGACCTTAAATCGGTGTATCGGTCTATATGGGGGCTATATCAAGATATAGTCCGAAATAGCCCATCTTCGAACTTAACCTGCTTATGGACAAAAAAAAAAGATTCTGTGCAAAGTTTCAGCTCAATATCTCTATTTTTGAAGACTGTAGCGTGATTTCAACAGACAGACGGACAGACGGACGGACATGTCTAGATCGTCTTAGATTTTTACGCTGTGTTGCAAACGGAATGACAAAATGAATATACCCCATCCTTCGGTATTGGGTATAAAAAGTTTCTCTCAAAAACACATGTCAAAACTGAAACTTTTGTAGACGACATAGGAGTGTGAGCAGAGACAACGGAGGACATATTGAAGCTTTTGACACAGCGTGCCTAGGACTTGCATATACACCAAATGCCTGGCAGAAGGCAAGGGTGTTGTTTATACCCAAGCCCGGCAAGGCAAGTTATGCGACACCAAAGGCCTACAGACCCATAAGCCTTACGTGCTTTCTACTCAAAATCATGGAAAGTATAGTGGACACCATGATAAAGAGTATGACATCCAGCGAACTGCTAAAATGGGAACAGCATGCCTTTGTCAAGGGAAGGCGATGGAGACTGCCCTGAACGAGGTTGTGCATATAATAGAAGAATCCTTCGATGCCAAAACGTACACACTGGCGGTATGCATTGACATCGAGGGGGCTTTTACCAATGTGCGGACCGACACTCTGATCCAATCCTTAGTCCAATACCGGGTGGATCCGGTTCTTAGAGACTGGATAAACCATATGCTAAGGAACAGGTGGATTAATTGTGTGTCCCATGGCATAAATATAAGGAAGTAATTGGCACAATGCAAGCCACAGAGGGACATTTTATCGCCACTCCTATGGATGACCACCATAAATGACCTATTACGGATGCTGACTGAGGAGGGATTTGAACTCGTCGATGTTATAATTCTTCTAAGGAGTAAGGATCCGAACGAGCTATGCAGAAGGGCCGAAAGGATCTTGCATATGGCATACGACTGGGCTAGACCCAGAGGTCTCAATGTTACCCAAAAAATACTGAACTATGCCTGTTTACGAGTAAGACGAAGGAAGGTCAATTTAACGCACCACGTTTCCTCAATCAGACGATTTCGATATCTGACAAGGTCAAAAACTTAGCTGTGATCTTGGACAGGAAACTGAATTGGAAGTGTCACATTCTGGAGCGTACTGAGAAGGCTCGCATATGTTGGGCACTATGTAGGCGGACCGTAGGCTCGAAATGGGGCCTGAATCCGAGGATAGTCCACTGGCTCTACAGGAGTTTGATTAGACCAATACTTACTTACAACACAATTGTTTAGTGGACAGCTATAAATAAATAGGGCAACATAAGGGCCATACAACAGGTTCAGAGAACATGTTATACTGGAATAGGCGAAGCGATTAGGACCAAGCCCACTAGGGCACTGAAGACTATTCTAGATATGCGACCCATTGACATACAGATCAAGTGTGAGGCAGCCACTGCAGCTATGAGACTTAAGGCGATGGGATAATGGATTGAGGATGTGTGCAGCTCATACCATCGCGGTATAATCGAGACGACGATAGGAAACCTGGAAGGAAGGAAAGAGGTTCCCGATCGGATACCTGAGATGAACCTTGAAGTCGAGTGGTTGACGGAAGTCTTGGATTGACGGAACTCTAGTATTGTCATTTGGAAGATCATTTAACACGGATGGATCAAAGCTAGTGGACAGAGTGGGTCTGGGGGTCTACATTGAGAACCCAAGGACTGAGATTTGTTTTAGATTGCCTCACCATAATACGGTCCTGTAGGCGGAGATCCGAGCGATCACGGAATGTGTGAGGTGGTGTGGTGCTAACGCGAGGACGTCGAGTGTGAGCATCTTTAACGACGGTAAAATTGCCATAAGGGAATTAACAACCAGGACGGTATGGTCACGAACAGTCTGAGGATGGCAAAGTCCATATCGTTTGGGTGCCGGGCCATAACGGAGTAAGGGGAAATGAAAGGGTAGACGATTTGGCGGTGAAGGCCAGAGGACTTCAGTCCGAGTTAAGGAAGTGGGCGACGAATCCGCATGCAACATTGTGGAACAGCGAAACAGTCGGCAGGATGGCGAAAATCCTATGGGGTGATCCGGATCGTGAGAGGATGCGGCTATTACTGAAAGAAACAAAGAAGGAGGTCAGTATAGCTATTGGTATTTTAACGGGACACATAGGACTACGAGCTTGCTTATCTAAAATCCGTGCGGCAAGATGACGAGACGTTGGAGCACTTCCTTTGTCATTGTCCGGCTTTCGTGTCTAACAGATACCGGCACTAAGGTGGGGACGCAATACCACACATGAACCAACTAAGGGGAGTGGTATTGAAAATAATTAAGGATTTTATAAGTAGCACGGAATTCCAAATTAAAATTTTCTTTTTAAAGGTTACTTTATAGTTATTAGAGCGCAAAACAAGCCGATCACTGGCTTAGGTGTATGTCCATAGTGGCATGGGGCGGATTACTGTCTGCACTCCCTTTTCAACCTTATCTAACCTTAATATTGATGTAGGTCATTGCGGATTGCAAATGAGTCATATCTGATCAAATTTAGCTATAGCTCATATATAAACTATTACGGCAAGTTAACAAAAAGCTGGGAAATTTCCAGCAAGTATTGGGAGAGAATAAAAGGGATTGATTTCTTAATAAAACAGTACATCTTATATATAACAAGTATAAGCGTGCTAAAATCGGCCGGGCCGAATCTTATATACCCACCACCATGGATCGCATTTGTCGAGTTCTTTTCCCGGCATCTCTTCTTAGGCAAAAAAAAAAAGAATATAAGAAAAGATTTGCTCTGCTATTAGAGCGATATCAAGATATGATCCGGTTTAGACCACAATTAAATTATATGTATGAGACCTGTGTAAAATGTCAGCCAATTCGAATAAGAATTGCGCCCTTTGCGGGCTCAAGAAGTAAAATAGAGAGATCGATTTATATGGGAGCTGTATCGGGTTATAGACCGATTCAGACCATAATAAACACGTATGTTGATGGTCATGAGCGAATCCGTCGTAAAAAATTTCAGGCAAATCGGATAATAAATGCGACCTCTAGAGGCTCTACTCGACTATATAAAACCCTACACCTACCCTATAATTACAAATTCGGGCAACATATCTTATATATAACAAGTAAAAGCTAAGTTCGGCCGGGCCGAATCTTATAAACCCTCCACCATATAAACCCTGATCAAGAATATATATACTTTATAGGGTCGGAAATGGATATTTCGATGTGTTGCAAACGGAATGACAAAATGAATATACCCCCATCCTTCGGTGGTGGGTATAAAAATGTCCATTAAATTTGTCAATTATATGAACATTCTTCGAAAAGTGGAGGTGTATTCAGCATACTCATAACATATTCATAGCATAAAGAAAATATTACTCATGCACGCCAACGAGAAAGTGGCATAAACAAAATTCAAATCAAATTGCATAAACAAGCCAGCAATCACAGACCACGGTCACAACTGCTTACACAGCAGTTGAAATATATTTCCGTGGTCAACAAACTCATTGACCTATAGCTGCTATGAAATTCTTTGTGCTGATATTGCTGCATTTCACTTACACTTTTCGGGAGAATAGATAGAGGTACATCATTCCCACGAAGGGCATTGAATCCATTGCATATTTTTATACCCTCCACCATAGGATGGGGGGTATACTAATTTCGTCATTCTGTTTGTAACTACTCGAAATATTCGTCTGAGACCCCATTAAGTATATATATTCTTGATCGTCGTGACATTTTAAGTCGAACTAGCCATGTCCGTCCGTCCGTCTGTCTGTCGAAAGCAAGCTAACTTTCGAAGGAGCATAGCTAGCCGCTTGAAATTTTGCACAAAAACTTCTTATTAGTGTATCGGTCCACGTTTTGATATAGCTGCCATATAATCCGATCTGGGGTCTTGACTTCTTTTGCCACTAGAGGGCGCAATTATTATCCGATTTAGCTGAAATTTTGCATGACATATTTTGCTTTAAGTTTCAACAACTGTGCTAAGAATAGTTGAAATCGGTCTATAACCTGATATAGCTGCCATATAAACCGATATGGGATCTTGACTGCTTGATTTGGCTGAAATTTTGTACAACGGCTTCTCTCATGCGTGTCGAATATGACATGAATCGGTTTAAAGCCTAATACAGCTCCCATATAAACCGATCTCCCTATTTTATTTCTTCAGCCCCTAAAATGCCCAATTCTTACTAGATTTGGCTGAAATTTTACACAATGACTTCTACTATGGTCTCCAATATTCAGTTCAATTATGGTTCGAAATGAAGCAGAACTTGATATTGTTCTAATAACATAGCTATTATTTTCTTTTATCCTTATCGACAAATGCGATCCATGGTATATGGTATATAAGATTCGGCCGGCCAAACTTAGCACCACAAAACAAACAACTCAATATAGCAATGTCATTGGGCATATATCTGCCCAATCCAGTACTTTCTATGGTGGTGGGTATAAAGAAAACACAAATGTAAATGTGTGTCTCAGTGGATGTTTATAATTATCACTAAATGTATAATTTCCATAATCTTTTTTCTTTAAATTTAGGTACAAAAGGCCATGGCAGTCATATACACATTAGTAAAGCAATAACAAACAAATAAAAAGGCGTTAACTTCGACCGGGTCGAACTTTGGATACCCACCACCTCGGCTATATATGTAAACCACCTTTCATCACCTTGAAGAAGGGTGTCGAAGGGCCTAACACAGTCACTGTCCCAAATTTCGGTGAAATAGGATAATAACCTTAACTCGAGAGATCGGTCTACATGGCAGCTATATCCAAATCTGGATCAAAAAATCGAATACAAAATAATGTGGCTTTTATGGGCCTGAGACCCTAAATTGACGGATCGGTCTATATGGGGGCTATATCAAGATATGGTCCGATATAGCTCATCTTCGAACTTAACCTGCTTATGGACATAAGAAAAATCTGTGCAAAGTTTCAGCTCGATAGTTCAATTCAAAGACTGTATCGTGATTTCAACAGACAGGCGGACGGACATGGGTAGATCGTCTTAGATTTTTCCGCTGATCACGAATATATATAATTTATAGGGTCGGAAATGGATGTTTTCGATTTGTTGCAAGCGGAATGAAAAAATGAATATACCCCCATCCTTCGGTGGAGGGTGTAAAAATACGAGCTAGCTCGGCCACATTTCAAAATGTTTACCAATGGATGGATCATGCATCATGCACATTTTTTTCTGCAGACTTGTGCATTCAAAACAGCAGATTTTGTTAGTTGAAATAGCAGTATGAAATGTTTGCTAATACAGTAGCCCTACGTTTGCTGTAACAGGAGTAAAGTCTGCCTTACCATTTTCAGCAGACATAAACTGCTGTTTAAGCTAACTTTTTTGGTGTTTTGAATAACAAATTTGGTTGTATGTACCAAACGCTACTGTCTTATATATAACAAGTAAAAGCGTGCTAAGTTCGGCCGAGCCGAATCTTATATACCCTCCACCATGGATCGCATTTGTCGGGTTCTTTTCCCGGCATCTCTTCTTAGCCAAAAAAAAGGATATAAGAAAAGATTTGTTCTGCTATTAGAGCGATATCAAGATATGGTCCGGTTTAGACCACAATTACATTATATTATGTTGGAGATCTGTGTAAAATGTCAGCCAATTCGAATAAGAATTGCGCCCTTTGTGGGCTCAAGAAGTAAAATAGAGAGATCGATTTATATGGGAGCTGTATCGGGCTATAGACTGATTCAGACCATAATAAACACGTATATTAATGGTCATGAGAGAATCCGTCGTACAAAATTTCAGGCTAATCGAATAATAATTGCGTCCTCTAGCGGCTCAAGAAGTCAAGATCCCAGATCGGTTTATATGGCAGCTATATCAGGTTATAAACCGACTTGTACTTTATTTGACATAGTTGTTGAAAGTAACAATAAAATACGTCTTGCGAAATTTCAGCCAAATCGGATAGGAATTGCGCCCTCTAGAAGCTCAAGAAGTCAAGTCCCCAGATCTGTTTATATGACAGCTATATCAGGTTATGATTTGAACCATATTTGGCACAGTTGTTGGATATCATAACAAAATACTACGTGCTAAAATTCATTCAAATTGGATAAGAATTGCGCCCTCTAGAGGCTCAAGAAGTCAAGACCCAAGATCGGTTTATATGACAGCTATATAAGGTTATGGACCGATTTGAGCCATACTTGGCACAGTTGTTGGACATAATTATAAAACACATCGTGCAAAATTTCATCCCAATCGGATAAGAATTGTGCACTCTAAAGGCTCAAGAAGTCAAGACCCAAGATCGGTTTATATGGCAGCTATATCAGGTTATGAACCGATTTGAACCATACTTGGCACAGATGTTGGATATCATAACAAAACACGTCGTGAAAAATTTCATCCCAATCGGATAAGAATTGTGCACTCTAAAGGCTCAAGAAGTCAAGACCCAAGATCGGTTTATATAACAGCTATATCAAAACATGGACCGATATGGCCCATTTACAATACCAACCGACCTACACTAATAAGAAGTATTTGTGCAAAATTTCAAGCGGCTAGCTTTACTCCTTCGGAAGTTAGCGTGCTTTCGACAGACAGACGGACGGACGGACAGACAGACGGACGGACATGGCTAGAACGACATAAAATTTCACGACGATCAAGAATATATATACTTTATGGGGTCTCAGACGAATATTTCGAGTAGTTACAATCAGAATGACGAAATTAGTATACCCCCCATCTTATGGTGGAGGGTATAAAAATCAATTTGTGTTTGTTTGTAGGTTTGTTTATTTGTTTGTATGTTTGTGTGTTCCTTATAGACTCAGAAAAGGCTGAACCGATTTTCTTCAAATTTTCACAGATGGGGGGGTGTACCCCTTCCCCAAAACACCCCCCAAACAGGACTTATTTACTGACCATGTGAATATGGTTCTTAAATAAAAGGTATTTGAATGTAAAATTTGAATCTTATATCCAAATATGGGACCAAGTGTTTGGGGGCAGCCTCTCCCCAAAAACCTCCCCCAAAGGGGAAAATTTTACTACCATAGGCATATAGGGCTCAAATGTGCTTTGGGGGTAAAGCACCAATCTGATATCAATGTTTGGGAAAAGTGTCTATGGGTCCACACTTCCCCCACAACACCACCCAAATAGGAATTATTTGCTGACTTTAGCAATATGAGGCTCAAATAAGAGGGTTTTTAAAGTGGAACACGAATCCGATATATATTTTCAAGGCCAACTCACTGAGTGGCCGCCCATGCCCCAAAACACCCCCCAAGCCGGTCATGTTTGCCGACTATGGAAATATGGGGCTCAAATTAAAGGTATGTGCGAGTTGACCACGTATCTGATATCAACATTAGGGGCCAACTGTCATGCGGACGTCGCACCACCATAACAACCCCAAAATAGGACGTATTTGCTCACCAAGACAATTTGGGTCTTAAAGAGAGTGGAACTAAATATTCATAGTTTTAAGGGCCAATAACCCAAACCAGACATATTTGCTAACTTTTGCAATAAGGAGTTTAAATGAGATTAGAAAACGAATTTGATATCCAATTTTGAGGGAAATGGCAATATGGGGTATAAATAAATGATATATAGATATATGAGAATAGAGCACATTGCTGATATATTTTCCGGGCTTAGTTTTTGGGGGACTTCCCCACCCTCCAAAACACCCCTAAATCGGGCATATTTACCAAACATATCAAAGTGGAGCTTAAATGAAAGGTATTGGGGGAGAACAAGAATTGATACCCATATTCGGGACCAATTTTCTGGGGGTCTACCCCTTTCCCAAAATACCCCACAAACAGCAATTTTTTAGTGACCATGACAAATAAAGGTATTTGGAAGTAGAATACGAATTTGATATCTAAATGTAGGACCATGTATTTAGGGCATCACCCCTTTCATAAAACACCACCAAAGGGAAAAAATGTTTCGACCATGCCAATATGTGGCTCAAATGAAAGGTATTTGAGATTAGAAAACGAATTTGATAACCAATTTTGGGACCATGAGTTTGGGTGACGCCTCATCCTGTGAAATCCCCTCAAAACCAATGGCAATATGGGGTTTAAATAAATTGTATTTGAGAAAAGCGCACGATGCTGATATTTTGTCAGGGTCAAGTATCTGGGGGACCACCTCTCCCCCGAAAACACCACTAAATCAGACATCATGAGAATATCGGTCTGAAATGAAGTATTTTGAGAATGGAGTACACCTTACATCCAATCTTAAATTCGTAGACAAGTAAACATCTTATTGGATTCGGATAAAGGCACTAATATTGTTCAACTCTTTGTCAAGTTAGCATGGTATTTCACTAAAAGATTTTTAATTGTCGAAAATAAATATTCCAAGGAAACTTTTGTTCCACGTAAAGTAAAAGAAAGCGCAATGGAGCGGGCCCGGGTCAGCTAGTTCATTATATGTTTCATCCATACTATCAGGAATTGTTTTTGTTCCATATGATGTTGCGTTACTATCCACACCGAATGGCACTGAAATGATCACGTTTGGTATAAACTTTTCTCTGGATGCAGAAAATAAAACGTACAAAATGGTATTATTTTTACGAATTGAGCTAAACATCTCAAAATTGCGTATAGTTACACCTGTGCCAGGTATTGTTCAAATCGGTCCATGACCTGATATAGCTGTCATATAAACCGATCTTGGGTCTTAACGATTTGAATGAATTTTTGCACGAAGTATTTGTTATGACATGCAACAACTGTGCCAAGTATGGTTCAAATCGGTTCATAACCTGATATAGCTGTCATATAAACAGATCTGGGGACTTGACTTTTTGAGCTTCTAGAGGGCGCAATTCCTATCCGATTTGGCTGAAATTTTGCATGGCGTATTTTTTTTTATTCTTACTTTTAAGAGCTGTGTCAAATAAGGTTCAAATCGGTTCATAACCCGATATAGTTGTCATGTAAACCGATCTGGGATCTTCGGACCATTAATGAATTGCATGTTAAAGACTGTAGTAGAAGTCATTGGGTAATATTTTAACCCATACGGATAAGAATTGCGCCTTGTAGGGACTCATGAAGCATATAGATCGATTCAGACCATATTGGACACGTATATTGAAAGTCATGGGAGAAGCCGTTGTACAAAATTTCTGTCAAATCAAATATGAATTGCGCACTCTAGAGGCTCAAGAATTCAAGATACCAGATCGGTTTATATGGCAGCTATATCAGATTATGTACCGATTTTCGTCATACTTAGCAGTTATTGAAAGTCATAACGGAACAGCTCATGCAAATTTTCAGCCAAATCGGACGAGAATTGGGCCCTCTAGAGGCTCAAGAAGTCAAGACCCAAGATCGGTTTATATGGCAGCTATATCAAAACGTGAACCGATTTTGCCCATTTACAATCCCAATCAACCTACACTGCTGAAAGGTGTTTGTGCAAAATTTCAAGATCCTAACTTTACTCCTTTGAAGTTAGCGTGCTGTCGACAGACAGACGGACGGACATGGCTAGATCGACATAAAATGTCACGACGATCAAGAAAATAAATACTTTATGGGGTCTCAGACGCATATTTCGAGATGTTACAAACAGAATGACAAAATTAATATACCACCATCCTATGGTGGAGGGTACAATAAAATTAAATAAGACACTAAAAACAAAGCAATGTAAAATCAGTAAGGAAAGGTATAAGTCGGACGGTGCCGACTGTATAATACCTTACACCTACCCCATAATAGAATGTGGGAGCTAAACCCAATTCAGAACCAATTTTGATGGACCTCAGTGCTTGTTTTCAGATGGTTTATTTAACAATCCCTATCAAATTTCGAGTAAATATATTCACACTATAATAGCTGACAACTTCCAACATTATTGCAAATTACCCAAAAACTGACAAAAGGAACTAAATCTTAATCTGAACCGAACACATTTTCCAGATATTGTGGTAGTCAGCGAGGAAAGCGTTGTTCAAATTTTGGCAATCGATTGGCCAGGTGGTCGGACCACTTCCCAAAAACATCTCCCAAACGGGACAAATTTACGACCATAGCAATATGGGGCTCAAAATGAAAGGTCTTTGGTAGTAAAGCACGAATCTGATATCAATATTCGGGAAAAGTGTTTATGAGGCCACCTCACACCCACAACACCACCCAAATAGGAAGTATTTGCTGACTATAGCAATATGAGGCTCAAATAAGAGGGTTTTTAGAGTAGAACTCGAATCCGATATACATTTTTAAGGCCAACTCACTGAGTGGCCGCCCATCCCCCAAAACACCCCCCAAGCCGGTCATGTTTGCCAACTATGGCAATATGGGGTTCAAATGAAAGGTATTTGGGAGTAGACCACGTATGGCAATATGGGGTTCAAATGAAAGGTATTTGGGAGTACACCACGTATCTGATATCAACATTAGGGACCAACTTTCTAGGGGACGTCCCACCACCATAACAACCCCCAAATGGGACGTATGTGCTCACCACGACAATATGGGTCTTCAAGACAATGGAACTAAATATTAATAGTGTTTGGGGCCAATACCCCATACCGGACAAATTTGCTGACTTTTGCAATAAGGAGTTTAAATAAGATTAGGAAACGAATTTTATATCCAATTTTGAGGCCAATGGCAATATGGGGTTCAAATAAATGGCATATATATTGTAGATGTATGACATTAGAGAACGTTGCTGTTATATTTTCCGGGCTTAGTGTTTGGGGACCACCCCAATCCCTAAAACACTCCTAAATCGGGCATATTTACCAAACATGTCAATGATCCACTTTTAGGACCAACTGTCTGGTCTACTCCTTTCCCAAAATACCCCACGAACACCAATCTTTTACTTACCATCGCAATACGGTGCTCAAATAAAGGTATTTAAGAATAGAATACGAATTTGATATCCAAATGTAGGACAATTTATTGAGGGCATCACCCCTTTCCCGAAACACCCCCCAAAGGGTAAACATTTTTCGACCATGCCAATATATGGCTCAAATGAAAGGTATTTGATATTAGAAAGCGAATTTGATAACCTATTTTGGGGTCATGTGTTTGGGGGACGCCTCATTGTATAAAGTCCCCTAAACCAATGGCAATATTGGGTTAAAAAAATGGTATTTGAAAGAAGAGCACGATGCAGATATTTTTTCTTGGCGAAGTGTCTGGGCCTCACCCCCGAAGACACCACTAAACCACCACATAAATAAAGTATTTAAAGAGTGGAGTATATATATATATATATACATTTATATATATATATATATATATATATATATATATATATATATATATATATATATATATATATATATATATATATATATATATATATATATATATATATATATATATATATATGTCCGCCTACGACGCTGAACGTCTGGGCTCAAAACCTGGCGAGACCATCAGAAAAACAATTTCAGCGGTGGTTTTCCCCTCCTAATGCTGGCAACATTTGTGAGGTACTATGCCATGTAAAACTTCTCTCCAAAGAGGTGTCGCACTGCGGCACGCCGTTCGGACACGGCTATAAAAAGCACTCACTGATTTGTAAGAAATTTGCCCTTGTTCCTTTGTGGAATGTTCATGGGCAAAGTTTGCAATTTGCAATATCTACATCTGAACCTATTTTTTATGAAATTCGCCAGTAATTTCGAGAGCCATTAGAAAACCCTTAGTGGCAAATTTCGAGAGATTCGATTAACAAATGACCAGTTTACTGCATTATACCAGCAAATGGGAAAAACATACATGAGGAAGCTATATCTAATTCTAAGCCGATTTTTTCCAACTTCAATGGGCTTCGTCTCTAGGCAAAAAAAAAAAAACATGCCTGCACCAAATTTTAAGACGATCGCATAAAAACTGCGACCTCTACTTTGTACACAAATTAACATGGACCGACGGACAGACAAACAGACGGACATAGCTTAATCGAATTAGAAAGTGATTTGGAGTCGATCGGTAAACTTATCAATGGTTCTTTCTTTCTTCCTTCTGGGTGTTACTACCCTACAGACACTACCACAGTAGTGTAAATGGCCCATATCGGTCAATGTTTTGATATAGCTGTTACATAAACCAATCTTGGGTCTTGACTTCTTGAGCCTCTAGAGTGCACCATTCTTATCCGATTGGGATGAAATTTTGCACGACGTGTTTTGTTATGATATCCAACAACTGTGCCAAGTATGGTTCAAATCGGTGCATAACCTGATATAGCTGCCATATAAACCGATCTTGGGTCTTGACTTCTTGAGCCTCTAAAGTGCGCAATTCTTATCCGATTGGGATGAAATTTTGCACGACGTGTTTTGTTACGATATCCAACAACTGTGCCAAGTATGGTTCAAATCGGTCCATAACCTTATATAGCTGTCATATAAACCGATCTTGCGTCTTGATTTCTTGAGCATCTAGAGGGCGCAATTCTTATCCAATTTGAATGAATTTTAGCACGTAGTATTTTGTTATGATATCCAACAACTGTGCCAAGTATGGTTCAAATCGGTCCATAACCTTATATAGCTGTCATATAAACCGATCTTGCGTCTTGATTTCTTGAGCATCTAGAGGGCGCAATTCTTATCCAATTTGAATGAATTTTAGCACGTAGTATTTTGTTATGATATCCAACAACTGTGCCAAGTATGGTTCAAATCGGATCATAACCTGATATAGCTGTCATATAAACAGATCTGGGGACTTGACTTCTTGAGCTTCTAGAGGGCGCAATTCCTATCCGATTTGGCTGAAATTTCGCAAGACGTATTTTATTGTTACTTTCAACAACTATGTCAAATAAAGTACAAGTCGGTTTATAACCTGATATAGCTGCCATATAAACCGATCTGGGATCTTGACTTCTTGAGCCTCTAGAGATCGCAATTATTATCCGATTTGCCTGAAATTTTGTACGACGGATTCTCTCATGACCATTAACATACGTGTTTATTATGGTCGGAATCGGTCTTTAGCCCAATACAGCTCCCATATAAATCGGTCTCTCTATTTTACTTCTTGAGCCCACAAAGGGCGCAATTCTTATTCGAATTGGCTGACATTTTACACAGGTCTCCAACATAATATAATTTAATTGTGGTCCAAACCGGACCATATCTTGATATCGCTCTAATAGCAGAGCAAATCTTTTCTTATATCCTTTTTTTTGCCTAAGAAGAGATGCCGGGAAAAGAACCCGACAAATGCGATCCATGGTGGAGGGTATATAAGATTCGGCCCGGCCGAACTTAGAACGCTTTTACTTGTTTTAGTGTATTTTGTATTGAAATTTTGCATATAAACTGGATAACTCAGGTATAACCATGTAAAATTTCATGCAGATATCTCTATCCGTTCCAAAATGGCAGCTACCGCAGGATACCGCAGAACCAACCAACGGTGATGGTATAGAATGTTTAACTCCTAGTTAGAATGAAGTCCAAGTAGCAGTGAACCGACTAAAGAACAACAAGGCAGCAGGAGCCGACGGGTTACCCGCTGAACTATTTAAGACCGGAGGCGACACGCTAATAAGGCGTATGCATCGGGTTGTCTGCGCAATCTGGCTAGAAGAACACATACCCGATGATTGGAACCTCAGCATACCATGTTCCGTAAACAAGAAAGGAGACAAGACGGGATGTGCCAACTACAGAGGCATAAGTTTCCTCCCCATTTCATACAAGATAATCTCGAGCGTACTGTGTGAAAAAGTAAAACCTAAAGTCAATGAGATATTGGGCCTATCAATGCGGCTTTCGACCTGGTATATCCACCCTGGACCAGATATTCACACTGCACAAATCCTGGAAAAGTCCCGAGAAGGACAAATCAACACATTCCATCTCTTTGTTGACTACAAAGCCGCTGTTGATCCCGATTTACGTTCAAAAGTATTTCAAGCCATGTCTGAGTTTGCAATATTAATAAGACTCTGCAGGATGACAGTTGTTGATACGGGTTCATCAGTAAGAATAGAAAAGAATCTCTCGGAACCATTTAATACCAAACGAGGTTTCAGACAAGAAGACAACCTATAGTGTGAACTATTTAATATTCTGCTGGAAAATATTATACAATGTGCAGATGTGAAGAGATATGACACCCTAATCACAGGAGAACACATGTTACTCGTCTATGACGACGACATCGACATCATAGGTCGGTCACCGGAAGTAGTAACTGCAGCCTTTGAAAGAATCGAAAGAGAGTCAGTGAAAATAAGTCTGGCAGTTAATGGAGTTAAGATGAAATGGATGGTTTCAACTCCCAAAACGCTTGTACAACCGAGCACATAAAGAAAATGAAGAAAGTTGGGAACCACAACTTTGAGATAGTCAGTAATTTTATATACCTCGACACCGCCGTAACCGAAACGAATGACACCAGTTTTGAGATAAAGCGAAGAATAATACTGGCAAACATATGCTACTTTGGACTAAGTAAGCAGTTTAGAAACAAGGCCACCTCTCGACAGACGAAGATTACACTCTACAAGACACTGATACTACCCGTGTTTTAATATGGTTCTGAAGCATGGGTACCTGTGAAAGCAGATGAGGTAGTGCTTGGAGTATTTGAGAGAAATATTCTTCATAAAATACATGGACCAGTTTGCGTTAACGGAGAATATAGGCGACGTATTAACCACGAGCTGTATGAGCTGTATGACGACGATAGCATAGTTACACGCATCAAAATACAACGGCTGCGTTGGTTAGGTCATGTTGTCAGAATGGATGAAGAAGCTCCAGCAAAGAAGTCTTTTGAAGGCAAACCGGGAAGACCAAAAGCCCGATGGAAAGATCAACTGATGGGAGACACCTCGAAACTTGGTGTCAGAGATTTTAGAATGAGCGAAGAAGATCGAGGCGGTTGGAACCCTATTCTACGTTCGGCTAGTGGAACAAACGTTCTGTCATAGCCAATTAAAGTAAGTAACTCGCATAACTTTTGACTGCAAAATAGGACCTTAGCATATATCGCGACAAAAAATAGTACATTTTAAAATTGTTAAAAAATTTTAAATCGGTTCAGAAATGATTTCTCAAGCAACAAAATAAGAGACGAGTCTCTGCGAAAATTTCAGAAAAAAAAAATTTGTTAGTCAAATTCCTTGGACACTATAAAAGTTATCCCGCACATTTAGGCCTGTTTTTTGTAGGGCTTTTTGAGCACTTTCCAGCGAAAGTTTTTAAAAATCGGGTCATAAATGCGTCTTTGAAAACCCGAACAAAATTGTCTAGGGCCGAGGTGACCAATTAGAAGGCACTCCAATGGGTCCCTGGGACTTCTAGGGCCGTGAAATTTTGCATATAAACTGGATAGCATCTCTGCTATAACCATGTAGAATTTCATGAAGAATTTCACGGCAGACTTATTTCGACTTATTTTTTTCCATTCCACTGTGCGACGTTCAATAACTGTGCCATGTACGGTTAAAATCGGTCTATAACTTGACATAGCTCCCATATAACCCAATCTCCCGATTTGACATCTTGAGCCCCTGAAGAACGTAATTTTTGTCCCATCTGGCCAAAAATTTTACAAGTAGCGTTCTGTTAGGACTTCCAAAAAATGTGCCAAGGACGGTCCAAATCGGTCTTTAACCTGATGTAGCTCCCATACAAACGATTGTCTGATTATCTCTCGATTATTCTTGTTCGGTTCCTAGAAGCTGTCATTTTGCCTTGTTTGGCAGATATTTGGTACGTGGTAAAATTATGCCTTTCAACTAATTTTACTTTGTGTCGATTTTACGCAGATGTGGTGGGTTTTAAAGGTTCGGCCCGGCTGAACTTAGCATGTATTTACTTGTTTTGTTTTTTGGAGTAATCCTTTCAGTTTCCGGGGGCGGATAACTGGCCCGGTGCCCCATCCGCATGGGTTACGTGGGATCGCACATGTATCCCTCTACGTCGCGAGCAGCCTACTTCAAGATCAGATGCTCCCCTCCAGCCGCTCCTAACCTGGTAGCAGACGCTGATGTTGGTCATTGGTTATTTGAAGGCGCCAATAAATCGCCTTGTCATTTCGAGTATCATTACCACTCAATATTTAAGGATTTAAGAGAAGTCACTGGTAACAAAGATGTGTTTCATTTCAAAGTTGACATTTCGTTAGGGTACGCTTGGTCTTGACAGGACTTAAATATGAACAACTTGACCACATATATGCCTTCTTCTTGGAAAAATGGCTTAAATTCGTATTTGAAAGTACGTGCACCCATTATCTAGTATATATATTTAAACACTAATGTTTGGCTTAAACGAAGTATTTCCCATTTACTTATTCTGTTTGGATTTGGAACTAATGTCAACAAGGGGAAATCAGATTGCTTAATTTTTATATGACAGTTAAGTTCTGCATCTTCGATAGGAGTGTAGGATAACTCAGAAGTTGGCCAATCCGATTCATGAGAATATAAAAATGAGGGGCCTGTAAACCATCTTGTATGGTAGCACAAGTTACACTGTTGCATTTTGTGGCTTCGTCTGCAACATTTTGAGCAGATAGAACCCATCACCACTGATTGATGTACGAGCCTTCTAAAATTTCCCCAACTCGTACTGCCACAAATTGGTGGAATTTCCTCGCGTCCGAACTAATCCAATATAAAACGTCCATGGTATCATACCAAAATGTTTTCGAATGAACCTCGATGTACATTTCTTTTACGACAAAGTTGAACAATCGCAATCCAGTGATGGGAGCCATCAATTCATATTTTGGCACAGAAATAGGCTTTAAAGGTGCAACCTTGGTCTTAGAAGCGACCAGGCTACACTTCACATACCCTCACATTGGACCCTTAAATAAGTCACCGCAGCATAAACATGGATGCTTGCATCTACAAGTGTGTGAAGTTGAACATTCGAAGAATGCGGACATTTGATAAATTCAGTAGTAAACATGCCCAAGCTCGCCACTTCTCACACTCTTGATCGCGAATAGGTTCATCCCAATTCACTGCAGACCTCAAAATTTCCTGTATAGTGATCTTTTCTTGAATGACAAAGTGACAAAAAAGTCATAATGGGTACGTTTTTCTTCGTGGGTATGATACTTTTGTCAAATACTTCAAGACCAAATTTTCCAATTAAGGTAAGCTCATCATTCGAGGGGTCCACCACATACCTAAAACCTTCTCGAACTTTCCATCTATATCTGCAAGAGATTTTTGTATTTGCGTTTTGGGCTTCTGTAACTCGCTCAGAATCTTGTCCGAATTAGAAAGCCCGTTACGCATTTCAAATCCCCCTTCTATGTGAATATATCGCACTATTTTTGCCATTTCCATCATCTCTTCAAAATCCAAGCTTTGAAGCCAATCATCCACAAACATGTTATTTAAAATCGCTTAAACCGCTTTCGGATGTTTACACGCACAGCGCTCAGCATTTTTATACCCTCCACCATAAGATGGGGGGTATACTAATTTCGTCATTCTGTTTGTAACTACTCGAAATATTCGTCTGAGACCCCATAAAGTATATATATTCTTGATCGTCGTGACATTTTATGTCGATCTAGCCATGTCCGTCCGTCTGTCCGTCCGTCCGTCCGTCCGTCCGTCCGTCCGTCCGTCCGTCCGTCCGTCTGTCTGTCGAAAGCACGCTAACTTCCGAAGGAGTAAAGCTAGCCGCTTGAAATTTTGCACAAATACTTCTTATTAGTGTAGGTCGGTTGGTATTGTAAATGGGCCATATCGGTCCATGTTTTGATATAGCTGCCATATAAACCGATCTTGGGTCTTGACTTCTTGAGCCTCTAGAGTGCGCATTTCTTATCCGATTGGGATGAAATTTTGCACGACGTGTTTCGTTGTGATATCTAACAACTGTGCCAAGTATGGTTCAAATCGGTCCATAACCTGATATAGCTGCCATATAAACCGATCTTGGGTCTTGACTTCTTGAGCCTCCAGCGTGCGCAATTCTTATCCGATCACAATGAAATTTTGCACAACTTGTTTTGTTATGATATCCAACAACTGTGCCAAGTATGGTTGAAGTCGGTCCATAACCTGATATAGCTGCCATATAAACCGATCTGGGGTCTTGACTTCTTGAGCCTCTAGAGTGCGCAATTCTTATCCGATTGGGATGAAATTTTGCACGACGTGTTTTGTTATTATATCCAACAACTGTGCCAAGTATGGTTCAAATCGGTCCATGACCTGATATAGCTGCCATATACACCGATCTTGGGTCTTGACTTCTTGAGCCTCTAGAGTGCGCAATTCTCATCCGATTGAAATGAAATTTTGCACGACGTTTTTCGTTATGATATCTAACAACTGTGCTAAGTATGGTTGAAATCGGTCCATAACCTGATATAGCTGTCATATAAACAGATCTGGGGATTTGACTTCTTGAGCTTCTAGAGGCCGCAACTCCTATCCGATTTGGCTGAAATTTTGAATGACGTATTTTATTTTTACTTTCAACAACTGTGTCAAATAAGGTTCAAATCGGTTCATAACCTGATATAGCTGCCATATAAACCTATTTGGGATCTTGACTTCTTGACCCCTAGAGGTCGCAATTATTATCCGATATGCCTGAAATTTTGTACGACGGATCCTCTCATGACCATCAACAAACGTGTTTATTATGGTCTGAATCGGTCTATAGCCCGATACAGATCCCATATAAATCGCTCTCTCTATTTAACTTCGTGAGCCCCAATGGGCGCAATTCTTATACGAATTGGCTGAAATTTTACACAGGTCTCCAACATATAATTTAATTGTGGTCCGAACCGGACCATATCTTGATATCGTTTTAATAGCAGAGCAACTCTTTTCTTATATCCTTTTTTGCCTAAGAAGAGATGCCAGGAAAAGAACTCGACAAATGCGATCCATGGTGGAGGGTATATAAGATTCGGCCCGGCCGAACTTAGCACGCTTTTACTTGTTGTTCTTTATAAAGTTGGTCAAAGAAGGGGAGCAGGAAGCACCGAGGGTCATGACTGTCATTACATACACATCAATTTAATCTTTGTCAATTCCGTTACGCCATAAAAACTTTTGAGCCTGTTGGTCTTCTTTTACAATGCGAATTTGGTGAAACATTTCACGAATGTCACCCGAGATGGCAATTGATCTCTCATGAAAACCAAGCAAAACACCAAATAAATTGTTTAACAGATCTGGACCTTTTAAGAGTACTGTATTTAGCGACTGTATTTTTAACGGCGGCGTCAGCATCCCAAACAATAAGTGTCGTGTTCATGTTTTTATTATTGACTGTAAAAATGGGAATGTACCACGACTTCCCGCCTGAGGCTATTTCATTTTCCTCAAATTTTCTTATGTATCCCTTTTTGCTTATAGTCAAGAAGCGTTTCTAAAAGAAATGATTTCAAAGAGCGGTTTTGGTTCATTATAGCCTCTAGAAAATACAATCTTCGACAAGCCGTAGAAAACGAATGTGGAAGGTTTATGTTGTCATACTTCCATAACAAACCAGTCTCCCATACATTTACCTTTTCAATATATTTGGTGTTCAATTGCATGATTTTAACTGCACGCTCGTCGCTTTTAGATCGGAGAGGGTGTTTGTTTATTCTTACGCCCACCGAGTCTAAAGAAAAGTAATATTGCAATAAGTCACCCATACGATCGTCTATTTTGCAAAATAGACGTGCTTTATCCTGTGTGCAGGAGATTTATCCGTAGAAAGCCGTCCATACACACCCCATCCTATGCGACTTCTCGTTGCGATTAATCCATTAATTTTGCCTACTCGTATTTCCAGAGGTACACAGAGCCTTGCGTTATCGATTCCGATTAGAATTCTTGCTTTGGCCGATGTATATGGTGAAATGGTCACATTTGCCAAATATTCACAGCTCTCAACATTTTCTTTTGTGAGGGTTTGGATCGGCAAACTAACATTTGTAATTGTCCTTACATTTTGCATTTCCATTTTGTTCTCTAGCTGTAAGTGTGATGATACACGCACAAAAACTAATCTTGACCTCTCATCTATTTTTGTAACATCACCCTTCCATTGCAAGCACAACTCCTCTGTGGGCCCGTTTAAGCCTAACTAACTGGGATTTCAGACATGGTGTCAAAGAGAAAGATGCTCAGTATGCTTTGACATTTCATCATGAATAGACTTACTAACGAGCAACGCTTGCAAATCATTGAATATTATTACCAAAATCAGAGTTCGGTTCGAAATGTGTTCATTCACCGTTCAGCGATGAGGCTCATTTCTGGTTGAATGGCTACGTAAATAAGCAAAATTGACGCATTTGGAGTGAAGAGCAACCAGAAGCCGTTCAAGAACTGCCCATGCATCCCGAAAAATGCACTGTTTGGTGTGGTTTGTACGCTGGTGGAATCATTGGACCGTATTTTTTCAAAGATGCTGTTGGACGCAACGTTACGGTGAATGAACACATTTCGAACCGAACACTGATTTTGGTAATAAAATTCAATGATTTGCAAGCGTTGCTCGTTAGTAAGTCTATTCATGATGAAATGTCAAAGCATACTGAGCATCTTTCTCTTTGACACCATGTCTGAAATCCCACGTGATCTGTCAAATACTAATGCATGAAAATCCTAACCTCAAAAAAATCACCCTTTACAAGGCGAGTTCGTTTTATAATATATAAGTGTGCACGATGATCACTCATCAATGAGGGCAAACGTGTTTAAAGAATACGATTTTCCGTAAAGTGTGACAGGATGGTTTTGAGCAGTCGTCCACTCCGCATTGCCTTTTCCAATAACAACGTCGCAGTGACTGTTTCTTGAAGCACCACAAGCAGAGATTATTATCTCGTATATATTGGGTTGCCCAAAAAGTAATTGGGGATTTTTCATATAGTCGGCGTTGACAAATTTTTTCACAGCTTGTGACTCTGTAATTGCATTCTTTCTTCTGTCAGTTATCAGCTGTTACTTTTAGCTTGATTTAGAAAAAAGTGTAAAAAAGTATATTTGATTAAAGTTCATTCTAAGTTTTATTAAAAATGCATTTACTTTCTTTTAAAAAATCCGCAATTACTTTTTGAGCAACCCAATAATTTCATCTTTCGTTAAAAGTGAACAACAACAAGTAAAAGCGTGCTAAGTTCGGCCGGGCCGAATCTTATATACCCTCCACCATGGATCGCATTTGTCGAGTTCTTTTCCTGGCATCTCTTCTTAGGCAAAAAAGGATATAAGAAAAGAGTTGCTCTGCTATTAAAACGATATCAAGATATGGTCCGGTTCGGACCACAATTAAATTATATGTTGGAGACCTGTGTAAAATTTCAGCCAATTCGTATAAGAATTGCGCCCATTGGGGCTCACGAAGTTAAATAGAGAGAGCGATTTATATGGGATCTGTATCGGGCTATAGACCGATTCAGACCATAATAAACACGTTTGTTGATGGTCATGAGAGGATCCGTCGTACAAAATTTCAGGCATATCGGATAATAATTGCGACCTCTAGGGGTCAAGAAGTCAAGATCCCAAATAGGTTTATATGGCAGCTATATCAGGTTATGAACCGATTTGAACCTTATTTGACACAGTTGTTGAAAGTAAAAATAAAATACGTCATTCAAAATTTCAGCCAAATCGGATAGGAGTTGCGGCCTCTAGAAGCTCAAGAAGTCAAATCCCCAGATCTGTTTATATGACAGCTATATCAGGTTATGGACCGATTTCAACCATACTTAGCACAGTTGTTAGATATCATAACGAAAAACGTCGTGCAAAATTTCATTTCAATCGGATGAGAATTGCGCACTCTAGAGGCTCAAGAAGTCAAGACCCAAGATCGGTGTATATGGCAGCTATATCAGGTTATGGACCGATTTGAACCATACTTGGCACAGTTGTTGGATATAATAACAAAACACGTCGTGCAAAATTTCATCCCAATCGGATAAGAATTGCGCACTCTAGAGGCTCAAGAAGTCAAGACCCCAGATCGGTTTATATGGCAGCTATATCAGGTTATGGACCGACTTCAACCATACTTGGCACAGTTGTTGGATATCATAACAAAACAAGTTGTGCAAAATTTCATTGTGATCGGATAAGAATTGCGCACGCTGGAGGCTCAAGAAGTCAAGACCCAAGATCGGTTTATATGGCAGCTATATCAGGTTATGGACCGATTTGAACCATACTTGGCACAGTTGTTAGATATCACAACGAAACACGTCGTGCAAAATTTCATCCCAATAGGATAAGAAATGCGCACTCTAGAGGCTCAAGAAGTCAAGACCCAAGATCGGTTTATATGGCAGCTATATCAAAACATGGACCGATATGGCCCATTTACAATACCAACCGACCTACACTAATAAGAAGTATTTGTGCAAAATTTCAAGCGGCTAGCTTTACTCCTTCGGAAGTTAGCGTGCTTTCGACAGACAGACGGACGGACGGACGGACGGACGGACGGACGGACGGACGGACGGACGGACGGACGGACAGACGGACGGACATGGCTAGATCGACATAAAATGTCACGACGATCAAGAATATATATACTTTATGGGGTCTCAGACGAATATTTCGAGTAGTTACAAACAGAATGACGAAATTAGTATACCCCCCATCTTATGGTGGAGGGTATAAAAATTGTGGACATTCTGCTAGTCGATGGCTTTGTTTACACTTAAAGTAAAGTGTTGTTGTATTGGCTCCCTCTTTTTTCTCATCCGTGACGTCATGTACGTTAATGCGTTCTTTTGTATGCTTTTTAGATTCGTCACAGCATGTTGGCATAAATGACGTCACACGGGATGTGCAAGCCGCTAAATTGTAAAGCCGCCCATCGAATACAGCAATATCAACACGAGACGAAGAGAAACGGTATCTACCCCAAATTTAGTGTTAAAGAGAAACGGTATCTACCCCAAATTTAGTGTTAAATCGCACGGCAATTTGACCACTAGCTCATTAAAGAGCATTGGATCATTCAAATACTGCCTGCATAGTAGTATAGCGAGAGCAAAATAATGAGAGCCTCCAATCCAATCTTTTTGAACAGCTGGGTGCTCTGTGAGTTTTTATTTCTGTCCAAAAAGAATTCGTTAACATGTTTCCAGTATGCGGTACCACAGCTGGTAGTCCTCTACTAGTTAGTGGACTGTTTTGTAGTTCAAAAACTGCCGAACTGCTTACAATTTTGCACCGCAATAGGAAAATTTATTTATATAGGTGCTAGTATATCTAAACTATATAGTATTTGTTTTGTTGAAAGCTCATTAAATGGTTTGTAAGCCTCCAAATTTATTTCCATTTGAGTTTATTTGTAAAGAAATTTATTGGTCATGGAGTTTAAGTTTTATAGTAATCCATTTTTTCAAAATTTCAAATGCTTAGCTTTACTATTTCAAAAGTTCTTGACCGAACGAACTTTTGAAATAGTTAAGCTAAGCATTTGAAATTTTGAAAAAAAATTGTTGAAGCTATACTGACTATAAATGATTTAGAGATTACGAAAATGTTTAGTTCTAAAACTAATATTTTGAGTTAATAGACGCAATAATGAAATTAGTATACCACTCTCCTATGACGGGGGGTACAGTACATGTTACGAAGGATGGGGGTATATTCATTTTGTCATTTCGTTTGCAACACATCGAAATATCCATTTCCGACCCTATAAAGTATATATATTGCGGATCAGCGCAAAAATCTAAGACGATCTAGACATGTCCGTCCGTCTGTCGGTTGAAATCACGCAACAGTCTTTAACAAGTAAAAGCGTGCTAAGTTCGGCCGGGCCGAATCTTATATACCCTCCACCATGGATTGCATTTGTCGAGTTCTTTTCCTGGCATCTCTTCTTAGGCAAAAAAGGATATAAGAAAAGAGTTGCTCTGCTATTAAAACGATATCAAGATATGGTCCGGTTCGGACCACAATTAAATTATATGTTGGAGACCTGTGTAAAATTTCAGCCAATTCGTATAAGAATTGCGCCCATTGGGGCTCACGAAGTTAAATAGAGAGAGCGATTTATATGGGATCTGTATCGGGCTATAGACCGATTCAGACCATAATAAACACGTTTGTTGATGGTCATGAGAGGATCCGTCGTACAAAATTTCAGGCATATCGGATAATAATTGCGACCTCTAGGGGTCAAGAAGTCAAGATCCCAAATAGGTTTATATGGCAGCTATATCAGGTTATGAACCGATTTGAACCTTATTTGACACAGTTGTTGAAAGTAAAAATAAAATACGTCATTCAAAATTTCAGCCAAATCGGATAGGAGTTGCGGCCTCTAGAAGCTCAAGAAGTCAAATCCCCAGATCTGTTTATATGACAGCTATATCAGGTTATGGACCGATTTCAACCATACTTAGCACAGTTGTTAGATATCATAACGAAAAACGTCGTGCAAAATTTCATTTCAATCGGATGAGAATTGCGCACTCTAGAGGCTCAAGAAGTCAAGACCCAAGATCGGTGTATATGGCAGCTATATCAGGTTATGGACCGATTTGAACCATACTTGGCACAGTTGTTGGATATAATAACAAAACACGTCGTGCAAAATTTCATCCCAATCGGATAAGAATTGCGCACTCTAGAGGCTCAAGAAGTCAAGACCCCAGATCGGTTTATATGGCAGCTATATCAGGTTATGGACCGACTTCAACCATACTTGGCACAGTTGTTGGATATCATAACAAAACAAGTTGTGCAAAATTTCATTGTGATCGGATAAGAATTGCGCACGCTGGAGGCTCAAGAAGTCAAGACCCAAGATCGGTTTATATGGCAGCTATATCAGGTTATGGACCGATTTGAACCATACTTGGCACAGTTGTTAGATATCACAACGAAACACGTCGTGCAAAATTTCATCCCAATCGGATAAGAAATGCGCACTCTAGAGGCTCAAGAAGTCAAGACCCAAGATCGGTTTATATGGCAGCTATATCAAAACATGGACCGATATGGCCCATTTACAATACCAACCGACCTACACTAATAAGAAGTATTTGTGCAAAATTTCAAGCGGCTAGCTTTACTCCTTCGGAAGTTAGCGTGCTTTCGACAGACAGACGGACGGACGGACGGACGGACGGACAGACGGACGGACATGGCTAGATCGACATAAAATGTCACGACGATCAAGAATATATATACTTTATGGGGTCTCAGACGAATATTTCGAGTAGTTACAAACAGAATGACGAAATTAGTATACCCCCCATCTTATGGTGGAGGGTATAAAAATAAAGATATTGAGCTGAAATTTTGCACAGATTCTTTTTTTATCCATAAGCAGGTTAAGTTCGAAGATGGGCTATAACGGACTATATCCCATATAGACCGATCCGCCGATTTAGGGTATTAGGCCCATAAAAGCCACATTTATTATCCGATTTTGCTGAAATTTGGGGCAGTGAGTTGTGTTGGGCCCTTCGTTATCCTTCGTCAATTTGGCTCAGATCGGTCCAGATTTGGATATAGCTGCCATATAGACCGATCCTCCAATTTAGGGTCTAAGGCCCATAAAAGCCACATTTATTATCCGATTCTGCTGAAATTTGGGACAGAGAGTTGTGATAAGCCCTTCGACATTCTTCGTCAATTTGGCCCAGATCAGTCCAGATTTGGATATAGCTGCCATATGGACCGATCCCCGGATTTAAGGTTTTAGGCCCATAAAAGCCACATTTATTATCCAATTTTGCTGAAATTTGAGACAGTGAATTGTGTTAGGCCCCTCAACATCCTTCGTCAATTTGGCCCAGATCGGTCCAGATTTGGATATAGCTGCCATATAGACCGATCCTTCGATTTAGGGTCCTAGGCCCATAAAAGCCACATTTATTATCCGATTTTGCTGAAATTTGGGACAGTGAGTTGTGATAAGCCCTTCGACATCCTTCGTCAATTTGGCCCAGATCGGTCCAGATGTGGATACAGCTGCCTTATGGACCGATCCCCTGATTTAGGGTTTTAGGCCCATAAAAGCCACATTTATTACCCGATTTGGTTGAAATTTGGGACAGTGAGTAAAGTTAGGCCCTTCGACATTCCTTGTCAATTTGGCTCAGATCGGTCCATATAGACCGATCTCTCGGTTTTAAGTTTTGGGCCCATAAAAGGCGCATTTATTGTCCGATGTGGCCGAAATTGGGGACAGTGGGTTAAATTAAGCCCTTCGACATACTTCTGCAATATGGCACAGATCGGTTCAGATTTCGATATAGCTTCCATATGGCCCGATCTCTCGATCTAAGGTTTTAGGGTCATAAAATGCGCGTTTATTGTACGATGACGCCGAAATTTGGGACGGTGAGTTGTGTTAGGCCCTTCGATATCCTTTTTAAATTTGATCCAGATCCGTCCAGATCTGCCATATAGACCGATATCCCGATTTATAGTCTTGGTCCCATAAAGTCGCATTTGTAATCCGATTTCACTTAAATTTTACACAGTGACTTATGCTAAGCATTTCGACATCCGTTTAGTACATATTTCAAATCGGTTTAATTTTAGATATAGCTACTTAAAAGACCAATATTTTGTTATACGCAATTGAAAAATGACTTGTACTTATAAGTATTTGGTCCAAATCGGAACATATTTCGATATAGCTGCTATGGGGCATAAGGTATGAATTTTTCACCGGATTTTGACGAAAGGTGTTTTACATATATACCCGAGGTGGTGGGTATCCAAAGTTCGGCCCGGCCGAACTTAACGCCTTTTTACTTGTTTCGTTATACATTTTCTATTTAACTATAATCGCACTTACCTTCAGTATCAATATCTTGTGCATTGATATGATTCAACTGCTTAATCACATCTCCCACATCCTCATGCGGTTTAATTGCTTGGCGGCCATCAACACTTGAAATCATTAAAATTGCAAAAATCCCCCATACCACAAATGAAGTTAGCACAAAGGTAAACTTGAGCAGAAAAGTACCGCATAACATCTTTACCCTATTAGCACCCAACACAGACTAAATTAGGCAGTACTTTGTTCAGAGTCATAACATGACGCTATTTCTGATGTCTCTCATATACTCCCAATGAGTTTTTTCTGCTACTTTTTAAAAATAGAATTTATATCGCATGCGTGTGACTGTAAATAAACTCAGAATTTGTAAGGTAATCAAGCTTATGAAATAAAATGTTGTCCATAATATAACGAAAATGTTCAGGCACCACATAATAGTAGGAAGCTCACATATTATTGGAACTTGTTTTTGTTTTTGGCAGAAACTTTAAATGGATGTTAGATTAAAGGCAGCTTTTGACATTTCAAACATAAACAAGTAAAAGCGTGCTAAGTTCGGCCGGGCCGAATCTTATATACCCTACACCATGGATCGCATTTGCCGAGTTCTTTTCCCGGCATCTCTTCTTAGGCAAGAAAGGATATAAGAAAAGATTTGCTCTGCTTTTGTTATATTATTACATGTTGGAGACCTGTGTAAAATGTCAGCCAATTCGAATAAGAATTGCGCCCTTTGTGGGCTAAAGAAGTAAAATAGAGAGATCGATTTATATGGGAGCTGTATCGGGCTATATACCGATTCAGACCATAATAAACACGTATGTTAATGGTCATGAGAGAATCCGTCGTACAAAATTTCAGGCAAATCGGATAATAATTGCGACCTCTAGAGGCTCAAGAAGTCGAGATCTCAGATCGGTTTATATGGCAGCTATATCGGGTTATGAACCGATTTGAGCCATACTTGGCACAGTTGTTGGATATCATAACAAAACACGTCGTGCAAAATTTCATTCAAATCGGATAAGAATTGCACACTCTAGAGGTTAAAGAAGTCAAGACCCAAGATCGGTTGATATGTCAGATATATCAGGTTATAAACCGATTTGAACTATACTTGGCACAAATGTTGGATATCATTACAAAACACGTCGTGCAAAATTTCATTCCAATCGGATAAGAATTGCGAACTGTATCGGCTCAAGAAGTCAAGACCCAAGATCAGCTATATCAAACCATGGATAAATTTGAACCATACCTGGCAAAGTTATTGGCTATCATAACAAAACACGTCGTGCAAAATTTCATTCCAATCGCTATGAATTGCGCACTCTAGAGGCTCAAGAAGTCAAGACCCAAGATTGGTTTATATGGCAGCTATATCAAAACATGGACCGATATGGCCCATTTACAATACCAACCGACCTACGCTAATAAGAAGTATTTGTGCAAAATTTCAAGCGGCTAGCTTTACTCCTTCGGAAGTTAGCGTGCTTTCGACAGACAGACGGACGGACGGACATGGCTAGATCGACATAAAATGTCGCGACGATCAAAAATATATATACTTTATGGGGCCTCATACCCTCCACCATAGGATGGGGGGTATACTAATTTCGTCATTCTGATTGTAACTACTCGAAATATTCGTCTGAGACCCCATAAAGTTTATATATTCTTGATCGTCGCGACGTTTTATGTCGATCTAGCCATGTCCGTCCGTCTGTCCGTCCGTCCGTCTGTCCGTCCGTCCGTCCGTCTGTCTGTCGAAAGCACGCTAACTTCCGAAGGAGTAAAGCTAGCCGCTTGAAATTTTGCACAAATACTTCTTATTAGTGTAGGTTGGTTGGTATTGTAAATTGGCCATATCGGTCTATGTTTTGATATAGCTGCCATATAAACCGATCTTAGGTCTTGAATTCTTGAGCCTCGAGAGTGCGCAATTCTTATCCGATTGAGATGAAATTTTGCACGATGTGTTTTGTTATCATATCCAATAACTGTGCCAAGTATGGTTCAAATCGGTCCATAACCTGATATAGCTGCCATATAAACCGATCTTGGCTCTTGTCTTCTTGAGCCTCTAGAGTGCCCAATTCTTATCCGATTTTAATGAATTTTGGCACGGCGTGTTTTGTTATGATATCCAATAACTGTGCCAAGTATGGTTCAAATCGGTCTATAACCTGATATTGGGTCTTGATTTCTTGAGCCTCTAAAGTGCGCAATTCTTATCCGATTTGAATGAAATTTTGCGCGTAGTATTTTGTTATGATATCCAACAACTGTGCCAAGTATGGTTCAAATAGGTTCATAACCTGATATAGCTGTCATATATCCAATTCCTATCCGATTTTGGCTGAAATTTCGCAAGACGTATTTTATTCTTACTTTCAACAACTGTCTCAAATAAGGTTCAAATCGGTTCATAATCTGATATAGCTGTCATATAAACCGATCTGGGATCTTTACTTCTTGAGCCTCTAGAGGTCGCAATTATTATCCGATTTGCCTGAAATTTTGTACAACGGATTCTCTCATGACCATCAACATACGCGTTTATTAGGGTCTGAATCTGTCTGCTATATCACGTTATAGACCGATTTGGAGCAAGTGTTTGGTTCACAGAGCTTTGAATAGAGAGCGCAGGCATTCTATTGAAATGGTCCTGAATTTGATGCGCGTTCAGCGGTAATTGAGGGTTAGAGAGAGCAGTTGGCAAACTATGTGAACACGATTTCGAGAAAGAGGAGGCCATCCAACTAAAGTGTTGTTCCTTATCAGTAGACTTAACTTTTGCAAGCCTTGCCGTCGAGCTATGATTCTACTATGAAAGTAGCTTTGGTGATTTCGATTCTATATGGGAGCTATATCACGTTCTAGACCGATTTGGACCGTACTTGGCACAATTTTTTGAAGTCATAACAGAATAATATAGTCAAAATTTCAGTCAAATCAGTCAAAAATTGCGGCTTGTAAAAGCTCAAGAATTCAAATCGGGAGATCGGTTTATATGGGAGCTATAGCAGATAATAGACCGAGATCGACTCAGAACGTCGAGGCGATCAAGAATATATGTACTTGATAATGTCTTTGACGAATATTTCGGGGTGGTACAAACGGAATGACTATATTAGTAAATCCCCATTCTATGGTGGTGTTCTGTTATGACTTTCAACAACTCTGCCATGAACGGTCCAAATCGGTCTATAACTCTTACCTCTCCGATCTCCCGATTTGACTTCTTGAGTCCTCACATGACGCTATTTTTTCGATTTGGCTGAAATTGCATGCGGTATTCTGTTACGACTTCCAACAACTGTGCCAATTACGATCCTAGTCAACCTGACATAGCTCCCATAAAAACAGGTATGTAGAGTAAAATTATGCCCTTTAACTAAATATATTTTGCACATTTTATTAGCAGAATCCATGGTGGTGGGTACCCAAAATTCGGCCCGGTCGAATTAACACATGTTTAACATGTTTTTAAATAGAACAAAAAAGGTTGTGGATATCAATTTAATTCTTTATTTCTGTGAAAATAGGTTCGATGCCATTATGTATGGAACTCGATTTCTTTTCTATAACCACCAATCCGAATTTCTGTTGTAAATTTTAATAATTTCGACTCGTTGTTGGCTCGTATATCTTTCCATCACGAAATGGCAAATTTCACTGAAGAAAAATTTGAAAAGAGCAGCAAAACATATGGCGTCGTTTGTAGTTCCTATCTGTCTACTTTTTTAGTGTCCCTGAAAAAACCCTGTAAGTGCAGGTACCTATGAAATGATATAAGCTGCTTAATTTGTTGCATTGTACCCCGTAGACTTAGCACGAAATTAAACATTTTTGCACTCTCTGTAAGCAATACCATTACAAACGAAGACTGAAGCCGGTGGTGAGGTTAAATTTTTTTTAAAAAGAACACAAAATTTCGTTTTCTTAGCGCCATGTCGAAAAAATGCGTTACTTTTTTGTACAATTGAAATCACCAACAATTGGAGTTCCATATTGTTCCCCTTCATATCATTTAAATTGGTTTTGTGGCGTGTCCTAGATACTTGACCCCAAATTCGCAAATATAAGATTTGTATATACTCCCAAAGTTCTCTTATTTAAGCCCTTTTTGTTTCGTTGGTGCCACATGAGCATTTCCGACAGTTGTTCCCTAATATGCGTCCTCCACTTTCAAACATCTTCCATTTATGTTCGGTATTGTTCCGGTTGACCTTGGTTTCAGTTTTGGGTCGAGCGACTTCCCAAACACTTGATGTCTAAAACTAACCCCCCTTATTTCGGTTGGCGATGGCGTAGTCGAAATTCAAAATTTTTCATTTTTATACCCTCCACCATAAGATGGGGGGTATACTAATTTCGTCATTCTGTTTGTAACTACTCGAAATATTCGTCTGAGACCCCATAAAGTATATATATTCTTGATCGTCGTGACATTTTATGTCGATCTAGCCATGTCCGTCCGTCTGTCCGTCCGTCCGTCCGTCCGTCCGTCCGTCCGTCCGTCCGTCCGTCCGTCCGTCCGTCCGTCTGTCTGTCGAAAGCACGCTAACTTCCGAAGGAGTAAAGCTAGCCTCTTGAAATTTTGCACAAATACTTCTTATTAGTGTAGGTCGGTTGGTATTGTAAATGGGCCATATCGGTCCATGTTTTGATATAGCTGCCATATAAACCGATCTTGGGTCTTGACTTCTTGAGCCTCTAGAGTGCGCATTTCTTATCCGATTGGGATGAAATTTTGCACGACGTGTTTCGTTGTGATATCTAACAACTGTGCCAAGTATGGTTCAAATCGGTCCATAACCTGATATAGCTGCCATATAAACCGATCTTGGGTCTTGACTTCTTGAGCCTCCAGCGTGCGCAATTCTTATCCGATCACAATGAAATTTTGCACAACTTGTTTTGTTATGATATCCAACAACTGTGCCAAGTATGGTTGAAGTCGGTCCATAACCTGATATAGCTGCCATATAAACCGATCTGGGGTCTTGACTTCTTGAGCCTCTAGAGTGCGCAATTCTTATCCGATTGGGATGAAATTTTGCACGACGTGTTTTGTTATTATATCCAACAACTGTGCCAAGTATGGTTCAAATCGGTCCATAACCTGATATAGCTGCCATATACACCGATCTTGGGTCTTGACTTCTTGAGCCTCTAGAGTGCGCAATTCTCATCCGATTGAAATGAAATTTTGCACGACGTTTTTCGTTATGATATCTAACAACTGTGCTAAGTATGGTTGAAATCGGTCCATAACCTGATATAGCTGTCATATAAACAGATCTGGGGATTTGACTTCTTGAGCTTCTAGAGGCCGCAACTTCTATCCGATTTGGCTGAAATTTTGAATGACGTATTTTATTTTTACTTTCAACAACTGTGTCAAATAAGGTTCAAATCGGTTCATAACCTGATATAGCTGCCATATAAACCTATTTGGGATCTTGACTTCTTGACCCCTAGAGGTCGCAATTATTATCCGATATGCCTGAAATTTTGTACGACGGATCCTCTCATGACCATCAACAAACGTGTTTATTATGGTCTGAATCGGTCTATAGCCCGATACAGATCCCATATAAATCGCTCTCTCTATTTAACTTCGTGAGCCCCAATGGGCGCAATTCTTATACGAATTGGCTGAAATTTTACACAGGTCTCCAACATATAATTTAATTGTGGTCCGAACCGGACCATATCTTGATATCGTTTTAATAGCAGAGCAACTCTTTTCTTATATCCTTTTTTGCCTAAGAAGAGATGCCAGGAAAAGAACTCGACAAATGCGATCCATGGTGGAGGGTATATAAGATTCGGCCCGGCCGAACTTAGCACGCTTTTACTTGTTTTTTTTAATTTTTGGTATCACGTAAGTCGAATTTGACTATCAAATTTGACGAAAACGTAGATATAACAAGTAAAAGGGTGCTAAGTTCGGCCGGGCCGAATCTTATATACCCTTCACCATGGATCGCATTTGTCGAGTTCTTTTCCCGGCATCTCTTCTTAGGCAAAAAAAGGATATAAGTAAAGATTTGCTCTGCTATTAAAGCGATATCAAGATATGGTCCGGTTTGGACCACAATTAAATTATATGTTGGAGACCTGTGTAAAATCTCAGCCAATTCGAATAAGAATTGCGCCCTTTGGGAGCTCAAAAAGTAAAATAGCGATATCGATTTATATGGGAGCTGTATCGGGCTATAGACCGATCCAGACCATAATAAACACGTATGTTGATACTCATGAGAAAATCCGTCGTACAAAATTTCAGGCAAATCGGATAACAATTGCGACCTCTAGAGGCTCAAGAAATCAAAATCCCAGATCGTTTTGTATGGCAGCTATATCAGGTTATGAACCGATTTGAACCTTATTTGACACAGTTGTTGAAAGTAAGAATAAAATACGTCATGCAAAATTTCAGCCAAAGTGGATAGGAATTGCGTCCTCTAGAAGCTCAAGAAGTCAAGTCCCCAGATCGGTTTATATGACAGCTATATCAGATTATTAACCGATTTAAACCATACTTGGCGCAGTTGTTGGATATCGTAACAAAACACATTGTGCAAAATGTTATTCAAATCGGATAAGAATTGCGCCTTCTAGAGGCTTAAGAATTCAAGACCCAAGATCAGTTTATATGGCAGCTATATCAAAACATGGACCGATATGGCCCATTTACAATACCAACCGACCTACACTAATAAGAAGTATTTGTGCAAAATTTCAAGCGGCTAGCTTTACTCCTTCAGAAGTTAGCGTGCTTTCGACAGACAGACTGACGGACAGACGGACGGACTTTATGGGGTCTCAGACTAATATTTCGAGTAGTTACAAACAGAATGACGAAATTAGTATACCCCCTATCCTACGGTGGAGGCTATAAAAATTAATTTCATTCTGAACTACATCGCGCCTGTTTGTCGTAAGAGTATGGAACCTACATTATATTATTTTCATACCCATCACCGAAGGATGAGAGTATATGCATTTTGTCATTCCATTTGCAACAAATCGATTTAAGTTCTTGGGACAATAAAATCACGTTTATTACCCGATTTCGCTGAAATTTGACACAGGCGGTGTGCAAGGCTTCTCGATATTCAAATTCAATATGGTTCAGATCGGTATATATTTGGATGTAGCTGTCATATACATATACCGATCTCCAGATTTAAGTTTTTAAGCCTAAAAGAGATGCATGGAGTGTGTATCCAAAGTTCGATCCGACCGTACCCAATGCCTTTTTACTCGTTTTTTATACCCACCACCGAAGGATGGGGGTATATTCATTTTGTCATTCCGTTTGCAACACATCGAAATATCCATTTCCGACCCTATAAAGTATATATATTCTTGATCAGCGTAAAAATCTAAGACGATCTAGACATGTCCGTCCGTCTGTCCGTCTGTCTGTTGAAATCACGCTACAGTCTTTAAAAATAGAGATATTGAGCTGAAATTTTGAACAGGTTCGTTTTTTGTCCATAAGCAGGTTAATTTCGAAGATAGGCTATATCGAACTATATCTTGATATAGCCCCCATATAGACCGATCCGCCGATTTAGGGTCTTAGGCCCATAAAAGCCACTTTCATAATCCGATTTTGCTGAAATTTGGGACAGAGAGTTGTGTTAGGCTCCCGAACGTACTTCGTTAATTTTGCCCAGATCGGTCCAGATTTGGATATAGCTGCCACTAAGGCCGATCCTCCAATTTAGGGTCTTAGTCCCATAAAAGCCACATTTCTTATCAGATTTTACTGGAATTTAAGAGAGTGAGTTGTGTTAGGCCCTTTGACATCCTTCATCCTTTGGCCTAGATCGGTTCAGATTTGGATATAGCTGCCATATAGACCGATCCTCCGATTTAGGGTTTTAGGCCCATAAAACCACATTTATTATCTGATTTTGCTGAAATTTGGAACAGTGAATTGTGTTTGGCCCTTCGTCATCCTCCGTCAATTTGACTCAGATCCCTATAGATTTGGATATAGCTGCCATATAAACCGATCTTCCGATTTAGGGTCTTAGGCCCATAAAAGCCACATTTATTATCCGATTTTGCTGAAATTTGAGACAGTGAGTTGTGTTAGGCCCTCCAGTATCCTTCATAAATTTGGCCTAAATAGGTCCAAATTTGGACATATAGGGCGATCCGCCGATTTAGGGTCTTAGGCCAATAAAAGCTACATTTGTTGTCCGATATCGTCATCCTCCGTCAATTTGACTCAGATCGCTATAGATTTGGATATAGCTGCCATATAAACCGATCTTCCGATTTAGGGTCTTATGCCCATAAAAGCCACATTTATTATCCGATTTTGCTGAAATTTGAGACAGTGAGTTGTGTTAGGCCCTCCAGTATCCTTCATAAATTTGGCCTAAATAGGTCCAAATTTGGACATATAGGGCGATCCGCCGATTTAGGGTCTTAGGCCAATAAAAGCTACATTTGTTGTCCGATATCGCCGAAATTTGGGACATTGAGTTAAGTTAAACCCCTTGACATAGTTCTGCATTATGGCACAGAGCGGTCAAGATTTGGATATAGCTGCCATATAGACCGATCTCTCGATTTAATAATTTGGGCCAATAAAAAGCGCAATTTATTGTCCGATGATGCCGAAATTTGGGATAAAGAGTTGAGTTAAGCCTTTCCACATATTTCCGCAATTTGGTCTAGATCGATCAAGATTTGCATATAGCTGCCATGTAGACCGATATCTCGATTTAAAGTCTTGGTTCCAAAAAAGACGCATTTATAATCCGATTTAACTAAAATTTGACACATTGACTTATGTTAGGCTTTTCGATATCCATGTTGTATATGGTTCAGATCGGTTTATATTTATACCCTCCTCCTCATTCTGTTTGTAACTACTCGAAATATTCGTATGAGACCCCATAATATATATATATTCTTGATCGTCGCGAAATTTTATGTCGATCTAGCTATGTCCATCCGTCCGTCCGTCCGTCGAAAGCATGCTAACTTCCGAAGGAGTAGAGCTAGCCGCTTGAAATTTTGAACAAATACTTCTTATTAGTGTAGGTCGGTTGGTATTGTAAATGGGCCATATCGTTCCATGTTTTGATATAGCTGCCATATAAACCGATCTTGGGTCTTGACTTCTTGAGCCTCTAGAGTGCGCAATTCGTAGCGATTGGAATGAAATTTTGAACGACGTGTTTTGTTATGATATCCAACATTTGTGCCAAGTATAATTCACATCGGTTCATAATCTGGTATAGCTGTCATATAAACCGATCCGGGGTCTTGATTTCTTGAGCCTCTAGAGGGCGCAATTATCGTCCAATTTAACTGAAATTTTGCACGTAGTGTTTTGGTATTGCTTTCAACAACTGTGCTAACTACGATTCAAATCGGTTCATAATCTGGTATAGCTGTCAAATAAATCGATCTTGGATCTTGACTTCTTGAGCCAATTGAGGGCGCAATTCTTATCCGATTTGGCTGAAATTTTGCATGAGGTGTTTTGTTATAACTTCCAATAACTGTGCTAAGTATGGCGTAAACCGATATAGAACCTGATATAGCTGCCATAAAAACCGATCTGGGATCTTGGCTTCTTAAACCTCTAGAGGGCGCAATTCTCATCCGATTTGGCTGAAATTTTGTACAAGGGCTTCTCTCATGACCTTCAACATACGTGTCTAGTATGGTCTGAATCAATCAATAGCTTGATACAGCTCTTATATAAACCTATCTCCCGATTTTGCTTCTTGAGCCCCTACAAGGCGCAATTCTTATCCGAATGAACTGAAATATTACACATGGACTTCTACAATGTCAATCAGCATTCATTTATGGTCCGAATCGGACTATAACTTGATATAGCTCCAATAGGATAACAGTTCTTATTCAATATTCTATGTTTGTCTAAAAAGAGATACCGCGCATAGAACTCGACAAATGCGATCAATGGTGGAGGGTATATAAGATTCGGCCCGGCCGAACTTAGCACGCTCTTACTTGTTAGATATAGCTACTAAAAAGACCAAAATTTTGTTATACATAATTGAAAAATAACTTGTACCTATTACAATAGTATTTGGTCCAAATCGGATCATATTTCGATATAACTTCTATGGGATATAAGGTATGCAATTTTCATTGGATTTTGATGAAAGGTGGTTTACATATATACCAGAGGTGGTGGGTACCCAAAATTCGGCCTGGCCTTACTTACTTAACGTCTTTTTACTTGTTAATTTTCAAACTGGAATTACTCCTAAATGGTCCATGGGAAGTATACCCGAATCCCACATGTATTCCTAGGACATTTTATCTAGAATCTGTCAAATCAAATTTCAAAGTGATTCGACCAACAGTTTAGTTTCTATTGAGATTTAAATGGGAACGTGTGAAAGGCTCCTTGTAATGAAATTTCAAGAAATCGTTAACACTGTATTTTGTACGAGACCAGTAAGAACCACATATGATCCCTTTACCGTATTCCTCATCACCGGAAACATGGCGTACATCCTAATACACGAATCAAATCGGAAAGGCAGGGAAGTGAACGCTGCATGAAATTTAGCAAATCCAACTAACACAAATCAGTGGAAACCAATTACTTTGAAAGAGTTAGATGCTTTTTTGGCTAATATTTTGTATGCTGGACTCACTTAATCGAATAGAAAACCCCTTGAAGAGTTATGGGGTCCAACGCGCCGTCCTATATATAAAGCTGCATTATCATTAGGTTGTATGAAGTGCATAAAATAATGCCTTAGATTCGACAATGGAAATATGCGACAACAGCGACTAATCAACAACAAAACTGCAGCCATTTATGATATTTGGCAAATGTTGCAGTCTAAAAGCTGGTACTAAAGGGTGATTTTTTGAGGTTAGGATTTTCATGCATTAGTATTTGACAGATCACGTGGGATTTCAGACATGGTGTCAAAGAGAAAGATGCTCAGTATGCTTTGACATTTCATCATGAATAGACTTACTAACGAGCAACGCTTGGAAATCATTGAATTTTATTACCAAAATCAGTGTTCGGTTCGAAATGTGTTCATTCACCGTTCAGCGATGAGGCTCATTTCTGGTTGAATGGCTACGTAAATAAGCAAAATTGCCGCATTTGGAGTGAAGAGCAACCAGAAGCCGTTCAAGAACTGCCCATGCATCCCGAAAAATGCACTGTTTGGTGTGGTTTGTACGCTGGTGGAATCATTGGACCGTATTTTTTCAAAGATGCTGTTGGACGCAACGTTACGGTGAATGAACACATTTCGAACCGAACACTGATTTTGGTAATAAAATTCAATGATTTGCAAGCGTTGCTCGTTAGTAAGTCTATTCATGATGAAATGTCAAAGCATACTGAGCATCTTTCTCTTTGACACCATGTCTGAAATCCCACGTGATCTGTCAAATACTAATGCATGAAAATCCTAACCTCAAAAAAATCACCCTTTATATCTGTTTTTGATATATATTTATTACTAGCTGGACAGGGCCCGCTCCGCTGCGCCTTCTTTTACTTTATATGAAATAAAATTATCCTTAGCATATTTATTTATGTCAATTAAAGAGCTTTGAGTGAAATACCATGCTACGAAAATAGTATGTGTATATAGCTTGAGAAACAGTATAACAATATAAATGCCTTTATCTGAATTCAATATAGTAGTTATTCGTCTATGAATTCGCTCGGAGGGTTTATGGTCATTTAAGATCGAAGCCCGATATTCTCGTATGGATCTTGGTAGTGAGAAGTGCCCATGGTGGTGGTTGGTCCGTTAAGGGGGTGGTGTGGACCCTTTAGAAGCGTGGTCCCGTAAGTGGGTATGCATTTCGTGCTCCACTCCCAAATTCCTTTTATTTAAGCTCCAAATTGCCAAGATCGGTAGATATGTATGTCCAATTTAGGGATGATTTGTGGGGTGAGGTGGTTCTCCAGACACTTAGCCCTGAAAAAATATTATCATCGTGCTCTACCTTAAAAACTATTTTTTAAACCCCATATTGTCATTGTTTTAAGGGGGACGCCTCATCCCCTCATCAACAAAATTGTTTATTCAATTGGTTTTTTAATACCCTACACCACTACTGAGACACAGGGTGTTATAACATAGTGAATTATTGTAGTTTGTAACACCCAATAGGAAGAGAGATAGACCCATTGATAAATATACCGATAGACTCAAAATCACTTTCAGATTCGATTTAGCTATGTTCGTCTGTCTGTCCGTCCGTCTGTCCATGTTAATTTGTTCAAATTTGGTACAGGCGTGTTTTTTGGCCTAGTGACGAAGCCTATTGAAATCGAAAAAAAATCGGTTTAGATCTGAATATAACTCCCATATATATGTTCGTCTGATTTTCAGTCATAATTCAATAAAATAGTCATTTGTAAACAGATTCTCTCGAACTTTGGCAAGAAGGATTTTCTTTTTACTCCCGACATTAATGATGGATTTCATGGAAATCAGGTTTAGATTTAGCTCTCATACATATCTCCCGATTTTAACTTCTTGCCAAAATTTTGCAAAATGCTTTCCTCGACGACTGCCACAGTATCTGAGGAGTTGCTCGAAATCGGTTCAGATTTAGATATAGCTCTCATATATATGTTTGTCCGATTTTGAGAAATATTGCAAAAAATTGCTTTTTGTTAACCGATTTTGTCGAAATTTGCAAGAAGGATTTTCTTATGACTCTCAATATTACTGGTTAATTTTATAGAAATCGGCCCAGATTTAGATATAGCTGTCATATATATATAAGGCCAGATTTTCACCCCAAGAGCCACATTGTTTGACCAATCTTTGCCAAAATTTTGCACAATGATTTCCTCGACGACTACAACATTATCTGAGAAGTTTGCTCAAAATCGGTTTAGAATTAGATATAGCTCCCATATTTATGTTCGTCAGATTTTGGGTAAATTGCCATAATATTGTCATTTGTCAACCATAGTTTTTATGGTTTGAACATATTTGCTCGCCTTGGTCCATAAAACTTGGTTCAGAATTGGATAAGTCCCACATTGTACTTAGTACGGTAGGTGTAGGGTATTATATAGTCGGCATCGCCCGACTTTTGCCCATCCTTACTGGTAAAATCTCAAATACCTTTCAATTGAGCCACATATTACCATGGTCAGTAAGCTTTTACTTTTTTGGGGGGTTTTTGGGGGGGGGGGGGTGTTTTGGGCGAAGGGGCGGTGCACCCAGAAAGGGGAGACACCCAAAAAATTGGTTCCGAAAGTGGGTATCAATTTCGTGCTCTACTCCCCAATACCTTTCACTTGAGCCCCACATTGAAATGGTCGGTAAATATGTCCGATTTAGGGTGTTTTGGGGATTGGAGTGGTCCCCCACACACTAAGCCCGGAAAATATATCAGCAACGTGCTCTATTCTCATATATCTATTTATCATTTATTCGAACGCCATTTTTCCATTGGCCTCAAAATTGGATATAAAATTCGTTTTCTAATCTCATTCAAACTCCTTATTGCAAAAGTCAGCAAATATGTCCGGTTTGGGGTATTGACCTTAAAAACTATGAATATTTAGTTCCTTTTTCTTTAAGACCCAAATTGTCTTGATGAGCAAATATGTCCTATTTGGGGGTTGTTATGGTGGTGAGACGTCCGCTAGACAGTTGGCTCCTAATGTTGATATCAGATACGTGGTCTACTCCCAAATACCTTTAATTTGAGCCCCATATTTCCATAGTCGGCAAACATGACCGGCTTGGGGGGTGTTTTGTGGGATGGGCGACCACTCAGTGAGTTGGCATTGAAAATATATATCGGATTCGTGTTCCACTTTAAAAACCCTCTTATTTGAGCCTCATATTGCAATAGTCAAAAAAAATTTACTATTTGGGTGGTGTTATGGGGGTGGCACGGCCCAGTAGACACTTTTCCCGAATATTGATACAAATTTGTGCTTTACTCCCAAAGACTTTTCATCTGAGCCCCATATTGCTATGGTAGTAAATTTGTCCCCTTTAGGGGGAGCATTGGGGAAGCGGTGGATCCCCAGAAATTTGGACCCACATTTGGATATCAAATTCGTAATCTACTCGCAAATACCATTTATTTGAGTCCCATATTGCCATTGTCAGTAAATACGTTCGTTTTGGGTGGTTTTGGGGGTTGGGGTATGAAACCCCCAAACACTTGGTCCGACAATTGGATATCAGATACGTTTTCTAATTTTAAATACCTTTCATTTGAGTCCAATATTGTCGTGATTGGTATATATATATATATATATATATATATATATATATATATATATATATATGTAAGGTTTTGGGTTGGGGCGCCTACGTACGTACCCCATCACAAATTTAGATACTAAATTTTTGTTTGTAGGCTTCTATAAGAGAGCACACAAATTTTCGCTTAAATCGCACTACCCTTTTCCGGGATCTGGCGTTTCTGAAAATATTAGAAATCAAACAAGTAAAAGCGTGATGAGTTCGACCGGGCCGAATCATATATACCCTCTCGACATCTCTTCTCAGGCAAAAAAAGGGTAAAAGAAAAGATTTGCTCTGCTATTAGAGCGATATCACGATATGGTTCGGTACTGACCACAATTCAATTATATGTAGGAGACCTGTGTAAAACGTCAGCCAATTCGAATAAGAATTGCGTCCTTTGGCTCAAGAAGTCAAGATCCCAGATCGGTTTATATGGCAGCTATATCAGGTTATGAACCGATTTGAACCATACTTGGCCTAGTTGTTGGAAGTCATAGTGAAACACGTCGTTCAGAATTTCACCCCCATCCTATGGTGGAGGGTATAAAAATGCAGTACCTTATTTTCACCACGGGATCATTATGCACCACCAGTGATTATTTCAAGAAAATCGGTTCAGCCGTTTCTGTGTCTATAAGAAACACACAAACAAACAATCAAAAAAACAAAAAAAACAAACACAAATTGATTTTTATACCCTCCACCATAAGATGGGGGGTATACTAATTTCGTCATTCTGTTTGTAACTACTCGAAATATTCGTCTGAGACCCCATAAAGCATATATATTCTTGATCGTAGCGACATTTTATGTCGATCTAGCCATGTCCGTCCGTCCGTCTGTCTGTCGAAAGCACGCTAACTTCCGAAGGAGTAAAGATAGCCGCTTGAAATTTTGCACAAATACTTCTTATTAGTGTAGGTCGGTTGGTATTGTAAATGGGCCATATCGGTCCATGTTTTGATATAGCTGCCATATAAACCGATCTTGGGTCTTGACTTCTTGAGCCTCTAGAGTGCGCAATTCTTATCCGATTGGAATAAAATTTTGCACAACGTGTTTTGTTATGATATCCAATAGCTGTGCCAAGTATGGTTCAAATCGGTCCATAACCTGATATAGCTGCCATATAAACCGACCTTGGGTCTTGACTTCTTGAGCCTCTAGCGTGCGCAATTCTTATCCGATTGGAATGAAATTTTGCACGACGTGTTTTGTTATGATATCCAACAACTGTGCCAAGTATGGTTCAAATCGGTTCATAACCTGATATAGCTGCCATATAAACCGATCTTGGGTCTTGACTTTTTGAGCCTCTAGAGTGCGCAATTCTTATCCGATTGAAATGAAATTTTGCACCACGTGTTTTGTTATTATATCCAACATCTGTGCCAAGTATGGTTCAAATCCGTCTATAACCGGATATAGTTGCCATATAAACCGATCTTGGGTCTTGACTTCTTGAGCCTCTAGAGGGCGCAATTCTTATCCGATTGGAATGGAATTTTGCACGACGTGTTTCGTTATGATACCCAACAACTATGCCAAATATGGTTCAAATCGGTTCATAACCTGATATAGCTGCCATATAAACCGATCTGGGATCTTGACTTCTTGACCCCTAGAGGTCGCAATTATTATCCCATATGCCTGAAATTTGTACGACGGATCCTCTCATGACCATCAACAAACGTGTTTATTATGGTCTGAATCGGTCTATAGCCCGATACAGATCCCATATAAATCGTTCTCTCTATTTTACTTCGTGAGCCCCAATGGGCGCAATTCTTATACGAATTGGCTGAAATTTTACACAGGTCTCCAACATATAATTTAATTGTGGTCCGAACCGGACCATATCTTGATATCGTTTTAATAGCAGAGCAATTTTTTTCTTATATCCTTTTTTGTCTAAAAAGAGATGCCGGGAAAAGAACTCGACAAATGCGATCCATGGTGGAGGGTATATAAGATTCGGCCCGGCCGAACTTAGCACGCTTTTACTTGTTTTATATATAATACTAGCTGACCCGGGCCCGCTAAGCTGCGCCTTCTTTTACTTTATATGGAACAAAAGTTTCCTTGGAATATTTATTTTCGAAGATTTTTTAGTGAAATACCATGTTAACTTGACTAAGAGTTTAACAATATAAGTGCCTTTATCTGAAGCCCATATGATCTTTATTGGTCTACGAATTTAAGTTTGGATGTTAGGTGTACTCCATTCTTAAAATACTTTATTTCAGCCCGATATTCTCATGATTTCTGATTTAGTGGTGTTTTCGGGGGAGAGGTGATCCCCCAGATACTAGGCCCTGAAAAAATATCAGCATCGTGCTCTTCTCTCAAATGCCATTTATTTAAACCCCATATTGCCATTGTCTTAAGAGGAGTTTACAGGATGAGGCGTGCCCCAAACACATGACACCAAAATAGGTTGTCAAATTCGTTTTCTATCTCAAATACCTTTTATTTGAGCCCTATATTGGCACGGTCAGGAAAAAAGCTCTGTTTGATGGTGATAGTATGGCCTTTCAGATATTTCTCCCCAATGTGGATATCATATTGGTGCTCTACTCCCAACTTTCTTGCATTTGAACCTTATATTGCTATGGTCGGTGAATATGTCCGGTATAAGGGTGTTTTTGGGGGCAAGGTGGACCCTCTGTATCTGATTCGTGCTCTAGTCTCAAATACCTTTCATTTGAGCCTAATATTGTCATTATTAGTCTATATTTTCATATGGCGGGCTTTAGTGCTCGACATCCCACCTTAAATAAGAATACCAAATTACTATTTATATTTAATACCAAATTATTGTGCTATTGCAGAAACTATTGCCAAATTGCAGAAAGATGTCAAACAGCTTAAGGCAACTCAGACGATTCGGTGAAGGCCGGAGGACTACCGTCAATAAACTTGGTTAACCCGAAGCTTTTCGGTTCGACGCAGTCCGAGTAAAGGAAGTGGGCCACGAATGCACAAGCAACATTGTGGAACAGCGAAACGGTCGAAAGGACGGCGAAAATCCTATGGGGGGATCCAGATCCTGAGAAGACGAGGCTGAAAGGAAGCAAGAAGGAGGTCAGTATAGCTATTTGTATCACAACGGGATACATAGGACTACGAGCTCACTTATGTAAAATCGGTGCGGCAAGTAATAGCATGTGTAGGGCATGCGGGGAAGATGATAAGACGTTGGAGCATTTCCTTAGTCACTGCCCGGTACTTAGGTGGAGATACAATATCAGACATGAACCAACTTACGGGAGTGGTATTGAAAACAATTAAGAATTTTGTATGTAGCACGGAAATCCTGGTTTAAAATTTCTTTTTAGAGTTTTCTTTGTAGCCAAGCCGATTACTGGCTTAGGTGTATGTCCGTAGTGGCATGGGGCGGATTAATTTCTGCACCCTCCTTTCCTGGCCTGGCCTAACCTAACCTAATGTAATTCACCGTTCCAAATTTCGGCGATATCGGACAATAAATGCTCCTTTTATGGGCCCAAGACCCCAAATCGATAGATCGGTCTTTATGACAGCTATATCCAGATCGGATCCGATCTGACATAAAATGTAAAATATGTCGAGGGGCGTAACACAACTCTCTGTCCCAAATTTCGGCGATATCTGACAGTAAATGAGGCTTTTATGGGCCCAAGACCTTAAATCGGCGGATAGGTCTATATGGGGCTATACAGGGTGGCTGATGAATATTGCTACAATGATGAATATTGCTACATTTTTTTTTCGGTGTATGGAATACATTTTTCTTTTATTCATGTTAAATTAAATTATTAAATTAATTATTAAATTATTATTAATTAAATTAATTAATTAATTAATTAAATTAATTATTAAATTATTATTATTAAATAGAAAAAAAGTTATTACATTTTTTTTTTGGTAGCGGCTTTCATCAGCCACCCTGTATATAGATAAAGTCCCATATAGCCCATCTTCGAACTTAACTTGCCTATGGATAAGAAAAGAATCTGTGCAAAGTTTCAACTCAATATTACTATTTTTAAAGAATGTAGCGTGATTTCAAGAGACAGACGCACAAACATGACTAGATCGTCTTAGATTTTTACGACGAACAATATATACTTTGTAGGGTCGGAAATGGACATTTGGATATGATGCAAACGGAATGACAAATGGATATACTACGATCCACCGGTGGTGGGTATAACGACCACCATAAGATGGAGGTATACTAATCGCGTCATTCCATTTGTAACACCTCTAAATATTCGTCTAAGAACCTATCAAGTGTATGCATTCTTGATCGTCTCGTCGTTCTGAATCGATCTAGCCATGTCCGTCCGTCTATTGAAATCACGATAGAGGTCGAACGCGTAACACTAGCGCTTGAAATTTTGCACAGATACTTAATATCCATGTAGATCGTTGGGGATTGCAAATCGGCCATAGCGGCTCAGATTTAGATATAGCTCCCATAAAAACTAATCTCCAGATTTGACTTCTTGAGCCCCTGGAAGCCGCAATTTTCTTCCGATTTAGCAGAAATTTTTGCATGTGGTTTTCTGTTATGATTTCCAACAACCGTTTCAACTACGCTCCAAATCTGTCTATAACCTGATATAGCTCCCATATAAACCGATCTCTCGATTTGACTTCTTGAGCTTCTGGAAGCCGCATATAAACCGGTCTCTCGATTATCCTTGCTAGGTTCCTACAAGTTTTAATTTTTGCTGGTTTGAATGAAGTTTGGTATATAGAATAAATCTATGCCCTACAACTTAAATTATTTTGCATAAATTGTTAGCAGAATACATGGTGGTGGGTTCACAAGTTCCCAAGCACGCTTTAAGTTGTTTAATTTAAGAAGCAATTTGATATTATTATATATAATTGGATCTACTCATATGTCGGACAAATTGGAGATAAAATTTTATCTAATAGTATTACATTGTATCAGATTGTATACAACTAGAACTAACTAGATACAATTAGAACCAATTATATATAACCTTTTCAGATTCAATTATATCTGTCATTAGCCCCTATATAAACCGATATCCTGATTTGACATCTCAAGCCCCCGGAAACCTCAATTTTTATACTCACCACCGAAGGATGGGGTATATTCATTTTGTCATTCCGTTTGCAACACATCGAAATATCCATTTCCGTCCCTACAAAGTATATATATTCTTGATCAGCGTAAAAATCTAAGACGATCTAGACATGTCCGTCCGTCTGTCTGTTGAAATCACGATACAGTCTTTAAAAATAGAGATATTGAGCTGAAACTTTGCACAGATTCTTTTTTTGTTCATAAGCAGGTTGAGTTCGAAGATGGGCTATATCGGACTATATCCTGGCATAGGCCGCATATAGTTCGATCCGACGACGTCTTGTCTTAGGCCAATAAAAGCCGCATTTATTATCCGATTTTGCTGAAATATGGGACAGGGAGTTGCGTTAGGCCCTTCGACATTCTTCGTTAATTTGGCCCTGATCGGTCCAGATTTGGATATAGCTGCCATATAGACCGATCCGCCGATTTAGGGTTTGAGCCCATAAAAGCCACATTTATTATTCGATTTTGGGACGCCAAATTTGCCATATAGACCAATATCTCGATTTAAAGTCTTGGCCCCATCAAAAGCGCATTTCTAATCCGATATCACTGAAATTTGAAACAGTGATTTTTGTTAGGCTTTTCGACATCTATGTTATATATGGTTCAGATCGGTTTATTTTTATGTATAACTACTAAAAAGACCTATATTATACCCTCCACCATAGGATGAGGTTTCGTCATTCTGTTTGTAACTACTTGAAAAATTCGTCAGAGACCGCATAAAGTATATATATTCTTGATCGTCGCGACATTTTATGTCGATCTAGCTATGTCCGTCCGTCTGTCTGTCGAAAGCTCGCTAACTTCCAAGGGAGTAAAGCTAGCTGCTTGAAATTTTTCACAAATACTTTTTATTAGTGTAAGTCAGTTGGTAATGTAAATATCCATATCGATCCATGTTTTGATATAGCTGCCATATAAACCGATCTTGGGTCTTGACTTCTTGAGCCTCTAGAGTGCGCAATTCTTATCCGTTTGGAATGCAATTTTGCACGACGTGTTTTGTTATGATATCCAACAACTGTGCCAAGTATGGTATGACGTATTTTATTCATTTCGAACCGAACACTGATTTTGGTAATAAAATTCAATGATTTGCAAGCGTTGCTCGTTAGTAAGTCTATTCATGATGAAATGTCAAAGCATACTGAGCATCTTTCTCTTTGACACCATGTCTGAAATCCCACGTGATCTGTCAAATACTAATGCATGAAAATCCTAACCTCAAAAAAATCACCCTTTACTTATTAGTATTAAGTCCAAATCGGAGTATATTTCGTTATAACTGCTATGGGACATAAGGTATGCAATTTTCACCGGGTTTTGATGAAAGGTGATTTATATATATACCCGAAGTGTTGGGTATTCAAAGTTCGGCCTGGCCGAACTTAACGCCTCTTTACTTATTATACGATAAAGCTGAAATTCTGTACGTAGTTTTCTGTTACGACTTTAAACAATCGTGCCACGTAGGGTTCAAATCCTTTGCGTAAACTTTTAGCAGAATCCATGGTGGTGGGTTCCTACTATTCGGCCAGGGCGAACTTAGTATGGTTTTACTTGCTATACCCTCCACCATGGTATGGGGGTATACTTATTTCGTCATTCCGGTTGTAACACCATAAAATATTCGTCGAAGACCCCAAAAAGTAATATATTATTGATCATCATGACATTTTAATTCGATCTAGTCATGTCCGTCCATCCGTTCATCTGTCGAAAGCACGCTAATTTTCGATGGAGTAAATCTAGCCGCCTGAAATTTTGCACAAATACTTCATATAAGTGTAGGCCAGTTGGGATTGTAAATGGGCCATAGCGATTCATGTTTTGATATAGCTGCCATACAAACCGATCTTGTCCCACCCACATTTTCGCAAAATTGAAAATTGCCAAAATTCTTGTTACTGTGAATTTTGTAAAGATACCTCTTTTTTTGAAACTTGTTGTAGCTATTGGGTTCAGGAACTTACACATAGGCGTTGACATTTGGTCATTAAGTCAGAGCAGAATTTTACACTGATTGACAACACAGTGCAAATATCTTTTGGAAGGTTTATTAATGGCTTTGAATGCTAGACAACGGCAACTGCTCTTGCTGCTGCTTCGTGTGCCCAGGTTCGCATTAACGAAAATAGCCAAGAATAGAGCTGCCTTGGAAAAATTCTAGCTCGAGTTAGGAAAGAAGCATCGTAATGCAATTTGGATTGGCGTAAAGTAGACGACTGAAGCCAGTTACAACAAAGCCATGTTTTGGTGGAAAATTGTCTTGTCACTTACGATTTCAACATTTCATATTTGGTACAAATTTTCGAATACTTGTCAAGACATCGATCATTTCTAGCAAATTTTTATACCCACCATAGGATGGGGGTATACTTATCTAGTCAATCCGTTTGTAACACCTCGAAATTTTTATCTGGGACCCCATAAAGTATATATATTCTGGATCGTCTCGACATTCTGATTCGATCTAGGCATGTCCGTCCGTCCGTTCGTCTGTCGAAATCACGATAGCGGTCAAACGCGTAAAACTAGCCGCTTGAAATTTTGCACAGATACCTAATATTGATGGGGACTTAAAATGGGCCATATCGGTTCAGATTTAAATACAGTTCCCATATAAACCGATTTCCTGATTTGAATTTTGAGACCCTGGAAGCCTCACTTTTTGTGCGATTTTGCACGTAGTATTTTGTTATGACTTTCAACAACTGTACTTAGTACGGTCCAAATAGGTATATAACCTGACACAGCTCCCATATAAACCGATCTCCCGATTTGATTTTCTTAAGCCCCTGGAAGTCTCAATTTCCACCCGATTCGGCTGAAATTTCGAACATAGTGTTCTGTTACAACTTTCAACGACTGTATTTAGTACCGTTAAAAACGGTCTAAAACCTGATATAGTTCCCATATGACCCGATCTCTCATATAAACGGTCTATAACCTGAGATAGTTCCCATATAAACCGATCTCCCGATTGGAATTCTTGAGCCCCTGGAAGCCGTAATTTTTTTCCGATTTGGCTGAAAGTTTGCTCATAGTGTTCTGTTATGATTTCCAACAACTGTGACAAGTACCGTCTAAGCCGGTCTATAACCTGACAGATCTCCCATATAAACCGATCTAACGATTTGACTTCTTGAACCCCTGGACGCCGCAATTTTTGTTGGATTGGCTGCAATTTTGCACATAGTGTTCCATTACGACTTTCAAAAACTATACTAAGTACGGTTCAAATCGGTCTATAACCTTATATACAATAGCTCCCATATAAACCAATTTCCAGATTTGAGTTCTTGAGCCCTTGCAAGCCGCAATTTGCGTCCGATTTGGCTAAAATTTTGCATGTGGTGCTCTGTTATGACTTCCAACAACAGTGCCAAGTACAGTCTAAATCGGTCTTTAACCAGATATAGCTCCCCTATTTTAACAGAATCCATGGTAGTGGGTTCCCAAGATTAGGCCCGGCCGAACTTAGCACGCTTGTACATGTATAATTTGACCCATCTCCGTTCACTGTGAAAGTAAATAAGCTATTTCGTACCTTTTGGTACGACAATGAATGATTTGTTACAATATCACTTAGTCAGCTAGACCCATTGATAAATATACCGATCGGTTTAGAATCACTTTCAGATTCCATTTAGCTATGTCCGTCTGTCAGTCTGTCTGTATGTCCGTGTATTATTGTGATCAGGTTACAGGTCGAATTTATTGTCCAGCTGTCACGAAATTTGCACATATCACATCTTTTGCCTAAGGACAAAAGCTATTGATTTTGAAAAAAATCGGTTCAGATTTAGATATAGCTCTCATATATATCATTCATCCGATATAGCCTTTAAAGACTGTAGAACGCACAATTTTAGTCCGATCTTAAAAATATTTTGAACGAGGTGTTTTATTTGGCGTCCTAATACGTGTTCATCCGGTATGGAGTTTTAAGGCTGCAGAAGCTACATATTTGATCCGTTCTTTAAAAAGTTTAACACGAGGAGTTGTACTTGTAGTCGCTCTGGGTGTAGGAACTGGCACATCGGCGGTGACATTTGGTTAAAGTGTGAACTGAGTTTTGTACTGCTTGCCGACACACTGTTTATAGGCCGATTCTTATCTTTCAAAACCTTCAAAATGTGGTTTTCCTTGCGTTTATCTTAGTTTTATAGTGATAGTTTTGGCGAATTAGCTGCAGTATTTTGATGAAATTTTTATACCGTCCACCATAGGATGGGGGGTATACTAATTTCGTCATTCTGTTTGTAACTACTCGAAATATTCGTCTGAGACCCCATAAAGTATATATATTCTTGATCGTCGCGAAATTTTATGTCCATCTAGCCATGTCCGTCCGTCTGTCTGTCGAAAGCACGCTAACTTCCGAGTAGAGCTAGCCGCTTGAAATTTTGCACAAATACTTCTTATTAGTGTAGGTCGGTTGGTATTGTAAATGGGCCACATCGGTCCATGTTTTCATATAGCTGCCATATAAACCGATCTTGGGTCTTGACTTCTTGAACCTCTAGAAGGCGCAAATCTTATCCGATTTGAATGAAATTTTGCACGACGTGTTTCGATATGATGTCCAACAATTGTGCCAAGTATGGTTCAAATCGGTTAATAATCTGGTATAGCTGTCATATAAACCGATCTGGGGTCTTGATTTCTTGAGCCTCTAGAGGGCGCAATTATCGTTCGATTTTACTGAAATTTTGCACGTAGTGTTTTGGTATTGCTTTCAACAACTGTGCTAAGTACGATTCAAATCGGTTCATAATCTGGTATAGCTGTCATATAAACCGATCTTGGATTTTGACTTCTTGAGCCAATTGAGGGCGCAATTCTTATCCGATTTAGCTGAAATTTTGCATGAGGTGTTATGTTATAACTTCCAATAACTGTGCTAAGTATGGCGTAAATCGATATAGAATCTGATATAGCTGCCATATAAACCGATCTGGGATCTTGACTTCTTGAACCTCTAGAGGGCGCAATTCTCATCCGATTTGGCTGAAATTTTGTACAAGGGCTTCTCTCATGACCTTCAACATACGTGTCTAGTATGGTCTGAATCGATCAATAGCTTGATACAGCTCTTATATAAACCTATCACCCGACTTTGCTTCTTAAGCCCCTGCAAGGCGTAATTCTTATCCGAATTAACTGAAATGACAGAGGAAATGCTCCAACGTCGCATCATCTTCCCCGCATGCCCTACAGATTCTTTCACTTGCCGCACCGATTTTACATAAGTGAGCTCGTAGTCCTATGTATCCTATGTATCTTGCTTCCTTTCAGTAGTAGCCTCGTCTTCTCACGATCTGTATCCCCCCATAGAATTTTCGCCGTCCTGCCGATCGTTTCGCTGTCCCACAATGTTGTATGCGCATTCGTCGCCCACTCCCTTAACTCGGACTGCGTCGACCCGAAGACTTCGTCTGCCCTTTCATTTCCCCTTACTCCTTTATGGCCCGGCACCCAATCGATGCGGATTTTCCCATCCTCAGAGAAGGCGTTAATCTGCTTCTTACACTGCAAGACTGTTCGTGACCTTACCGTCCTAGTTGTTATTGACCTTATGGCAATTTTACTGTCGGTAAAGATGTTCACACTCGGCGTCCTCGCGTTAGCACCACACCACTTCACGCATTCCGTGATCGCGCGGATCTCCACCTGCAGAACCGTATTATGATCAGGCAGTCTAAAACAAATCTCAGTCCCTGGGTTCTCAATGTAAACCCCCAGGCCCACTCTGTCCTCTAGCTTTGATCCATCCGTGTAATATGATCTTCCAGATGACAATACTAGGGTTCCGTCAATACCAGACTTTGCCGATGGCAGCAGTGCCTCGCACTCGACTTCTAGGTTCATCTCAGGTATCCGATCGGAAACCTCTTCCCTTCTTTCCAGGTTTCCTATCGTCGCCTCGATTATACCGCGATGGTATGAGCTGCTCCCATCCTCAATCCATTCTGCCATCGCCTTAAGTCTCATAGCCGCAGTGGCTGCCTCACACTTAATCAATATGTCAATGGATCGGATATCTAGAATAGTCTTCAGTGCCCTAGTGGGCGCTATGCCAAGACAACATGTTATCTGAACTTGTTGTATGGTCCTTATGTTGCACTTTTTCTCCATAGCAGTCCACCAAACTACTGAGGCGTAAGTAAGTATTGGTCTAATCACGCTCCTGTAGAGCCAGTGGACTATCCTAGGATTCAGGCCCCATTTCGAGCCTGCGGCCTACATAGTGGCCAACATCTGTGAGCCTTCTCAATACGCTCCTGAATGTAACACTTCCAATTTAGTTTACTGTCCAATACCACACCTACGTATTTGGCCTTGTCAGATATCGAAATCGTCTTATTGAGGAAACGTGGTGCGTTAGATTCGCCCACCTCCGTCTTCCTCGTGAACTGGCATATTTCAGTCTTCTCTGGGTTAACATTGAGACCTCTGGGACTAGCCCAGTCATATGCAAGGCCTTTCTGCATAGCTCGTTCGGATCCTTACCCCTTAGAAGAATTATAACATCGTCTGCATAGCAGACGGGTTCAAATCCGTACTCTGTCAGCATCCGTAATAGGTCATTTATGGTGGTCACCCATAGGAGTGGCGATAAAATACCCCCTGTGGCGTGCCTTGTGGCACTTTCTCCCTTATATTTATGCCATGGGACGCACAATTTATCCACCTGTTTCTTAGCATATGGTTTATCCAGTCTCTAAGGACCGGTTCCACCCGGTACTGCTCTAAGTATTTTATCAGTGTGTCGGTCCGCACATTGTTAAAAGCCCCCTCGAAGTCAATGCATACCGCCAGTGTGTACGTTTTGGCATCGAAGGATTCTTCTATTATATGCATAACCTCGTGCAGGGTAGTCTCCACCGAACTTCCCTTGACATAGGCATGTTGTTTGTATTTGAGCAGTTCGCTGGATGTCATACTCTTTATAATGGTGTCCACAATACATCTCATGGTTTTGAGTAGAAAGGACGTTAGGCTTATGGGTCTGTAGGCCTTTGGTGTCGCATAACTTGCCTTACCGGGCTTGGGTACAAACACCACCCTTGCCTTCTGGCAGGCTTTCGGAGTATATGAAAGTCCTAGTCACGCTGTGAAAATTTTGGCCAGACGAGACGCCAGAGAGTCTGCCTCTTTCTGTAGTTATGGGTTTTCATCAAAAGTCTAACATGTCCTCCATTGACTCTGCCCTCACTCCCATGTCGTCTACTAAAGTTTCAGTTTGGACATGGGTTTTTGTGAGAAACTTTTTCATCTTGGCGGCATCATTAACGCTATCGACCTGTTCGCAGAAAAGCTTCCAGGAGGCACTTTTGCCGCTAGATAATCTTGTTGTATTCCTTGAGCCGTGTGTAATACACATCCCAATAAACTTCCGCTTTCTTACGACGTGCTCTGTTAAAAACTCTGCGGACCTCTTTCCCAATATTGCGAATCTATCGAAGAACCCCACCAGTGCAGTCGTAATCCTGTTGACATTTTCGTCAATCTCTTCTATGCTTGGACAATCTAAATTATCTTGCCCAAGTCTTCCGAATTTTGTCCAGTTGGTTTTCGACTTATTCCGGAAGCTTATCTGATTCGGCGCTGGCTGCGCTAAACCTTATGTAGCGATGGTCAGAGAAAGAGTGTTTCATGGAGACCCCCAATCCTGATTCTCATCGATGAGATTTTCCGAGTATATCGTCACCCTAATCCTTTTAACAAAGGTAGCGGTGTTACCAATATTAAGTGATATTAGGTCGTTAGTGTTCAAGAACTCTGCCAGGGCTTGGCCCCCCTTATTAATGTTGGTACTACCCCACGATATGTGGTGAGAGTTCGCATCGCACCCTATAAGTACCTCGTTTCCTGTCTGTACCTAACCCATTAAATACGAATGGGTAGAAAAATACCCAAGAATAAAGCTGTCTTAGAAAAATTCCAGCTTGAGCTAGAAGGAGGATTCCTTATAAAATTTGGACTGGTATAAAGTGGACGACTAAAAGTAGTTAGAAACGATTTTTCCAATGATATAAAGTCATGTTAAACATATAAAGTCATGTTTAAGGGTAAATTGGCTTGTCGAAATTCGGCAACTTTCACACAAAAAAAAAAACAAACACAAATATTTTTCACAAACTTTTTAGGAGTGAGATTTCTGGAATCTATTTTAGTGTCTTGTTGCATTTGTTGGTTTCTATATTAAAAACTAGCTGACCCGGGCCCGCTCCGCTGCGCCTTCTTTTACTTTATATGGAACAAAAGTTTCCATTTTATATATTAGTTTTGGGGGATGGGCGGCAACTCTGTGAGTTGGCCTTGAAAATATATATCGGATTCGTGTTCCACCTTAAAAATCCTCTTATTATACCCACCACCGAAGGATGGGGGTATATTCATTTTGTCATTCCATTTGCAACACATCGAAATATTCATTTCCGACCCTATAAAGTATATATATTCTTGATCAGCGTAAAAATCAAAGGCAATCTAGAAATGTCCGTCCGTCTGTACGTCTGTCTGTTGAAATCACGCTACAGTCTTTAAAAATAGAGATATTGAGCTGAAACTTTGCACAGAATCCTTTTTGTCCATTAGCAGGTTAAGATCGAAAATGGGCTATATAGAACTGGATCTTGCTATAGCCCCCATATAGACCGATCCGCCGATTTAGGGTCTTAGGTCCATAAAAGCCACATTTAATATCCGATTTTGCTGAAATTTGGGACAGTGAGTTTTGTGCTAGACCCTTCGCCATCATTCGTCAATTCGGCCCAGATCGGTCCAGATTTGGATATAGCTGCCATATAGACTGATCCTCTGATTTAGGGTCTTAGGCCCAAAAAAGCCACATTAATTACCCGATTTTGCTGAAATTTGGGACAGTGAGTTGTGTTATGTACTTTAACATTCTTCTTAATTTGGCCCAGATCGGTCTAGATTTGGATATAGCTGCCATATAGACCGATCTCTCGATTTAAGGCTTTGGGCAGATAAAAAGCACATTTATTGTCGGATGTCGTCGAAATTTGAGACAGTGAGTTAAATTAAGTCCCTCGACATACTTTTGCCATATGATACAGATCGGTACAGATTTGGATATAACTGTCATATAGACAGATCTCTCGATTTAAGGGTTTGAGCCCATAAAAAGCGCATTTATTGTCGGATGTCGCCGAAATTTGGGACAGTGATTTGTGTTAAATCGGTCCAGATTTGGATACAGCTGTAATATAGACCGATTCCTCTATTTAAAGTCTTGGCCCCATAAAAGGCGCATTTATAATCCGATTTCACTGAAATATGACACAGTGATTTATGTTAGGCTTTTCGACATCCGCGTCGTATATGGTTCAGATCGGTTTATTTTTAGATATATCTACTAGAAAGATCAAAATTTTATTATACACAATTGAACAATGACTTGAACTTATCAGTATTTGGTCCAAATCGGAACATATTTCGATATAGCTGCTATGGAGCATAAGGTATGCATTTTTCACCGGATTTTGACGAAAGGTGGTTTACGTATGTACCGAGGTGGTGGGTATCCAACTTAATGCCCGGCCGAACTTAATGCTTTTTTACTTGTTTGAGCCTCATATTGCAATAGTCAGAAAATACTTACTATTTACTTTAATCAAATTTACTTTTTTTAAAAGTAACAGCTGATAACTGACAGAAGAAAGAATGCAATTACAGAGTCACAAGCTGTGAAAAAATTTTTCAACGCCGACTATATGAAAAATCCGCAATTACTTTTTGGGCAACCCAATATATATCCGTATCTCGGAATAAGTACTACCTATTACGAAAAAAAATTTAAAGGTGGCGTCAGACTTTGATTGTTGTCCTCCCTTCTTATAGGTGTGGGTGCATTGGCACCTGTAGTCGAGAGTAGTGCTTGAAGCGAACAACGAGTCGTCAGACTACTCTCAGAAGAGACGGATAAACCAGGGGATATTCGTCCCCAGCCTTTAAGTAAAGGTGGTGTTTCTGACCCGGAATTAGACAGCGACAGTGTTAATGAAACAGTCATCGCATCGGGATGACGGCAGAAGTGAGCGATGGTTTTGCTAAGCTCACAAGCAGACCGAGGAAGGAGACAGAGGAGTATGTACCGACAGCGCAATCGGGCGAAAGTGCAGGATGCTGGAAGGATAGAACTGACATTCCAAGCACTTCTACGAAAGCTGGAAAAAGAATCAGATCTCCCGAAGGGCTAATGCTAAAATGCGTAAGAAGAAAAAGAGCGCCACGCTTTCAATTACACTGGGAAACAAAGCCAGCCATCCCGCAATGGAGACCCCAGACAGTGTCCTGCAGCGGCCCCTGAGTCTTAATGGAGGACTGTGACTTCCAAAAGGAGGCCACAACCATCACGGAAGAGGAAGATGCTCGTTGAGAATGGTAAGGAGCCGCCCTCTTACGCCAGAGTGCTAAGGAAGTACAACGAAGATGAGCCGAATTTAGCAGTCATCAATATCGGCTGTGTATCCGGTAGGATTCCACCAGATCATCGGTCCCAAGTGAAGGATCTGGTTAACGATCAGATTTTCGAACATATGTGGAACTCTGTAGAGGGCCCACCCATACAAATAATGAGCTGCGAGTATGGAGAGGAAATCTTTACGCTGCGTTTTGCGTCGACGGAACGTACTTTGGGTGTAATATATGATTCTGATATTCGAATTTGGTGAAAGAAAATATCAAGGAATCATATGACAAAGATTTTCATGAAGAAACAGTTCGAAAAATTTTGAAATAGGCCGATTATCTTGGTCGTTTGGCCCGGAGAAAGCCTTACATATCCGAAACCCATCGAAAGAAGCGAATGGAATTCGCAAAAAGGTATACAAAATGGCTCCAAAAGTTTAGGAACGAGTCTTATGTTCAGGCGAAAATAAGTTTTGTCTACTTGAAAAAAAACAAGTAAAAGCGTGCTAAGTTCGGCCGGGCCGAATCTTATATACCCTCCACCATGGATCGCATTTGTCGAGTTCTTTTCACGGCATCTCTTCTTAGTCAAAAAAGTATATAAGAAAAGAGTTGCTCTGCTATTAAAACGATATCAAGATATGGTCCGGTTTGGACCACAATTAAATTATATGTTGGAGACCTGTGAAAAATTTCAGCCAATTCGTATAAGAATTGCGCCCATTGGGGCTCACGAAGTAAAATAGAGAGAACGATTAATATGGGATCTGTATCGGGCTATAGACTGATTCAGAACATAATAAACACGTTTGTTGATGGTCATGAGAGGATACGTCGTACAAAATTGCAGGCATATCGGATAATAATTGCGACCTCTAGGGGTCAAGAAGTCAAGATCCCAGATCGGTTTATATGGCAGCTATATCAGGTTATGAACCGATTTGAACCTTATTTGACACAGTTGTTGAAAGTAAAAATAAAATACGTCATGCAAAATTTCAGCCAAATCGGATAGGAATTGCGCCCTCTGGAAGCTCAAGAAGTCAAATCCCCAGATCTGTTTATATGACAGCTATGTTAGGTTATGGACCGATTTGAACCATACTTGGCACAGTTGTTGGATATCACGACGAAATACTTCGTGCTAAAACTCATTCAAATCGGATAAGAATTGTGCCCTCTAGAGGCTCAAGAAGTCAAGACCCAAGATCGGTTTATATGGCAGCTATATCAGGTTATGAACCGATTTAAACCATACTTGGCACTGTTGTTGGATATCATAACGAAACACGTCGTGCAAAATTTCATTCCAATCGGATAAGAATTGCGCACTCTAGAGGCTCAAGAAGTCAAGATCATAACAAAACACGTCGTGCGAAATTCCATTCCAATCGGATAAGAATTGCGCCCGCTAGAGGCTTAAGAAGTCAAGACCCAAGATCGGTTTATATGGCAGCTATATCTGGTTATGAACCGATTTGAACCATACTTGGCACAGTTGTTGGATATCATAACGAAACACGTCGTGCAAAATTTCATTCCAATCGGATAAGAATTGCGCACTCTAGAGGCTCAAGAAGTCAAGACCCAAGATCGGTTTATATGGCAGCTTTATCCGGTTATGGACCGATTTGAACCATACTTGGCACAGTTGTTGGATGTCATAACAAAACACGTCGAGCAAAATTTCATTCTGATCGGATAAAAATTGCGCACGCTAGAGGCTCAAGAAGTCAAGACCCAAGATCGGTTTATATGGCAGCTATATCAAAACATGGACCGATATGGCCCATTTACAATACCAACCGACCTACACTAATAAGAAATATTTGTGCAAAATTTCAAGCGGCTAGCTTTACTGCTTCGGAAGTTAGCGTGCTTTCGACAGACAGACGGACGGACGGACGGACGGACGGAGGGACGGACGGACGGACGGACGGACAGACGGACGGACGGACGGACGGACAGACGGACGGACATGGCTAGATCGACATAAAATGTCGCGAGGATCAAGAATATATATACTTTATGGGGTCTCAGACGAATATTTCGAGTAGTTACAAACAGAATGACGAAATTAGTATACCCCCCATCTTATGGTGGAGGGTATAAAAAATTGTGTAGCAGAAAGTTGGAACAACACTAAATAAAGAAAACATTGTTCCCACAGTTAAACATGTCTGCTTAAGGTGTTGGAAACCTAACTTTTGTAGAGTCAACTATGGATCAATACGACTATATAAATATATTTAAGCAAAATTTGAGTCAAAGTGCTGAGCAACTTGGCCTCGGAGATGGCTTTTGGTTCCAGCAAGACAACGACCCAAAGCACACGGCACTAAAGGTGAAGTTGTGGTTGTTGTACAATACGTCGGCTCGTCAGAGGTATTCACGCTCCCTGGGAGGGCGCAAAGCTCGACCTGGTGAGAGAGATGGACATCTCCAAGCTCACAAAAGCGAAAGTCTTCATCAAGGGACGGGACAGTAAATTTGCGACGGAACACATGTTGTTCTTGGGCAAGCAAACCCAAGGTTTGGTCGCAAAGAAGTGGGAGGTCTTCCACAAGGAGAAAAAGAAACTCTCCTTGTTGTTGGCATTGATCAAGACTCCGTGACGAGTTTAGCTAAGACAAAAGGCATGGCACACTACGGGAGCAAGGCGGCCTTTTTTAAGATTGGAAAGACTATGATAGGCAGAGATTCTCATATTGAGACATCAGATCGTGCAATGGCAGGTGACTTAATACCGCCCAACGAACAGGTGGCTGACAACGAGACAATCACCGCCTCTCTCAATATTGAAAAAACTAGCATAAGTAAACATCCTAATACTAAAATATCAGGCAGTGCAGTGGCGAGAGACCCAACACAGCCTAACAAACTGGAACCCGACGACGGACCCATCACCAACTTAAAGATTCGGAATACTGGAATAGGTAAAGATCCTAATATTGAAACTTTAGGCAGCGCAGCGACAAAAGACTCAATGCAACCCAACGAACAGAGAACGGATGATGGTACCAGCACCTACTCACAAGAAGCCTATTTTCTTAAGACTTGGAAGACTAGAATAGACAAATATCCTAGCATTGAAACACCAGGCAGTACAGGGAATGGGAACTCACTGCAGCCTTACGAACAGGGACCCGACGATGGAATCATTACCGACTTTGTAACGATTCGGAATATTAGGATAGGCAAAGAACCTAATACGATGAAATCACGCAGTGCAGTGACAGGAAAGTCAATGCAATACTCCCAAGATTCCCATATATTCCTAGGTTCCCATCTACTGGAGGACCATTAATTGAGGTAATCCAGATAAACCTTCATTGAAGCGAGACTGCTACACACTCTCTGACGGAGAAAATCAGCAAGGGCAAATTCATATTGCCTTAATTCAGGAGCCGTGGACGACCCGGAACAAAGTTTCTGGACTGAACCATATCAACTACCATTTATTCTATGCTAACACTGGTATTCGGCCGACGACCTGCGTTATATGTCATAAAAATTTTAATTATATAATTTCCCCAGAGTTGTCAACGTCGGATGCAACAGTGGTGAGGCACTGAGACGGTGGAGCATACCTGGCATGACTTTATCTGTCTTTCGACTCTCCGACACCGCCACCCACGTCGGAGCTGCAACGGCTGGTGAGGCAAGCAAAACAGACAGGAAACGAGGTACTAATAGGGTGCGATTCGTGGGGTAGTACCAACACTAATAAGCGGGGCCAAGCCATTGCAGAGTTCTTGAATACAGACGACTTATGTGACGACATGTTCGGAAAATCGTCGTTTTTCCTCATCCATTATATGTGGATTGGAGGGTCTCCATGGAACACTCTTCTCTGACCATCGCTATATTAGGTTTAGAATAGCACGGCCAGCGCCGAATCCGATAAGCTTCCGGAATAAGTTGAAAACCAACTGGACAAAATTCGGAAGGCTACTCAGAAGAAGACTTGGGCAAGATAATTTAGATTGTCCAAGCATAGAACAGAGTGACGAAAATGTCAACAGGATTACGACTGCACTGGTGGGGTCCTTGGAAAATAGTTGTCCTCTTCCGGAAAGGAAATCAGCCCAAGAAAACCCCTGGATGACCGGGGAGATTCGCAATATTGGGAAAGAGGTCCGCAGACATTTTAACAGAGCACGTCATAAAAAGGCGGAAGTTTATGGGAATGTGTATTACACACGGCTCAAGGAATACAATAAGATTACCAGAGCGGCAAATCGTGCCTCCTGCTTTTCTGCGAACAGGTCGATAATGACGCCGCCAAGATAAAAACGTTTCTCACAAAAACCCATGTTCAAACTGAATCTTTAGTAGACGATATGGGAGTGAGAGCAGAGACAACGGAGGACATGTTGAAGCTCTTGATGAAACCCATTTCCCACAGGATACGAAATGACTCACGGAGACACCGGAGTCTTGATAAAATGACGTTGATCGAAGGTTTATAATTACGGAATTTATGGTGAAGGAATCCATGAGCTTCAAATCATCATCGAACGAGCTATGTAGAATGGCCGAAAGGGTCCTGCATATGGCATATGACTGAGCTAGACCTAGAGGCCTCAATGTTGGGCCAATTTAACGCACCACGTTTCATCAATGAGACGATTTCGATACCTGACAAGGTCAAATACTTGGGTGTGATCTTGTATAGGAAACTGAATTGGAAGTGTCTTTCAGGAGCGTACTGAGAAGGCTCACAGATGTTGGGCACTATGTAGACGGGCCATAGACTCGAAATGGGGCCTGAGTCCGAAGATAGTCCACTAGCTCTACCCGAGCGTGATTCGACCAATACTTACTTACGCCTCAGTAGTTTGGTTGACTGCTGTAGAGAAAAAGTGCACGTAAGGACAAATACAACAGGTTCAGAGAACATTTTGTCTTGGCGATGAATGCCCACAAGGGCACTGCAGACTATTCTAGATATCCGACCCATTGGCATACATATAAAGTGTGAAGCAGCCACTGCGGCTATTAGATTTTAGGTCTCATGAATGGGTTGAGGATGGGAGCAGCTCATACCATCGCGGTATAATCGAGGCGACGATAGGAAACCTGGAAAGAAGGGAAAAGGTTTCCGATCTATGAGATGAACCTTGAAGTCGAGTTTGAGGCACTGCTGCCATCTGCACAGTTTTGGATTGACGGAACCCTAGTATTGCCATTTGGAAGATCATGTTACACGGATGGATCCAAGCCAGAGGACAGGGTGGGCTTGGGGGTTTACATTGATAACCCAAGGACTGAGATATGTTGAGATCTGCCTGAGCAGAATACGGTCCTGCTGGCGGAGATTCAGGCGATCACGGAATGCATGAAGTGGTGTGGTACTAACGCGAGGACGTTGAATGTTAACATCCTACCGACAGTAAAATGGCCATAAGGGCAATAACAACCAGGATGGTAAGGTCACAAACAGTCTTGCAGTGTAAGAAGGAGATTAACGCCTTCTCTGAGGATGGCAAAATCCGCTACGTTTGGGTTCCAGGCCATAACGTAGCTAGGGGGAATGAAAGGGCAGATGATTTGGCGGTGAAGACCAGAAAACTGTCGTCGATAAACTTGGTTAACCCGAAACCCCCGAAGGGCATGCAGGGAAGATGATGAAACGTTGGAGCAATTCTTTTGTCATTGCCCGGCTTTCGTGTGTTACAGATGCCGGCACTCAGGTGGGGACACAATACCATGAACCTACTTAGGGCAGTAGTATTGAAAACAATTAAGGATTTTGTAAGTAGCACGGAATTCTCAACTTAAAATTTTCTTTTTCGAGGGTACTTTATAATCTTTAGAGCGCACAATAAACCTATTACTGTCTTAGGTGTATGTCCATAGTGGCATGGGGCGGATTAATATCTACACCTCTACGCACCCCACATTTTTTCAAAATAAAAAATTTCGAAAAAATTTTCTGTTACTGTGAAATTGGTAAATATACCTAAAATTTTGTTCAAAAATTGTCGTAGCTACTGGGTGCAGGAATTGGCCCATCGGCGCTGAATTTTGTACGGCTTACCAACACACTATTTTCAGGCCGATCCTAATATTTCAAAGCCTTCAAAATGTGATTGTCTTTGCGATAGTTATAGTGATTGTTTTGGCGAACCAGCTTCAGTATTTTGATGACATTTTCATACCCACCACTGAAGGATGGGGGTATATTCATTTTGTCATTCCGTTTGCAACACATCGAAATATCCATTTCCGACCATATAAAGTATATATATTCTTGATTAGCGTAAAAATCTAAGACGATCTAGACATGTCCGTCCGTCTGTCCGTCTGTCCTGTAAAAATCTAAGAAGATCTAGACATGTCCGTCCGTCTGTCTGTTGAAATCACGCTACAATCTTTAAAAATAAAGACATTGAGCTGAAACTTTGCACAGATTCCTTTTTATACCCACCACCGAAGGATGGGGGTATATTCATTTTGTCATTCCGTTTGCAACACATCGAAATATCCATTTCCGACCCTATAAAGTATATATATTCTTGATCAGCGTAAAAATCTAAGACGATCTAGACATTTCCCTCCGTCTGTCCGTCTGTCTGTTGAAATCACGCTACAGTCTTTAAAAATAGAGATATTGAGCTGAAATTTTGTAAAGTTTTTTTTTTTGTCCATAAGCAGGTTAAGTTCGAAAATGGGCCAAATCGGACTATATCTAGATATAGCCCCCATATAGACCGATCCGCCGATTTAGGGTCTCAGACCCCATTTATTATCCGATTAGGCTGAAATTTGGGGCAGTGAGTTGTGTTAGGCCCCCCAACATCCTCCGTCAATTTGGCTCAGATCGGTCCAGATTTGGATATAGCTGCCATATAGACCGATCCTCCGATTTAGGGTTTTAGACCCATAAAAGCCACATTTATTATCCGATTTTGCTGAAATTTGGGACAGTGAGTTGTCTTACGCCCTTCGACGTCCTTCACCAATTTGGCCAAGATCGGTCCAGTTTTGGATATAGCTGCCATATAGACCGATCCTCCGATTTAGGGTTTTAGACCCATAAAAGCCACATTTATTATCAGATTTTGGTGAAATTTAGGACAGTGAGTTGTCTTAGGCCCTTCGACATCCTTTGTCAATTTGTCTCAGATCGGTTCAGATTTAGATATAGCTGCCATATAGACCGATCTCTCGATTTAAGGTTTTTAGCCCATAAAAGGCGCATTTATTGTCCGATGTCGCCGAAATTTGGGACAGTGAGTTGTGATAAAACTTTCGATATTATTTGTCAATTTTGCTCAGATAGGTCCAGATTTGGATATAGCTGCAATATAGACCGATCTCTTGATTTACGGTTTTGGGGCCATAAAAGGCGCATTTATTGTCCGATTTCGCCGAAATTTGGGACAGTGAGTTGTGTTAGGCTCTTCGACGTCCGTGTCGTTTATGGTTCAGAGCGGTTGATTTTTAGATATATCTACTAAAAAGAGCAGAATTTTGTTTTACACAGTTGAACAATGACTTGTACTTATTAGTATTTGGTCCGAATTGGAACATATTTCTATATAGCTGCTAGGGGTCATAAGGTATACATTTTTCCTAGGATTTGACGAAAGGTGGTTTATATATATACCCGAGGTGGTGGGTATCCAAAGTTCGGCCCGGCCGGGCAGGTTAAGTTTGAAGATGGGTTATATCGGACTATATCCTGATAAAGCCCCCACATAGACCGATCTGCCGATATGTTGTCTTAAGCCAATAAAAGCCTCATATCCGATTTTGCTGAAATTTGGGACAGTGAGTTGCGTTAGGCCCTTCGACATCCTTCGTGAATTTGGCCCGGATCGGTCCAGATTTGGATATAGCTGCCATATAGACCGATCCTCCGATTTAGGGTCGTAGGCCCATAAAAGCGACATTTTGCTAAAATTTGGAACTGTGAGTTGTCTTCGGCCCTTCAACATCATTCGTCAATTTGGCATTAATCGGATCAGATTTGGATATAGCTGCCATATAGACCGATCTCTCGATTTAAGGTTTTGGGCCTATAAAAGGCGCATTTATTGTCCGATTTTTGCCGAAATTTGGCACAGAGAGTTAAGCTCCTCCACAAATTTCTGCAATTCAGTCTAGATCGATCAAGATTTGCATATAGCTACCATATATACCGACATCTCGATTTAAAGTCTTGGCCCCATAAAAGGCGCATTTATTATTCGATATTACTGAAATTTGAAACAGTGACTTATGTTAGGCTTTTCGACATCTATGTTGTATATGGTTCAGATCGGTTTATTTTTATACCCTCCACCATAAGATGGGGGGTATACTAATTTCGTCATTCTGTTTGTAACTACTCGAAATATTCGTCTGAGACCCCATAAAGTATATATATTCTTGATCCTCGCGACATTTTATGTCGATCTAGCCATGTCCGTCCGTCTGTCCGTCCGTCCGTCCGTCCGTCCGTCCGTCCCTCCGTCCGTCCGTCCGTCCGTCCGTCTGTCTGTCGAAAGCACGCTAACTTCCGAAGCAGTAAAGCTAGCCGCTTGAAATTTTGCACAAATATTTCTTATTAGTGTAGGTCGGTTGGTATTGTAAATGGGCCATATCGGTCCATGTTTTGATATAGCTGCCATATAAACCGATCTTGGGTCTTGACTTCTTGAGCCTCTAGCGTGCGCAATTTTTATCCGATCAGAATGAAATTTTGCTCGACGTGTTTTGTTATGACATCCAACAACTGTGCCAAGTATGGTTCAAATCGGTCCATAACCGGATAAAGCTGCCATATAAACCGATCTTGGGTCTTGACTTCTTGAGCCTCTAGAGTGCGCAATTCTTATCCGATTGGAATAAAATTTTGCACGACGTGTTTCGTTATGATATCCAACAACTGTGCCAAGTATGGTTCAAATCGGTTCATAACCAGATATAGCTGCCATATAAACCGATCTTGGGTCTTGACTTCTTAAGCCTCTAGAGGGCGCAATTCTTATCCGATTGGAATGGAATTTCGCACGACGTGTTTTGTTATGATCTTGACTTCTTGAGCCTCTAGAGTGCGCAATTCTTATCCGATTGGAATGAAATTTTGCACGACGTGTTTCGTTATGATATCCAACAACAGTGCCAAGAATGGTTTAAATCGGTTCATAACCTGATATAGCTGCCATATAAACCGATCTTGGGTCTTGACTTCTTGAGCCTCTAGAGGGCACAATTCTTATCCGATTTGAATGAGTTTTAGCACGAAGTATTTCGTCGTGATATCCAACAACTGTGCCAAGTATGGTTCAAATCGGTCCATAACCTAACATAGCTGTCATATAAACAGATCTGGGGATTTGACTTCTTGAGCTTCCAGAGGGCGCAATTCCTATCCGATTTGGCTGAAATTTTGCATGACGTATTTTATTTTTACTTTCAACAACTGTGTCAAATAAGGTTCAAATCGGTTCATAACCTGATATAGCTGCCATATAAACCGATCTGGGATCTTGACTTCTTGACCCCTAGAGGTCGCAATTATTATCCGATATGCCTGCAATTTTGTACGACGTATCCTCTCATGACCATCAACAAACGTGTTTATTATGTTCTGAATCAGTCTATAGCCCGATACAGATCCCATATTAATCGTTCTCTCTATTTTACTTCGTGAGCCCCAATGGGCGCAATTCTTATACGAATTGGCTGAAATTTTTCACAGGTCTCCAACATATAATTTAATTGTGGTCCAAACCGGACCATATCTTGATATCGTTTTAATAGCAGAGCAACTCTTTTCTTATATACTTTTTTGACTAAGAAGAGATGCCGTGAAAAGAACTCGACAAATGCGATCCATGGTGGAGGGTATATAAGATTCGGCCCGGCCGAACTTAGCACGCTTTTACTTGTTATATATAGCTACCAAAAAGACCAATATTTTGTTATACACAATTGAACAATGACTTGTACTTATTAGTATTTGGTCCAAATCAGAGCATATTTTTTGATGAAAAGTGATTTACATATATACACGAGGTGTTGGACATATATACCGTGGATCGAATTTGTCGAGCTCTTTTCCCGGTATCTCTTTGTAGCCAAACAAAGAAAAAAACAAAAGAATTGCTATGTTATTGGAACTATATCAAGTTATGATTTATTTCGGACCATAATTGAATCGAATATTGGAGGCCATAGTAGAAATCATTGTTTAAATCAAAATCTAGTAAGAAATGCGCCCTTTAGGGCGTAAGAAGAAATGGAAGCTGTATTCGGCTATAAATGGATTCAGACAATATTCAACACGAATGTTAAAGGTCATTTGAGAAGCAGTTGGCCAAAATTTCAGCCAAATCTGAAAATAATTGCGCTCTTTATATATGGTTATGAACCGATTTGAACCATTTTTAACACAGTTGTTGGAATTCATAACAAAACACCTCATGCAAAATTTCAGCTAAATTGGATAATAATTGCGCTCGCTAAAGGAAGTCAAAAGAAAACAAGCCATGCAAAATTTCAGCCAAATCGAATAGGAATTGCTCCCTGTTGAGGCTCAAGAAATCAAGCCCCAAATCGGTTTATTTGGCAGCTATACCAGGTTATGAACCGATTTGAACCATACTTAGCACAGCTGTACAAAGACATAACAAAACACGTTATGCAAAATTTCATTCAAATCGGATAGGAATTGCGCTTTCTAGTGGCTCATGAAATTAAGATCCAAGATCGGTTTAGACGGCAGCTATATCAAAACATGGACCTATAGGACCCATTTACAATCCCAACCGACCATAAAAAGTTTTTGTAAAAAGTTTCAAGCGGCAAACTTTACTCCTTCGAAAGTTAGATGGTTAGATCGATTTATATATATATATATATATATATATATATATATATATATATATATATATATATATATATACATATATATATATATATATATATATATTTCATGGGGTCTTAGACGAATATTTCGAGGAGTCACAAACAGAATGACGAAATTAGTAAACCCCCCTTCTATCGTGGAGGGTATTAAAATTAAGAAACAATAAATGTTAAATAATTAAAAAAGTTTATTTTGACCAATTTTTACGACGAGCCACCTACATTCTGCTTAATTGCTGCGCTTATTTCTCCTCCCATGGCGAAACAATTAAAGGTGGTCTCATTTGTTTAACAACCACAAATCATATGGTGCAATCTCGTCATCAAGATGTCATTTCAAAATTGGCATTGTTCTCAACACAACCAAAGAAACTTGCACTCAAACTCAAACAAAGAGAACGTGCAAAAAAATGGGGAAGTTTGCTGAGAATAGGTCTGCTCGCATACTTTTCCACTAAAAATTTGAAGGAGAGTAAGACCCATTTTATTCTCTTAAAAAAATTTGCAAGCAAAGTACGCGAACGACTTACATTGAAAATTTACAGAAAAACAGATGATCTTTGTTTTGGTTGGTTTTTTATTTGCTTGCTTGGAAAACAATTTTTTTTTATATAAAAAATGCTAGATACATTTGTGAGGTATTTTCCTTAGATAAACGTGAATTTATTAACCCGAGAGTGAAAAGGCTAGAATGGGAGCCATTTGTATATCCGTGATCTCCGCCGAACAGTCATCACAAATTATCATGCAATCCCATGGCAGCCGGTTGTACGTACCGCATTGGCCCGATTGAGTCTTTCATTGATCCGATGGAATCTTTCAGTGTACAACACACTGCCTCATCAACAACAACAACCGTGCACGAAGGTACGAGTGCCATCCGTGGCGCTAAGTCGCGCAAAGCGCTGGTTCCAGACAGAATCTCTACACTGATGCTGATGAATCCGGATCTAGCTGGAGTCGATTGCCTTATAACTGTTCTCATCCTATCTGAACACTATTATAGTACCCGATGTTTGGAAGTTTGATCCAGCTACTGAAACCTGAAAAGGACAAGAGCAATGGGGAGTCGCACAGACTGATATTCCTTCTCTAATCAGTAGCCAAGATGCATAAGGGACTAATCCTCCCACTCCTCTCGTTGGACAATTTCCTTTCGCCGAACAGCAGTATGCATTTTGAAGGCTGTCCTATGCAACTGATTTACATCACCGTATACAAAAGTACACTTGTTGCGCTGACAAAGATACCTTGGATTAACCATCTTGGTCTTTTGGTTATTGTGGCTGGATAAATTGCTACGACCACTGATGTGAGGCTAAGGAAGCTTTCTATTTGGTCATGTGTCGGCTATGGATACTTTGTTATCATTGAAGATATCTGTATCCGTTTAACAATTGGCAGACTAATTTGCACTATTTTCTTCTAATCCCACTGTGCGTCACTTGTTAGACCAGCTTGCTAGACCCTTTCAATCCCATGACAGCAACACAGCCTTGGGAACAATGTTGGTTTCATCGTAGCTCTCCCATAAGGGTGATTCCATTTTTGTTGTCTGGAAGGATACAATGCATAGCGGATTTAAAAAGGTGGTCTCATGCGAACAACTGTTAACAGCCGGCCTGGTTTGACGGTATTAAGATGTCATATTTTTGTTTGCATTCTCTTTCTTGTTATCTTCTTTCTCGCATATTCTCTGCTCATGTACGCACACGTATACACACATGCACACATATTTCTTTGAGTGTGTCTGCAAAACGTCGATCAGCTTGATGACAAGATAGCGAATTGCCACGTATGATTTGTGGTTGTTGAACAAATGAGACCACCATTAAATGATTCGCCATTTATACAATGTTTAAATTTTTCAAGTTTTTCCAAATAATTCCGCAAATTTTGCACTTACCTTCTAATGTAGAACAACAAACTTGAAGTAAAATTACAACTTCATTTGTCGAGTTTTCTGTATCTGAACACTAGCTGCTTCCATGAATCTTCAACTGTTAAAATTTGCCCTCTCTCGCGCACTTGTCTGCTGGCAAATAAAGTACGGAAACGACTTCCTGTAAAAATTTGTGCAAATTTGCACAAATTTTTGAGTTCCCGAACACAGCTAATGATTGTATGCTGACATTTTAATACCGTCAATCTGGCCGTCTGTTTTCAGCTGTTCGCGTGAGCCCACCTTCATAAATCTACCTTTTTGTCCTCCCAACTTCATAAAAATCGATCGAAAATCCAAAATTTTGAAGGAAAAGATGTCCGATAAAAATCGGATCCAACTATTACCGTATATGGCTATAATTTGCATCATGTCTTTTTATACCCTCCACCATAAGATGGGGGGTATACTAATTTCGTCATTCTGATTTTAACTACTCGAAATATTCGTCTGAGACCCCATAAAGTATATATATTCTTGATCGTCGTGAAATTTTATGTCGATCTAGCCATGTCCGTCCGTCTGTCCGTCGAAAGCACGCTAACTTCCGAAGGAGTAAAGCTAGCCACTTGAAATTTTGCACAAATACTTCTTATTAGTGTAGGTCGGTTGGTATTGTAAATGGGCCATATCGGTCCATGTTTTGATATAGCTGACATATAAACCGATCTTGGGTCTTGACTTCTTGAGCCTCTAGAGTGCGCAGTTCTTATCCGATTGGGATGAAATTTGGCACGAAGTGTTTTGTTATGATATCCAACAACTGTGCCAAGTATGGTTCAAATCGGTGTATAACCTGATATAGCTGCCATATAAACCGATCTTGGGTCTTGAATTCTTGAGCCTCTAGAGAGCGCAATTCTTATCAGATTGGAATGAAATTTTGCACGACGTGTTTCGTTATTATATCCAACAACTGTGCCAAGTTTGGTTCAAATGGGTCCATAACCTGATATAGCTGCCACATAAACCGATCTGGGGTCTTGACTTCTTGAGCCTCTAGAGTGCGCAGTTCTTATCCGATTGGGATGAAATTTGGCACGAAGTGTTTTGTTATGATATCCAACAACTGTGCCAAGTATGGTTCAAATCGGTGTATAACCTGATATAGCTGCCAGATAAACCGATCTTAGGTCTTGACTTCTTGAGCCTCTAGAGTCCGCAATTCTTATCTGATTGGGATGAAATTTTGCACGACGTGTTTCGTTATTATATCCAACAACTGTGCCAAGTTTGGTTCAAATCGGTCCATAACCTGATATAGCTGCCACATAAACCGATCTGGGGTCATGACTTCTTGAGCCTCTAGAGTGCGCAATTCTTATCTGATTGGGATGAAATTTTGCACTATGTGTTTTGTTACAATATCCAATAGCTGTGCCAAGTATGGTTCAAATCGGTCCATAACCTTATATAGCTGTCATATAAACCGATCTTGGGTCTTGACTTCTTGAGCCTCTAGAGTGCGCAATTCTTATCCGATTGGGATGAAATTTTGCACTACGTGTTTTGTTACGATATCCAACAACTGTGCCAAGTATGGTTCAAATCGGTCCATAACCTGATACAGCTGCCATATAAACCGATCTTCGGTCTTGACTTCTTGAGCCTCTAGAGTGCGCAATTCTTATCCAATTAAAATGAAATTTTGCATGACGTGTTTTGTTATGATATCCAACAACTTTGCCAAGTATGGTTCAAATCGGTCCATAACCTGATACAGCTGCCATATAAACCGATCTTCGGTCTTGACTTCTTGAGCCTCTAGAGTGCGCAATTCTTATCCGAAATGAAATTTTGATATCCAATAAATGTGCCATGTATGGTTCATATCGGTCCATAACCTGATATAGCTGCCATATAAACCGATCTTGGGTCTTGACTTCTTGAGCCTCTAGAGTGCGCAATTCTTATCCGATTGGAATGAAATTTTGCACGACGTGTTTTGTTATGATATTCAACAACTGTGCCAAGTATGGTTCAAATCGTTCTATAACCTGATATAGCTGCCATATAAACCGATCTTGGGTCTTGACTTCTTGAGCCCTTTAGAGTGTGCAATTCTTGTCCGATTGGAATGAAATTTTGTACGACCGATTCCCTCATGACCATCAACATACGTATTTATTATGGTCTGAATCGGTCTATAGCCCGATACAGCTCCCATATAAATCGATCTCTCTATTTTACTTCTTGAGCCCCCAAAGGGCGCAATTCTTATTCAAATTGGCTGACATTTTACACAGGTCTCCAACATGTAATAATATAATAATGGCAGAACAAATCTTATCTTATATCCTTTTTTGCCTAAGATCCATGTTGGAGGGTATGTAAGATTCGGCCCGGCCGAACTTAGCACGCTTTTACATGTTTTAACTCATTTCCTTACTTAAGGTGGGTATGAAGTTCCTTTCATTGTAAGCTATTCAGATTTTCATACCCTCCACCCTCAATTTGGCTCAGATCGGTCCAGATTTGGATATAGCTGCCATATAAACCGATCCTCCGATTTAGGGTCCAAGGCCCATAAAAGGCGCATTTATTGTCCGATATTGCCGAAATTTGGGTCTGTGAGTTATGTTAGGCTCTTCGACATTTTTCTGCAATATCGCACAGATCGGACTAGATTTGGATATAGCTGCCATATAGAATAGAATGATCTCTCGGTTTTAGGTTTTACGGCCATACAAGGCGCATTTATTGTGCGATGTTGCCGAAATTTGGAACAGTGAGTTGTGTTAAGTCCTTCGACATCCTTCTTTAATATAGCTCAGATCGGTCCAGATTTGGATATAGCTGCCATATAGACCGATATCTCGATTTAAAGTCTTGGGCCCATAAAAAAGCATTTATTATCCGATATCACTGAAATTTGAAACAGTGACTTGTATAAGGCTTTTCGACATATATGTTGTATATGGTTCAGATCGGTTTATTTTTATACCCTCCACCATAAGATGGGGGGTATACTAATTTCGTCATTCTGTTTGTAACTACTCGAAATATTCGTCTGAGACCCCATAAAGTATATATATTCTTGATCGTCGCGACATTTTATGTCGATCTAGCCATGTCCGTCCGTCTGTCTGTCGAAAGCACGCTAACTTCCGAAGGAGTAAAGCTAGCCGCTTAAAATTTTGCACAAATATTTCTTATTAGTGTAGGTCGGTTGGTATTGTAAATGGGCCATATCGGTCCATGTTTTGATATAGCTGCCATATAAACCGAATTTGGGTCTTGACTTCTTGAGCCTCTAGCGTGCGCAATTTTTATCCGATCAGAATGAAATTTTGCACGACGTGTTTTGTAATGACATCCAACAACTGTGCCAAGTATGGTTCAAATCGGTCCATAACCGGATATAGCTGCCATATAAACCGATCTTGGGTCTTGACTTCTTGAGCCTCTAGAGTGCGCAATTCTTATCCGATTGGAATGAAATTTTGCACGACGTGTTTTGTTACGATATCCAACAACTGTGCCAAGTATGGTTCATATCGGTTAATAACCTGATATAGCTGCCATATAAACCGATCTTGGGTCTTGATTTCTTAAGCCTCTAGAGGGCGCAATTCTTATCCGATTGGAATGGAATTTCGCACGACGTGTTTTGTTATGATACCGAACAACAGTGCCAAGTATGGTTTAAATCGGTTAATAACCTGATATAGCTGCCATATAAACCGATCTTGGGTCTTGACTTCTTGAGCCTCTAGAGGGCACAATTCTTATCCGATTTGAATGAGTTTTAGCACGAAGTATTTCGTCGTGATATCCAACAACTGTGCCAAGTATGGTTCAAATCGGTCCATAACCTTATATAGCTGTCATATAAACAGATCTGGGGATTTGACTTCTTGAGCTTCTAGAGCGCGCAATTTCTATCCACTTTGGCTGAAATTTTGCATGATGTATTTTATTTTTACTTTCAACAACTGTGTCAAATAAGGTTCAAATCGGTTCATAACCTGATATAGCTGCCATATAAACCGATCTGGGATCTTGACTTCTTGACCCCTAGAGGTCGCAATTATTATCCGATTTGCCTGAAATTTTGTACGACGGATTCTCTCATGTTTATTATGTTCTGAATCGGTATATAGCCCGATACAGATCCCATATTAATCGTTCTCTCTATTTTACTTCGTGAGCCCCAATGGGCGCAATTCTTACACGAATTGGCTGAAATTTTACACAGGTCTCCAACATATAATTTAATTGTGGTCCAAACCGGACCATATCTTGATATCGTTTTAATAGCAGAGCAACTCTTTTCTTATATCCTTTTTTGACTAAGAAGAGATGCCGGGAAAAGAACTCAACAAATGCGATCCATGGTGGAGGGTATATAAGACTCGGCCCGGCCGAACTTAGCACGCTTTTACTTGTTATATATAGCCACTAAAAGACCAATATTTTGTTGTATACAGTTGAACAATGACTTGTACTTTTTAGTATGTGGTCCAAATCGGAGCATATTTCGTTATAACTGCTATGGGACATAAGGTATGCAATTTTCAGCGGGTTTTGATGAAAGGTGATTTACATATATACCCGAGGTGTTGGGTATTCAAAGTTCGGCCCGGCCGAAATTAACGCCTCTTTTCTCGTTTTTATTTCGGACAGAAAAGCATAATAAAACAAGTAAAAAGCGTTAAGTTCGGCCGAGCCGAACTTTGGATACCCACCACCTCGGGTATATATGTAAACCACCTTTCATCAAAATCCGGTGAAAAATGCATGCCTTATGTCCCATAGCAGTTATATCGAAATATGATCCGATTCGGACCAATTACTTATAAGTACAAGTCACTGTTCAATAGTGTATAACAAAACAAAATATAACAAAAAAAAACAGGTAAAGGCGTGCTAAGTTGGGCGGACCGAATCTTATATACCCCCCACCATGGATCGCATTTGTCGAGTTCTTTTCCCCGCATCTCTTCTTAGGCAAAACAGGATGTAAGAAAAGATTTGCTCTGCTATTGGGCGATATCAAGATATGGTCCGCTTTGGGCCACAATTAAATTATATGTTGGAGACCTGTGTAAAATGTCAGCCAATTCGAATAAGATATGCGCCCTTTGGGGGCTCAAGAGGTAAAATAGAGAGATCGATTTATATGGGAGCTGTATCGGGCTATAGACCGATTCCGACCATAATAAACATGAGAGAATCCGTCGTACAAAATTTCAGGCAAATCGGATAATAATTGCGACCTCTACAGGCAATTATGACAGCTATATCAGGTTATGGACCGATTTGAACCATACTTAGCACAGTTGTTGGAGATCATAACAAAACACGTCGTGCAAAATTTCAATCCAATCGGGTCAGATTTGCGCACTCTAGAGGCTCAAGAAGTCAAGACCCAAGATCGGTTTATACTACAGCTATATCAGTTTATGGACCGATTTGAACCATACTTGGCACATTTGTTGGATATCATAACAAAACACTACGTGCAAATTTGATTCCAATCGGATAAGAATTGCGGACTCTAGAGGCTCAAGAATTCAAGACCCAAGATCGGTTTATATGGCAGCTATATCAAAACATGGACCGATATGGCCCATTTACAATACCAGCCGACCAACGCTAATAAGAAGTATTTGTTTCAAGCGGCTAGCTTTACTCCTTCGAAAGTTAGCGTGCTTTCGACAGACAGACGGACGGACATGGCTAGATCGACGTAAAATGTCACGATGATCAAGAACATAAATGCTTTATGGGGTCTCAGACGAATAATTCGATTAGTTACAATCAGAATGACGAAATTAGTATACCCCCTTTCCTATGGTGGAGGGTATAAAAATACGGACGAACATCTCCAGATCGTCTTAGATTTTTACACTGATCAAGAATATATATATTTTAAAAGTCGGAAATGGATATTTCGATGTGTTGCAAACGGAATGACAATATGAATATACGCCCATCCTTCGGTGAAGGGTATAAAAATATTTAAAAATGTTGTGTCGCAAAACGCATTGATCAGGCACAACAAATTTTATTGAAATTTTGGCTTTAGAAAAAATTTTAATAATATATTAGTGCCCGGGCTGTTTAGAATCTTACGCTGAATTATTACAAATGTGTCTTTAGGAACAACTGTGATGAAGTTTTGTCTTTAAAAATGTTACGCTGGAATGTTGTCTTTAGAAAAGTTTCATTAAAATTTGTTTAGAAAAAAAATCATTTCAATTTGCTTAGAAATTTTTAGATGGTCCTGGTCTGATCGAAATGTTCTCTCTGTGAAATATTATAAGTATGAAATGTTGTCGTATTAAAAAGTTTTACTAAAATTTTGTGTTTAGAATATATTTAATAAATTTTGTTTTTATACCCTCCACCATAAGATGGGGGGTATACTAATTTCGTCATTCTGATTGTAACTACTCGAAATATTCGTCTGAGACCCCATAAAGTATATATATTCTTGATCGTCGTGAAATTTTATGTCGATCTAGCCATGTCCGTCCGTCCGTCTGACTTCTTAAGCTTTTAGAGGGCGCAATTCCTATCCGATTTGGCTGAAATTTCGGAAGACGTTTTTTATTGTTACTTTCAACAACTATGTCAAATAAAGTACAAGTCGGTTCACAACCTGATTTAGATGCCATATGAACCGATCTCGGATCCTGACTTCTTGAGCCTCTAAAGGTCGCAATTATTATCCGATTTGCCTGAAATTTTGTACGACGGATTCTCTCATGACCATCACATACGTGTTTATTATGGTCTGAATCGGTCTATAGCCCGATTTTTATACCCTCCACCATAAGATGGGGGGTATACTAATTTCGTCATTCTGTTTGTAACTACTCGAAATATTCGTCTGAGACCCCATAAAGTATATATATTCTTGATCGTCGTGACATTTTATGTCGATCTAGCCATGTCCGTCCGTCTGTCCGTCCGTCCGTCCGTCCGTCCGTCCGTCCGTCCGTCCGTCCGTCCGTCCGTCTGTCTGTCGAAAGCACGCTAACTTCCGAAGGAGTAAAGCTAGCCGCTTGAAATTTTGCACAAATACTTCTTATTAGTGTAGGTCGGTTGGTATTGTAAATGGGCCATATCGGTCCATGTTTTGATATAGCTGCCATATAAACCGATCTTGGGTCTTGACTTCTTGAGCCTCTAGAGTGCGCATTTCTTATCCGATTGGGATGAAATTTTGCACGACGTGTTTCGTTGTGATATCTAACAACTGTGCCAAGTATGGTTCAAATCGGTCCATAACCTGATATAGCTGCCATATAAACCGATCTTGGGTCTTGACTTCTTGAGCCTCCAGCGTGCGCAATTCTTATCCGATCACAATGAAATTTTGCACAACTTGTTTTGTTATGATATCCAACAACTGTGCCAAGTATGGTTGAAGTCGGTCCATAACCTGATATAGCTGCCATATAAACCGATCTGGGGTCTTGACTTCTTGAGCCTCTAGAGTGCGCAATTCTTATCCGATTGGGATGAAATTTTGCACGACGTGTTTTGTTATTATATCCAACAACTGTGCCAAGTATGGTTCAAATCGGTCCATAACCTGATATAGCTGCCATATACACCGATCTTGGGTCTTGACTTCTTGAGCCTCTAGAGTGCGCAATTCTCATCCGATTGAAATGAAATTTTGCACGACGTTTTTCGTTATGATATCTAACAACTGTGCTAAGTATGGTTGAAATCGGTCTATAACCTGATATAGCTGTCATATAAACAGATCTGGGGATTTGACTTCTTGAGCTTCTAGAGGCCGCAACTCCTATCCGATTTGGCTGAAATTTTGAATGACGTATTTTATTTTTACTTTCAACAACTGTGTCAAATAAGGTTCAAATCGGTTCATAACCTGATATAGCTGCCATATAAACCTATTTGGGATCTTGACTTCTTGACCCCTAGAGGTCGCAATTATTATCCGATATGCCTGAAATTTTGTACGACGGATCCTCTCATGACCATCAACAAACGTGTTTATTATGGTCTGAATCGGTCTATAGCCCGATACAGATCCCATATAAATCGCTCTCTCTATTTAACTTCGTGAGCCCCAATGGGCGCAATTCTTATACGAATTGGCTGAAATTTTACACAGGTCTCCAACATATAATTTAATTGTGGTCCGAACCGGACCATATCTTGATATCGTTTTAATAGCAGAGCAACTCTTTTCTTATATCCTTTTTTGCCTAAGAAGAGATGCCAGGAAAAGAACTCGACAAATGCGATCCATGGTGGAGGGTATATAAGATTCGGCCCGGCCGAACTTAGCACGCTTTTACTTGTTTTTCTTGAGATTTTACTTCTTGAGCCGCAAAGTGCGCAATTCCTATTCGAATTGGCTGACATTTTACACAGGTCTCCAACATATAATTTAATTGTGGTCCAAACCGGACCATATCTTGATAACGCTCTAATAGCAGAGCAAATCTTTTGTTATATAATTTTTTTGTCTAAAAAAAGATGCCGGGAAAAGAACTCGACAAATGCGATCCATATTATTTTTAGGGTACTATATGAGTGCACACAAATTTCCGCTTAAATCGCACCACCCATATCCGAGATCTGGCGTTTCTGAAAATTAGGCTAAGGGGTCCGCCCCCCCTTAAGATATCAAAAAATTTAGTACAACCACGGGGTCATTATGCACCATCTGTGAAAATTACAAGAAAATCGGTTCAGCCGCTTCTGAGTCTATAAGGAACACACAAACAAACAAACACAAATTGATTTTTATACCCTCCACCATAGGATGGGGGGTATACTAATTTCGTCATTCTGTTTGTAACTACTCGAAATATTCATCTGAAACCCCATAAAGTATGTATATTCTTGATTGTCGCGACATTTTCTGTCGATCTAGCCATGTCCGTCCGTCTGTCCGTCCGTCTGTCTGTCGAAAGCACGCTAACTTCCGAAGGAGTAAAGCTAGCCGCTTGAAATTTTGCACAAACACTTCTTATTAGTGTAGGTCGGTTGGTATTGTAAATGGGCCATATCGGTCCATGTTTTGATATAGCTGCCATATAAACCGATCTTGGGTCTTGACTTCTTGAGCCTCTAGAGTGCGCAATTCTTATCCGATTAGAAGGAAATTTTGCTCCACGTGTTTTGTTATGATATCCAACAACTGTACCAAGTATGGTTCAATTCGGTTCATAACCTGGTATAGCTGTCATATAAATAGATCTGGGATCTTGACTTCTTGATCATCTAGAGGTCGTAATTATTATCCGATTTGCTTGAAATTTTGTACGACGGATCCTCTCATGACCATCAACATACGTGTTTAATATGGTCGGAATCGGTGTATAGCCCGATACAGCTCCCATATAAATCGATCTCTCTATTTAACTTCTTGAGACCCCAAAGGGCGCAATTCTTATTCGAATTGGCTTACATTTTACAAAAGTCTCCAACATATAATTTAATTGTGGTCCAAATCGGACTACATCTTGATATCGCTCTAATAGCAGAGCAAATCTCTTCTTATATCCTGTTTTGCCTAAGAAGAGATGCCGGGAAAAGAACTCGACAAATGCTATCCATGGTGGAGGGTATATAAGATTCGGCCCGGCCGAACTTGGCACGCTCTTACTTGTTATATGTAAGATAAATTAGGGAAACTTTAGGACTTATAAAGACATGATACAAATTACAACAATATACGGCAATAGTTGGATGCAATTTTTACCGGACATCTTTTCCTTCAAAATTTACTATTTTCGATCGATTTTAAAATAGGGTGAATTAATGAAGGCGGTCTCACGTGAACAGCTGAAAAGAACCGGCCAGTTTGACGGTATTATAATGTCAGTTCTGTATTGACATTCTTGCACGCTCTCTTTGTTTGAGTTTCTCTTTCGCTCATTTACCTGGCACACGCACGCAAACAAGGGCAAGTTTCTTTGGTTGTGTTGAGAAGAATGCCAATTTTGAAATAACATTTCGATGACGAGATGTGTTGCACCATATGACTTGTGGTTGTTAAACACCTTTAATTGTTTCGCCACGGGAGGAGAAATAAGCCTCATTATTTAAGCAGATCGAAGATTGCTCATAAAAATTGGAAAAAAAACTATTTTTTTATTGTTCCTTAATTTTTGAATTTATTTGCGTAAAATTTTATGGAAATAAAAGTCATTTAAAACCAATTGACTGACACAAGCAATACCCTGTTGAAATTATAAAGCTAGTTTGAGATCTAATTAAAATGAGCGCAAAAGAACAAATTCCATCAAAATACAGAAGCTGATTCGCCAAAACTATCGCTATAAAACTTCGGTATTAGTAAAGATAAGCACATTTTGAAGGCTTTGAATGTTTAGGATCGGCCTGAAAATAGTGTGTTGGCAAGCTGTACAAAATTCAGCTCTGACTTCAATCGCAATTTACCGCCGATGGGCCAATTCCTGCACCCACTAGCGACGATAATTTTCAAAAAAAAAGTTTGAGGTGTGTTTACCAAATTCACAGTAACAGAAATATTTTGGAAACTTTCGATTTTGAAAACCAAATCTGGGCCAATCTGGCCTAAATTTTATATTATCGGGCCTAACACAACTCACTGTCCCTAATTTCAGTAAAATCGGATAATAGATGTGGCTTTTTTTGGGCCTAAGACCCTAAATCGGCGGATCGGTCTATTTTGGGACTATATCAAGATATAATCCGATATAGCCCATCTTAGAACTTAACCTGCTTGTGGACTAAAAAAGAATCTGTGCAAAGTTTCAGCTCAATATCTCTATTTTTAAAGACTGTAGCGTGATTTCAACAGACAGACGGACGGACATGACTAAATCGTCTGAGATTTTTTTATAGGGTCGGAAATGGATATTTCTATGTGGTGCAAACGGAATGACAAAATAAATATAGCCCCATACTTCGGCGGTGGGTACAAAAATTGTTAAAAATGATCATTGGCTTGACAAATATACGATAAGTTGTAGCAAATATGAAATGTTGAAATCGTACCAGGAGTGGAATAAAAGGTACTTAAGTGCTGTAATTGGTAGTATTTAGTACTTTCTTTATAGATTGAGCTACAGATCTGAAATTTGGGATACAGGCACATTTTGGCAGTATGTACCGGACGACAAAAAGATTGTGTTGATATTCGCACATTTTGGTACTAAAACGAACAATATGGCACCTTCTTTACTGAGCGATTAAATGATTTTTTTTTGATATTTGTTCATTTTGGTACAAAACGTACAGTGTGGTGCTTTACTTACAGACTGAGCTACATCTGTGAATTTAATGATACATGTACATCTTTTCAGTATATAAGGGATGGCTAGAAGATTGTGTTGAAATTTGTACATTTATGTACTAAAACATACAAAATGGTACTTTATTTATGTATTGAGCTAAAGATCTCAAAACTGCGAGACAGTTACACCTTGACAGCTCAGTAGCGGAAAGAAGCGAAATACATGCATATGCATGTGCCTGCAAAGGCAGTTGCCAGTACTTCTACACAAATGCAAACACCATTTCAAAATATTAACATTGTGTGTCATTTGCACGATGTCATGCCCCTCCCATTGCTCGATATACGCCTGCAGAAGGGCCTGCAAAATATGTCCATTTATGAGTCCTACAAAAACAGTGCTTTGAACTGCCCTGCAACAGCAACGATTAAATAAGGCCTGCTCTTAAAGCTGTTTTTGCAGCACTGCGAAAAATGGAATATTTGTGTGTGACCTAAAAAAGCAAAAAATGGAAAGAATAATTTTTTATTTTTAGGCAATTATATTTGAAACATGTTGCCCCTTTTCGAGTGTTAATTATTATTTTCATACCCGTTTTAAGTTTTTATACCCTCCACCATAGGATGGGGGGTATACTAATTTCGTCATTCTGATTGTAACTACTCAAAATATTCGTCTGAGACCCCATAAAGTATATATATTCTTGATCGTCGTGACATTTTATGTCGATCTAGCCATGTCCGTCCGTCTGTCCGTCCGTCTGTCCGGCCTTCCGTCTGTCCGTCCGTCTGTCTGTCGAAAGCACGATAACTTCCGAAGGAGTAAAGCTAGCCGCTTGAAATTTTGCCCAAATACTTCTTATTAGTGTAGGTCGGTTGGTATTGTAAATGGGCCATATCGGTCCATGTTTTGATATAGCTGCCATATAAACCGATCTTGGGTCTTGACTTCTTGAGCCTCTAGAGTGCGCAATTCTCATCCGATTGGGATGAAATTTTGCACGACGTGTTTTGTTATGATATCCAACAAATGTGCCAAGTATGGTTCAAATCGGTTCATAACCTGATATAGCTGTCATATAAACCGATCTGGGGGGGGGGATTTTGTCTAAAGAAAAAAATAAATTAAATTTATTTCAAACAAAAAATTTGAGTAGCATTTTTTAAAATGATAAAATTTCATATTTATATTATTCTACAAAGACAATATTTTGCTGAGGCCAGGGCCGTCTTAAAGTTATTTTTCTTAATGACCAAATTTTTCTTTAAAAAACAAAAACATTTCCATTAAATATTTCCTACAAGACAACAATTTTATAAAATAAAATTGCAATAAAATATTTTCGAAAGGCAAATTTTTGGTGAATTTTTTTAAGGACTAAATTTCAGCGAAAAACTCTCTAAAGACAACCTATTCTCGAGATTATTTTTAAAGCCAAAATTTTAATAAAATTTTACATTTTGCGACACTACATTTCGCATAAACATTTTTATACCCTCCACCATAAGATGGGGGTATACTAATTTCGTCATTCTGTTTGTAACTACTCGAAATATTCGTCTGAGACCCCATAAAGTATATATAATCTGGATCGTCGTGACATTTTATGTCGATCTAGCCATGTCCGTCCGTCCGTCCGTCTGTCTGTCGAAAGCACGCTAACTTCCGAAGGAGTAAAGCTAGCCGCTTGAAATTTTGCACAAATACTTCTTATTAGTGTAGGTCGTTTGGTATTGTAAATGGGCCATATCGGTCCATGTTTTGATATAGCTGCCATATAAACCGATCTTGGGTCTTGATTTCTTGAACCTCTAGAGTGCGCAATTCTTATCCGATTGGCACGAAATTTTGCACGACGTGTTTTGTTATGACATCCAACAACTGTGCCAAGTATGGTTCAAATCGGTTTATAATCTGATATAGCTGCCATATAAACCGATCTTGGGTCTTGAATTCTTGAGCCTCTAGAGTGCGCCATTCTTATCCGATTTGAATGAATTTTGGCACGACTTGTTTTGTTATGATGTATAACAACTGTGCCAATATGGTTCAAATCGGTCCATAATCTGATATAGCTGCCATATAAACCGATCTTGGGTCTTGACTTCTTGAGCCTCTAGAGTGTCCAATTCTTATCCGATTTGAATGAATTTTGGCACGACGTGTTCTGTTATAATATCCAACAACTGTGCTAAATATGGTATAAATCGGTCCATAACCTGATATAGCTGCCATATAAACCGATCTTGGGTCTTGAATTCTTGAGCCTCTAAAGTGCGCAATTCTTATCCGATTGGCATGAAATTTTGCACGACGTGTTCTGTTATGATATTCAACAACTGCGCCAAGTATGGTTCAAATCGGTCCATAACCTGATATAGCTGCCATATAAACCGATCTTGGGTCTTGACTTCTTAAGCCTCTAGAGTGCGCAATTCTTATCCGATTATAATGAAATTTTGCACGACGTGTTTTGTTATGATATTCAACAACTGTGCCAAGTGTGGTCCTAATCGGTCCATAACCTGATATAGCTGCCATATAAACCGATCTTGGGTCTTGACTTCTTAAGCCTCTAAAGTGCGCAATTCTTATCAGATTGGAATGAAATTTTGCACGACATGTTTTTTTTATGATATCCAACAAGTGTGCCAAAAATGGTTCAAAGCGGCTCATAAACTGATATAGCTGTCATATAAACAGATCTGGGGACTTGACTTCTTGAGCTTCTAGAGGGCGCAATTCCTTCCTGATTTGGCTGAAATTTCGCAAGACGTTTTTACACCCTCCACCATAAGATGGGGGGTATACTAATTTCGTCATTCTGTTTGTAACTACTCGAAATATTCGTCTGAGACCCCATAAAGTATATATATTCTTGATCGTCGTGACATTTTATGTCGATCTAGCCATGTCCGTCCGTCTGTCCGTCCGTCCGTCCGTCTGTCTGTCGAAAGCACGCTAACTTCCGAAGGAGTAAAGGTAGCCGCTTGAAATTTTGCACAAATACTTCTTATTAGTGTAGGTCGGTTGGTATTGTAAATGGGCCATATCGGTCCATGTTTTGATATAGCTGCCATATAAACCGATCTTGGGTCTTGACTTCTTGAGCCTCTAGAGTTCGCAATTCTTATCCGATTCGCATGAAATTTTGCACGACGTGTTTTGTTATGACATCCAACAACTGTGCCAAGTATGGTTCAAATCGGTCCATAATCTGATATAGCTGCCATATAAACCGATCTTGGGTCTTGAATTCTTGAGCCTCTAGAGTGCGCAATTCTTATCCGATTTGAATGAATTTTGGCACGACGTGTTTTGTTATGATATCCAACAACTGTGCCAAGTATGGTTCAAATCGGTCCATAATCTGATATAGCTGCCATATAAACCGATCTGGGGTCTTGACTTCTTGAGCCTCTAGAGTGCGCAATTCTTATCCGATTTGAATGAATTTTGGCACGACGTGTTTTGTTATGATATCCAACAACTGTGCCAAATATGGTTCAAATCGGTCCATAATCTGATATAGCTGCCATATAAACCGATCTTGGGTCTTGACTTCTTGAGCCTCTAGAGTGAGCAATTCTTATCCGATTGGCATGAAATTTTGCACGACGTGTTTGGTTATGATATCCAACAACTGTGCTAAGTATGGTACAAATCGGTCCATAAACTGATATAACTACCATATAAACCGATCTTGGACCTTGGCTTCTTGAGCCTCTAAAGTGCGTAATTCTTAACAGATTGGAATGAAATTTTGCACGACATGTTTTTTTATGATATCCAGAGATGGTCCGTAAGACGATTTTTTAGGTTTCCGACTGTCAAAAAGTTGTAAAAGTCGAAAACTTCGTATACTTGTATAAAACGTAGAAAAAGTCGCAAACGGCATAAACCTTAATAACTCAGTGTAAAAGTTTGATTTTTAACAAATATTATTGTCACTTATTTGTTGTATATAGAAGAGTTTATATGTAAAAAAATTTCGCAATAAAAGAAATATTAAGTTTTTTTTTAATTTTTGCATTTACATTTTTCACACAATAAATTGGAAATATACGCAAATTTCAAGTCAATTTATAAAGTAACGTTAAGGATTTTTTTGTGAAGCACAAAATCAATAAATTATTAGTTTTCATCAATTATATTTAGAAATTGCAATTATTTTGTATCCTTTTGCAAAATTATTTGCTTCTCCCGTTTTAATTTGCTTTTTGAAAGCTGTTGTAAACGACATATGTTAAAAATGCATGACATCTGAGGAAGTGTCAAGTGAAACGGTACATGGAGTGTTAATACTTATGCCAAAATTTTTAGTTAATCAGATCAAAAATTCGACAAATTTTCGTTCGAATTTTTTTTCTGTCAGAAACCTAGTTTTTTGGCTAGGTTTACGACGTTTTCGACGTACAGGGTGGCTGATGAATATTGCTACAATGATGAATATTGCTACATTTTTTTTTCGGTGTATGGAATACATTTTTCTTTTATTCATGTTAAATTAAATTATTAAATTAATTATTAAATTATTATTAATTAAATTAATTAATTAATTAATTAAATTAATTATTAAATTATTATTATTAAATAGAAAAAAAGTTATTACATTTTTTTTTGGTAGCGGCTTTCATCAGCCACCCTGTATGTAATATACGTCGGAAATGTATGTCATATACGTCACTGTTTCTGACAGGCCATCTCTGATGATATCCCACAAGTGTGCCAAGAATGGTTCAAATTGGCTCATAAACTGATATAGCTGTCATAAAAACAGATCTGGGGACTTGACTTCTTGAGCTTCTAGAGGGCGCAATTCCTACCTGATTTGGCTGAAATTTTGCATGACGTTTTTTGCTTTTTATTTTTTCTTTCAACCACTGTGTCAAATAAGGTTTAAATCGGTTCATAACATGATATAGCTGTCATATAAACCGATATTGGGTCTTGACTTCTTGAGCCTCTAGAAGTCGCAATTATTATCCGATTTGCCTGAAATTTTGTACGATGGATCCTCTCTTGACCGTCAACATACGTGTTTATTATGGTCTGAATCTGTTTATAGCCCGATACAGCTCCCATATAAATCGATCTCTCTATTTTACTTCTTGAGCCCCCAAAGGGCGCAATTCTTACTCGAATTGGCTGACATACTACACAGGTCTAAACCGGATCATATCCTTATATCGCTCTAATAGCAGATCAAATCTTTTCATATATTACTTTTTGCCTAACAAGAGATGTCGGGAAATGAACTCGAAAACTGCGCTCCATGGTGGAGGGTATATAAGATTCGGCCCGGCCGAACTTAGCACGCTTTTACTTGTTTTTTTATTTTTTCTTTCAACCACTGTGTCAAATAAGGTTTAAATCGGTTCATAACCTGATATAGCTGCCATATAAACCGATCTGGGATCTTGACTTCTTGAGCCTCTAGAAGTCGCAAGTATTATCCGATTTGCCTGAAATTTTGTACGATGGATCCTCTCTTGACCATCAACATACGTGTTTATTATGGTCTAAATCTGTTTATAGCCCGATACAGCTCCCATATAAATCGATCTCTCTATTTTACTTCTTGAGCCCCCAAAGGGCGCAATTCTTACTCAAATTGGCTGACATTCTACACAGGTCTCCAACATATAATTTAATTGTGGTCTAAACCGGATCATATCTTTATATCGCTCTAATAGCAGAGCAAATCTTTTCTTATATCACTTTTTGCCTAAGAAGAGATGTCGGGAAAAGAACTCGACAACTGCGCTCCATGGTGGAGGGTATATAAGATTCGGCCCGGCCGAACTTAGCACGCTTTTACTTGATAAAGTCTTTTTGTTATGCTTATCTGTCCCAAACAACATTTTCATAAAATCTTTTCTGTAGACAAATTTCAATAAATATATTTAGAAACAAAACTTTAACCTATTACGCCTCACCACCGATTCCGTTGTCCGATTTTGATGAAATTTTATATATTCATAATTAAGGGAATTTGTATTGAATTTATATTTAAACATTTTGGACTTAAAAATTTTTGAAAAAATATATGTGAACAAAAATATTTCCTGAGCAGTTTCAAAAAAATAAACATTTTCTAATATTTTATGATTTTGGCATAAAATCTCAACTCCTGTCAAAAGAAGTAAGATTTTTCATATTTTTTTATACCCTCCACCATAAGATGGGGGGTATACTAATTTCGTCATTCTGTTTGTAACTACTCGGAATATTCGTCTGAGACCCCATAAAGTATATATATTCTTGATCGTCGCGAAATTTTATGTCGATCTAGCCATGTCCGTCCGTCTGTCCGTCCGTCCGTCCGTCTGTCTGTCGAAAGCACGCTAACTTCCGAAGGAGTAAAGCTAGCCGCTTGAAATTTTGCACAAATACTTCTTATTAGTGTAGGTCGGTTGGTATTGTAAATGGGCCATATCGGTCCATGTTTTGATATAGCTGCCATATAAACCGATCTTGGGTCTTGACTTTTTGAGCCTTTAGAGTGCGCAATTTTTATCCGATTGGGATGAAATTTTACACGACGTATTTTGTTATTATATCTAAGAACTGTGCCCAGTATGGTTCACATCGGTCCATAACCTGATATAGCTGCCATATAAACCGATCTGGGGTCTTGACTTCTTGAGCCTCTAGAGTGCGCAATTCTTATCCGATTGAAATGAAATTTTGCACGACGTGTTTCGTTATTATATCCAACAACTGTGCCAAGTATGGTTCACATCGGTCCATAACCTGATATACCTGCCATATAAACCGATCTTGGGTCTTGACTTCTTGAGCCTCTAGAGTGGGCAATTCTTATCCAATTGGAATAAAATTTTGCACTACGTGTTTTGTTTTGATATCCAATAACTGTGCCAAGTGTGGTTCAAATCGGTCTATAACCTGATATAGCTGCCATATAAACCGATATTGGGTCTTGACTTCTTGAGCCTCTAGAGGGCGCAATTCTCATCCGACTAGACTGAAATTTTGCACATAGTGTTTTAGAATCACTTCTAACAACTGTGCTAAGCATGGTTTAATTCGGGCCATTACCTGGTATAGCTGTCATATAAACCAATCTTTTGTCTTGACTTCTTGAGCATCTAGAGTGCGCAATTCTTATCCGATTAGAATGAAATTTTGCACCACGTGTTTTGTTATGATATCCAACAACTTTGCCAAGTATGGGTCAAATCGGTCCATAACCTGATGTAGCTGCCATATAAACCGATCTTGGGTCTTGACTTCTTGGGCCTCTAGAGAGCACAATTCTTATCCGATTTGCCTGAAATTTTGTACTACGGATCCTCTCGTGATCATCAACATATGTGTTTATTATGGTCTGAATCGGTCTATAGCCCGATACAGCTCCCATATAAATCGATCTCTCTATTTTACTTTTTGAGCCCCCAAAGGGCGCAATTCTTATTCGAATTGGCTGACATTTTACACAGGTCTTCAACATATAATTTAATTGTGGTCTAAACCGGATCATATCTTGATATCGCTCTAATAGCAGATTTTTATACCCTCCACCATAAGATGGGGGGTATACTAATTTCGTCATTCTGTTTGTAACTACTCGAAATATTCGTCTGAGACCCCATAAAGTATATATATTCTTGATCGTCGCAAAATTTTATGTCGATCTAGCCATGTCCGTCCGTCTGTCCGTCCGTCCGTCCGTCCGTCCGTCTGTCTGTCGAAAGCACGCTAACTTCCGAAGGAGTAAAGCTAGCCGCTTGAAATTTTGCACAAATACTTCTTATTAGTGTAGGTCGGTTGGTATTGTAAATGGGCCATATCGGTCCATGTTTTGATATAGCTGCCATATAAACCGATCTTGGGTCTTGACTTTTTAGCCTCTAGAGTGCGCAATTTTTATCCGATTGGGATGAAATTTTACACGACGTGTTTTGTTATTATATCCAACAACTGTGCCCAGTATGGTTCACATCGGTCTATAACCTGATATAGCTGCCATATAAACCGATCTGGGGTCTTGACTTCTTGAGCCTCTAGAGTGCGCAATTCTTATCCGATTGGGATGAAATTTTGCACGACGTGTTTCGTTTTTATATCCAACAATTGTGCCAAGTATGGTTTAAATCGGTCCATAACCTGATATAGCTGCCATATAAACCGATCTGGAGTCTTGACTTCTTGAGCCTCTAGAGTGCGCAATTCTTATACGATTGAAATGAAATTTTGCACGACGTGTTTCGTTATTATATCCAACAACTGTGCCAAGTATGGTTCACATCGGTCCATAACCTGATATACCTGCCATATAAACCGATCTTGGGTCTTGACTTCTTGAGCCTCTAGAGTGGGCAATTCTTATCCGATTGGAATGAAATTTTGCACTACGTGTTTTGTTTTGATATCCAATAACTGTGCCAAGTGTGGTTCAAATCGGTCTATAACCTGATATAGCTGCCATATAAACCGATATTGGGTCTTGACTTCTTGAGCCTCTAGAGGGCGCAATTCTCATCCGACTAGACTGAAATTTTGCACATAGTGTTTTAGTATCACTTCTAACAACTGTGCTAAGCATGGTTTAATTCGGGCCATTACCTGGTATAGCTGTCATATAAACCAATCTTTTGTCTTGACTTCTTGAGCATCTAGAGTGCGCAATTCTTATCCGATTAGAATGAAATTTTGCACCACGTGTTTTGTTATGATATCCAACAACTTTGCCAAGTATGGGTCAAATCGGTCCATAACCTGATGTAGCTGCCATATAAACCGATCTTGGGTCTTGACTTCTTGGGCCTCTAGAGAGCACAATTCTTATCCGATTTGCCTGAAATTTTGTACTACGGATCCTCTCGTGATAATCAACATATGTGTTTATTATGGTCTGAATCGGTCTATAGCCCGATACAGCTCCCATATAAATCGATCTCTCTATTTTACTTTTTGAGCCCCCAAAGGGCGCAATTCTTATTCGAATTGGCTGACATTTTACACAGGTCTTCAACATATAATTTAATTGTGGTCTAAACCGGATCATATCTTGATATCGCTCTAATAGCAGATTTTTCTTTCTTTCTTTTTTTATATCATTTTTTGCCTAAGAAGAGATGCCGGGAAAAGAACTGACAAATGCGCTCCATGGTGGAGGGTATATAAGATTCGGCCCGGCCGAACTTAGCACGCTTTTACTTGTTTAATATAAAAACCATCAAATGCAACAAGACATTAAAATGGATTCCAGAAATCTTACTCCTACGAACTTTGGGAAAATTTTTATGTATTTAATCAATGCATAAACAATTAGTATTTTCCTTCGGATTGGAATGTCGAAAAAATAATTTCGACCGATTTCCCTCCTTTCGAGTTGAAAAATAATGGAGCATATCCCAAACAAAACAAGTAAAAGAGTATTAAGATCGGCTGGGCCGAATCTTGGGAACCCACCACCATGGATTCTGCTACAAATGTATACAAAATAATTTTAGTTAAAGGGCATAATTTTATTTTACACACCAAACTTCTGTCACATGTGTAATAAGTCATAATAGAACACTAAGTACAAATCAGCTAAATCCGATAAAAATTGAAGCTTCCAGGGGGTAAAAAAGTTAAATCGGGAGCCAGGACGTAGCCAGGGGGGAGGGGAGGGGGGCTCGAGCTCCCCGAGAAATTTTTTCGTCAGATTTTTTTGGATATTAAAATTGACGACAAGCCAATTTCCCCCAAAACATGACGGGAAAAATTGTTGTAACTGTCGTCGTTGTTGTAACTGTTGTAACAGTCGTCCACTTTACGTCAATCCAAGTTTCATTACAATACCTTTTGAGATAGAGTTTTTCTAAGGCAGCTCTATTCTTGGATATTATTCGTCCTTAATGGGTTAATGCATTTAATTTAAACGAAAACTTATTAAAAGTTTCTTTAGTCATCTTTTACACTATTTTTTCTAAGACATATTTCTATATGAATTTTCTTTAGTACTCGTTATACCCTCCACCATAAGATGGGGGGTATACTAATTTCGTCATTCTGATTGTAACTACTCGAAATATTCTTGATCGGCGTAAAATTTTATGTCGATCTAGCCATGTCCGTCCGTCTGTCCGTCCGTCCGTCCGTCTGTCTGTCGAAAGCACGCTAACTTCCGAAGGAGTAAAGCTAGCCGCTTGAAATTTTGCACAAATACTTCTTATTAGTGTAGGTCGGTTGGTATTGTAAATGGGCCATATCGGTCCATGTTTTGATATAGCTGCCATATAAACCGATCTTGGGTCTTGACTTCTTGAGCCTCTAGAGTGCGCAATTCTTATCCGATTGGGATGAAATTTTGCACGACGTGTTTTGCTATTATATCCAACAACTGTGCCAAGTATGGTTCAAATCGGTTTATAACCTGATATAGCTGCCATATAAACCGATCTTGGGTCTTGACTTCTTAAGCCTCTAGAGTGCGCAATTCTTATCCGATTGGGATGAAATTTGGCACGAAGTGTTTTGTTATGATATCCAACAACTGTGCCAAGTATGGTTCAAATCGGTGTATAACCTGATATAGCTGCCATATAAACCGACCTTGGGTCTTGACTTCTTGAGCCTCTAGAGGGCGCAATTCTTATCCGATTTGAATGAAATTGTGCACGACGTGTTACGGTATGATATCCAACAATTGTGCCAAGTATGGTTTAAATCGGTCCATAACCCGATATAGCTGTCATATAAACCGATCTTGGGTCTTGACTTCTTGAGCCTCTAGAAGGCGCAATTCTTATCCAATTTGAATGAATTTGGCACGTAGTATTTTGTTATGATATCCAACTACTGTGCCAAATATGGTTCAAATCGGTTCATAACCTGATATAGCTGTCATATAAACAGATCTGGGGACTTGACTTCTTGAGCTTCTAGAGGGCTCAATTTCTATCCGATTTGGCTGAAATTTCGCAAGACATTTTTTATTGTTACTTTCAACAACTATGTCAAATAAAGTACAAGTCGGTTCATAACCTGATATAGCTGCCATATAAACCGATCTGGGATCTTGACTTCTTGAGCCTCTGGAGGTCGTAATTATTATCCGATTTGCCTGAAATTTTGTACGACGGATTCTCTCATGAGCATTAACATACGTGTTTATTATGGTCTGAATTGGTCTATAGGCCAATACAGCTCCCATATAAATCGATCTCTGTATTTGACTTCTTGAGCCCACAAAGGGCGCAATTCTTATTCGAATTGGCTGACATTTTACACAGGTCTCCAACATATAATTTAATTGTGGTCCAATCCGGACCATATCTTGATATCGCTCTAATAGCAGAGCAAATCTTTTCTTATATCCTTTTTTTTGCCTAAGAAGAGATGCCGGGAAAAGAACTCGACAAATGCGATCCATGGTGGAGGGTATATAAGATTCGGCCCGGCCGAACTTAGCACGCTTTTACTTGTTTTTATATTTTAATTGAAATTGTATTTGTAGAAAGAAAATTATTTAAAAAATGTCTTTAAATAAAATATTTTGCTTGTTAGTCTGAAAAACTTTTCCAAGTTCCATTAGCAATATTTTATTATAAATTTCTAGCTGAACTGGGCCCGATTCGCTGCGTCTTCTTTAACTATCTAAATCTTTTAAGGGTGGGGACACATCGCCCTGAATGCCGATATCGAATTCCAAATCCTTTTATTTTAGGCGCATATTGCCATGGCCGGTAAATATGAACCGTTTGGAGGGCGTTTTGGGGCTGGGGAGGCCACCGGCACTTTGCACTTAAAATAGATATCAAAATCGTACTTTATTTCCAACGGAAATAAAGTTCAGTTTAGGGGGTGCTTTAGGGCGTACCCCAAAACACTTGGCTCCAAAATTGGATATCAAATTCGTTTTCTACTCTCAAATACCTTTCATTTGAGTCCCATATTGTCTTAATGGGATCAAATAACCCATTTGACGTATCTTTAGAAGGAAAAGCGTCAACTAGACTTGAACGCAAATTTTAATGTCATATTCGAAATCTACTTCGTAATACCTTTCATTTGAGTCCCATATCAGCATGGTCGGCTAATATGCTCATTTGGGGATATTTGAGTATGGGCGAACTCCCATTACTTGGACTTTTTATTTTAGTCCCATATTGACGTCAACTACGAATATATCTGTTTAGAGGCGTTTTGGGGTTGGGGGGATGAGGGCCCCGCTGGGTACTTGAACCCAAATGTTAATACCATATTCGTGTTCTGGTCTCCAATACCTTTCATTGATACCCTTAGGTTGCCCATCGGACCACTTTCGGATATGAATGGTGTTTTTGCGGTAAAGGGGTGTAATAGCAAGACTAAGTACTTATGTTATGCCTCTAGACTCTCTTACATTTTGGCTGGAATTAATTTTTTGTATCCTAATTCTAAATCGGCAAATAAAAAAAAAACCTAAATGACTTTACCCGTAATTTACCAGGCGGCACTGCCTTAGATGATTTATACAGTACAAGTTACGTACACACGTAGTTAGTCAATCGACTAATCATTGCTAGCTCCTAGTACTCTTTATCGTACTAGTTACTTAGCTTACCTCGTTTGCACAAATATTTTACAGCTTCCTTTTTCAATCAATATTCAAAGAGATCACACATCGAGAAAGATCAGTGGAATTAGTTAAAAGTCTATAAATCTTGTGAAATCTCGCCATCCAATTAAAATTCTAAAATAATTTTCCCTTATAAGGGGCTTAAATTCTTTATTGTATTGGAAAAGGTAAATCTTGAGAAAATGGTGCATAAAAAAATTATTTTTGTAAAACGACGACTATTTTTATAGAAATAGGCGAAGGAAAAAGTGTACTTGCGATTGTCCGCACGTGGTTTACATTAATTTCCAACTCCAAATTGTCATCCCATTGAACCAAGAAATCGGAGTATACGCGGAGCATCGGCAGGAAAAAACAAGTAAAAGCGTGCTAAGTTCGGCCGGGCCGAATCTTATATACCCTCCACCAAGGATCGCATTTGTCGAGTTCTTTTCCCGGCATCTCTTCTTAGGCAAAAAAAAGGATATAAGAAAAGATTTGCTCTGCTATTAGAGCGATATTAAGATATGGTCCGGTTTGGACCACAATTAAATTATATTTATGTTGGAGACCTGTGTAAAATGTCAGCCAATTCGAATAAGAATTGCGCTCTTTGTGGGTTCAAGAAGTAAAATAGAGAGATCGATTTATATGGGAGCTGTATCGGGCTTTAGACCGATTCAGACCAAAATAAACATGTATGTTAATGGTCATGAGAGAATACGTCGTACAGAATTTCAGGCAAATCGCAAAATAATTGCTACCTTTAGAGGCTCAAGAAGTCAAGATCCCAGATCGGTTTATATGGCAGCTAAATCAGGTTGTGAACCGACTTGCGTTTTATTTGACACAGTGGTTGAAAGTAACAATAAACAAGTAAAAGCGTGCTAAGTTCGGCCGTGCCGAATCTTATATACCCTCCACCATGGATCGCATTTGTCGAGTTCTTTTCCTGGCATCTCTTCTTAGGCAAAAAAGGATATAAGAAAAGAGTTGCTCTGCTATTAAAACGATATCAAGATATGGTCCGGTTCGGACCACAATTAAATTATATGTTGGAGACCTGTGTAAAATGTCAGCCAATTCGAATAAGCATTGCGCCCATTGGGGCTCACGAAGTAAAATAGAGAGAACGATTTATATGGGATCTGTATCGGGCTATAGACCGTTTCAGACCATAATAAACAACGTTTGTTGATGGTCATGAGAGGATCCATCGTACAAAATTTCAGGCATATCGGATAATAATTGCGACCTCTAGGGGTCAAGAAGTCAAGATCCCAGATCGGTTTATATGACAGCTATATCAGGTTATGAACCGATTTGAACCTTATTTGACACAGTAGTTGAAAGTAAAAATAAAATACGTCATGCAAAATTTCAGCCAAGTCGGATAGGAATTGCGCCCTCTAGAAGCTCAAGAAATCAAATCCCCAGATAAGAATTGCGCCCTCTAGAGGGTCAAGAAGTCAAGACCCAAGATCGGTTTATATGGTAGCTATATCAGGTTATGGACCGATTTGAACCATACTTGGCACTGTTGTTGGATATAATAAGAAAACACGTCGTGTAAAATTTCATTTCAATCGGATAAGAATTGCGCACTCTAGAGGCTCAAGAAGTCAAGACCCAAGATCGGTTTATATGACAGCTATATCAGGTTATGGACCGATTTGAACCATACTTGGCACAGTTGTTGGATATCATAACAAAACACGTCGTGTGAAATTTCATTCTGATCGGATAAGAATTGCGCACGCTAGAGGCTCAAGAGGTCAAGACCCAAGATCGGCTTATATGGCAGCTATATCAGGTTATGAACCGATTTGAACCATACTTGGCACAGTTGTTGGATATCATAGCGAAAAACGTCATGCAAAATTTCATTCAAATCGGATAAGAATTGCGCACTCTAGAGGCTCAAGAACATGGACCGATATGGCCCATTTACAATACCAACCGACCTACACTAATAAGAAGTAGTTGTGCAAAATTTCAAGCGGCTAGCTTTATTCCTTCGGAAGTTAGCGTGCTTTCGACAGACAGACGGACGGACGGACGGACGGACGGACATGGCTAGATCGACATAAAATGTCACTACGATCAAGAATATATATACTTTATGGGGTCTCAGACGAATATTTTGAGTAGTTACAAACAGAATGACGAAATTAGTATACCCCCCATCTTATGGTGGAGGGTGTAAAAACGTCTTGCGAAATTTCAGCCAATTCGGATAAGAATTGCGCCCTCTAAAAGCTTAAGAAGTCAAGTCCCCAGATCTGTTTATATGACAGCTATATCAGGTTATGAACCGATTTGAACCATATTTGGCACAGTTGTTGGATATCATAACAAAATACTACGTGCCAATATTCATTCAAATTGGATAAGAATTGCGCCCTCTAGAGGCTCAAGAAGTCAAGACCCAAGATCGGTTTATATGGCAGCTATATCAGGTTATGCACCGATTTGAACCATACTTGGCACAGTTGTTGGATATCATAACAAAACACGTCGTGCAAAATTTCGTCCCAATCGGATAAGAATTGCGCACTCTAGAGGCTTTAGAAGTCAAGACCCAAGATCGGTTTATATTGCAGCTATATAAGGTTGTGGGCCGATTTGAACCATACCTGAAACAGTTGTTGAATATAATAACAAAACACGTCGTGCAAAATTTTATTCCAATCGGATAAGAATTGCGCACTCTAGAGGCTCAAGAAGTCAAGACCCAAGATCGGTTTATATGGCAGCTATATCAGGTTATAAACCGATTTGAACCATACTTGGCATAGTTGTTGGATATCATAACAAAGCACGTCGTGCAAAATTTGAACCATACTTGGCACAGTTGTTGGATATCGTAACAAAACACGTCGTGCAAAATTTCATTCCAATCGGATAAGAATTGCGCACTCTAGAGGCTCAAGAAGTCAAGATCCCAGATCGGTTTATATGGCAGCTTTATCAGGTTATAAACCGATTTGAACCACACTTGGCACAGTTGTTGGATATCATAGCAAAACACGTCGTGCAAAATTTCATCCCAATCGGATAAGAATTGCGCACTCTAGAGGCTCAAGAAGTCAAGACCCAAGATCGGTTTATATGGCAGCTATATCAAAACATGGACCGATATGGCCCATTAGCAATACCAACCGACCTACACTAATAAGAAGTATTTGTGAAAAATTTCAAGCGGTTAGCTTTACTCCTTCGGAAGGGGAGTAATTTCGTCATTCTGATTGTAACTACTCGAAATATTCGTCTGAGACCCCATAAAGTATATATATTCTTGATCGTCGTGAAATTTTATGTCGATCTAGCCATGTCCGTCCGTCTGTCCGTCCGTCCGTCCGCCCGTCTGTCTGTCGAAAGCACGCTAACTTCCGAAGGAGTAAAGCTAGCCACTTGAAATTTTGCACAAATACTTCTTATTAGTGTAGGTCGGTTGGTATTGTAAATGGGCCATATCGGTCCATGTTTTGATATAGCTGCCATATAAACCGATCTTGGGTCTTGACTTCTTGAGCCTCTAGAGTGCGCAGTTCTTATCCGATTGGGATGAAATTTGGCACGAAGTGTTTTGTTATGATATCCAACAACTGTGCCAAGTATGGTTCAAATCGGTGTATAACCTGATATAGCTGCCATATAAACCGATCTTGGGTCTTGACTTCTTGAGCCTCTAGAGAGCGCAATTCTTATCAGATTGGAATGAAATTTTGCACGACGTGTTTCGTTATTATATCCAACAACTGTACCAAGTTTGGTTCAAATCGGTCCATAACCTGATATAGCTGCCACATAAACCGATCTGGGGTCTTGACTTCTTGAGCCTCTAGAGTGCGCAGTTCTTATCCGATTGGGATGCAATTTGGCACGAAGTGTTTTGTTATGATATCCAACAACTGTGCCAAGTATGGTTCAAATCGGTGTATAACCTGATATAGCTGCCAGATAAATCGATCTTGGGTCTTGACTTCTTGAGCCTCTAGAGAGCGCAATTCTTATCAGATTGGAATGAAATTTTGCACGACGTGTTTCGTTATTATATCCAACAACTGTGCCACGTTTGGTTCAAATCGGTCCATAACCTGATATAGCTGCCACATAAACCGATCTGGGGTCTTGACTTCTTGAGCCTCTAGAGTGCGCAATTCTTATCTGATTGGGATGAAATTTTGCACTACGTGTTTTGTTACGATATCCAATAGCTGTGCCAAGTATGGTTCAAATCGGTCCATAACCTTATGTAGCTGTCATATAAACCGATCTTGGGTCTTGACTTCTTGAGCCTCTAGAGTGCGCAATTCTTATCAGATTGGAATGAAATTTTGCACGACGTGTTTCGTTATTATATCCAACAACTGTGCCAAGTTTGGTTCAAATCGGTCCATAACCTGATATAGCTGCCACATAAACCGATCTGGGGTCTTGACTACTTGAGCCTCTAGAGTGCGCAATTCTTATCTGATTGGGATGAAATTTTGCACTACGTGTTTTGTTACGATATCCAATAGCTGTCCCAAGTATTGTTCAAATCGGTCCATAAACTTATATAGCTGTCATATAAACCGATCTTGGGTCTTGACTTCTTGAGCCTCTAGAGTGCGCAATTCTTATCTGATTGGGATGAAATTTTGCACTACGTGTTTTGTTATGATATCCAACAACTGTGCCAAGTATGGTTCAAATCGGTTTATAATATTATATAGCTGTCATATAAACCGATCTTGGGTCTTGACTTCTTGAGCCTCTAGAGGGCGCAATTCTTATCCAATTTGAATGAATTTTGGCACGTAGTATTTTGTTATGATATCCAACAACTGTGCCAAATATGGTGCAAATCGGTTCATAACCTGATATAGCTGTCATATAAACAGTTCTGGGGACTTGGCTTCTTGAGCTTCTAGAGGGCGCTATTCCTATCCGATTTGGCCGAAATTTCGCAAGACGTTTTTTTATTGTTACTTTCAACAACTGTGTTAAATAAAGTACAAGTCGGTTCATAACCTGATATAGCTGCCATATAAACCGATCTGGGATCTTGACTTCTTGAGCCTCTAGAGGTCGCAATTATTATCAAATTTGCATGAAATTTTGTACGACGGATTCTTTCATGACCATCAACATACGTGTTTATTATGGTCTGAATCGGTCCTTAGCCCGATACAGCTCCCATATAAATCGATCTCCATATTTTACTTTTTGAGCTCACAAAGAGCGCAATTCTTATTCGAATTGGCAGACATTTTACACAGGTCTCCAGGTCTCGCTCTAATAGCAGAGCAAATCTTTTCTTATATCCTTTTTTTGCATAAGAAGAGATGCCGAGAAAAGAACTCGACAAATGCGATCCATGGTGGAGGGTATATAAGATTCGGCCCGGCCGAACTTTGCACGCTTTTACTTGTTTTGTATCTTTTGCAAGAAGCTAGATTTAAATTAGTTTAAGATCTTTATCTTAATTCGACTATTACCAGGTATTTTTTCCAATATTCATATTAATCATCATCATCATATCGATAATTAATCACCTAACAAGTCTCTTAATATCTAGCAAAAGTCTATTACCATCAGAACATAATTATCATCAACCAATCGATCGCTGAGGCCTCAACGTGTTGGTTTGGTATGGTGAGTAGAGTACCTTAATTATCATTAACAAGTAAAAGCGTGCTAAGTTCGGCCGGGCCGAATCTTATATACCCTCCACCATGGATCGCATTTGGCGAGTTCTTTTCCCGGCATCTCTTCTTAGTCAAAAAAGGATATAAGAAAAGAGTTGCTCTGCTATTAAAACGATATCAAGATATGGTCCGGTTCGGACCACAATTAAATTATATGTTGGAGACCTGTGTAAAATTTCAGTCAATTCGTATAAGAATTGCGCCCATTGGGTCTCGCGAAGTAAAATAGAGAGAACGATTTATATGGGATCTGTATCGGGCTAGAGACCGATTCAGCCCATAATAAACACGTTTGTTGATGGTCATGGGAGGATCCGTCGTACAAAATTTCGGGCATATCGGACAATAATTGCGACCTCTAGGGGTCAAGAAGTCAAGATCCCAGATCGGTTTATATGGCAGCTATATCAGGTTACGGACCGATTTAAACCATACTTGGCACAGTAGTTGGGTATCTTAACAAAACACGTCGTGCGAAATTCCATTCCATTCGGATAAGAATTGCGCCCTCTAGAGGGTCAAGAAGTCAAGACCTCAGATCGGTTTATATGGCAGCTATATCAGGTTATGGACCGATTTGAACCATACTTGGCACAGTTGTTGGATATAATAACAAAACACGTCGTGCAAAATTTCATTTCAATCGGATTAAAATTGCGCACACTAGAGGCTCAAGAAGTCAAGACCCAAGATCGGTTTATATGGCAGCTATATCAGGTTATGGACCGATTTGGACCATACTTGGCACAGTTGTTGGATATCATAACAAAATACTACGTGCAAAATGTCATTCTGATCGGATAAGAATTGCGCACGCTAGAGGCTCAAGAATTCAAGACCCAAGATCGGTTTATATGGCAGCTATATCAGGTTATGAACCGATTTTAACCATGCTTACCACAGTTGTTGGATGTAGTAACAAAACACGTCGTGCAGAATTTCATTCCAATCGGATAAGAATTGCGCACTCTAGAGGCTCAAGAAGTCAAGACCCAAGATCGGTTTATATGGCAGCTATATCGGGTTATGGACCGATTTTAACCATACTTGGCACAGTTGTTGGATATCATAACAAAAGTCGTCGTGCAAAATTTCATTCCAATCGGGTAAGAATTGCGCACTCTAGAGGATCAAGAAGTCAAGACCCAAGATCGGTTTATATGGCAGCTATATCAAAACATGGACCCATATGGCCAATTTACAATACCAACCGACCTACACTAATAAGAAGTATTTGTGCAAAATTTCAAGCGGAAGTTAGCGTGCTTTCGACAGACAGACGGACGGACGGACGGACCGACGGACAGACGGACGGACATGGCTAGATCGACATAAAATGTCGCGACGATCAAGAATATATATACTTTATGGGGTCTCAGACGAATATTTCGAGTAGTTACAAACAGAATGACGAAATTAGTATACCCCCTATCTTATGGTGGAGGGTATAAAAAACAGAACAGTTGTACTCATTAAAAAAACAAGTAAAAGCGTGCTAAGTTCGGCCGGGCCGAATCTTATATACCCTCCACCATGGATCGCATTTGTCGAGTTCTTTTCCCGGCATCTCTTCTTAGGCAAAAAAAAAGGATATAAGAAAAGATTTGCTCTGCTATTAGAGCGATATTAAGATATGGTCCGGTTCGGACCACAATTAAATTATATGTTGGAGACCTGTGTAAAATTTCAGCCAATTCGTATAAGAATTGCGCCCATTGGGGCTCACGAAGTAAAATAGAGAGAACGATTTATATGGGAGCTGTATCGGGCTTTAGACCGATTCAGACCAAAACAAACACGTATGTTAATGGTCATGAGAGAATACGTCGTACAGAATTTCAGGCAAATCGGATAATAATTGCTACCTTTAGAGGCTCAAGAAGTCAAGACCCAAGATCGGTTTATATGGCAGCTATATCAAAACATGGACCGATATGGCCCATTTGCAATACCAACCGACCTACACTAATAAGAAGTATTTGTGCAAAATTTCAAGCGGCTAGCTTTACTCCTTCGGAAGTTAGCGTACTTTCAACAGACAGACGGACGGACGGACGGACAGACGGACGGACATGGCTAGATCGACATAAAATTTCACGACGATCAAGAATATATATACTTTATGGGGTCTCAGACGAATATTTCGAGTAGTTACAATCAGAATGACGAAATTAGTATACCCCCCATCTTATGGTGGAGGGTATAAAAAGAGAAAAATATCCATATGATTAATGATGATTTACAATTTGTGAATGAGAACGCAAAGCGTAGTAAAATACCTCCCACACAAAAGAATGAACCCATAATTTTGTTGCTATCAGTGCTCTTAATCGTAGATTCTTAAGCCACAGTGTACAGACATATATATGGCAAACTGCAATGTGAAAAAAAAATATACATACGTGTAGTTTTGTTGTTGTTTTACGGCTACGCTTTGAACTTGAAACTCATTCAGAGATTTTGTTGTGCTTCATTGATAATATTTAGAGAAAAAGATCAATGAAGGAAGATTGCATAGAGGCACAGTGTTACGAATCGTTATTCTTGAGAAATTTCATAATAGCCTAATTGGACAAAAATTTAAAAATAGAAACAGACAAACAAAGACTTTAGGAAAGAAAAAACACTCTTTGGAATTTCCCTATTTAAATTATCAAAAATAATTAAAAATATAAAAAAATATTAGTATTAATTAGTATCTAGCCTACGGTTTAGAAAATATAGAAATTTTACGAAATTAAATTTTTTATATATTCACCATGAATTCACGTACTTTTCTCTATTCTACATATGTATTTTCCTAATCATCGTGTTAACTAATAAAATAACTGAATTGTTTCCAAAACATAGTTTTGAAATGGATATCAAGTCGAGCATAATGTTGCGTTAAATTCATCCTAAGGTCTCCTGTGTGATCGGTTGTGTAAGGGGATTGCAATGTGGGTTCCTAGGAAAATATACGCCTCTAGGAAATAAGGCTGGTGAGGGTTTTGAGGCGCGGATCTATGTCCATCTGGTAGATCCATTTGTTTATGGTGGGATCAATACTTTTTTCAGTTTTATTCTCAATATTGTTTATATGACCATAGAGGGGCTTTGTGTTGTTTTTATACCCTCCACCATAAGATGGGGGGATACTAATTTCGTCATTCTGTTTGTAACTACTCGAAATATTCGTCTAAGACCCCATAAAGTATATATATTCTTGATCGTCGTGAAATTTTATGTCGATCTAGCCATGTCCGTCCGTCTGTCCGTCCGTCCGTCTGTCTGTCGAAAGCACGCTAACTTCCGAAGGAGTAAAGCTAGCCGCTTGAAATTTTGCACAAATACTTCTTATTAGTGTAGGTCGGCTGGTATTGTAAATGGGCCATATCGGTCCATGTTTTGATATAGCTGCCATATAAACCGATCTTGGGTCTTGACTTCTTGAGCCTCTAGAGGGTGCAATTCTTATCCGATTTGAATGAATTTTGGCACGACGTATTTTGTTATGATATCCAACAACCGTGCCAAGCATGGTTCAAATCGGTCCATAACCTGATATAGCTGCCATATAAACCAATCTTGGGTTTTGACTTCTTGAGCCTCTTGAGTGCGCAATTCGTATCAGATAAGGATGAACTATTGCACGACGTGTTTTATTATGATATCCAACAACTGTGCCAAGTATGGTTTAAATCGGTTCATAACCTGATATAGCTGTCATATAAACCAATCTTGGGTCTTGACTTCTTGAGCCTCTTGAGTGCGCAATTCGTATCCGATTAGGATGAACTTTTGCACGACGTGTTTTATTATGATATCCAACAACTGTGCCAAGTATGGTTTAAATCGGTTCATAACCTGATATAGCTGTCATATAAACAGATCTGGGGACTTGACTTCTTGAGCTTCTAAAGGGCGCAATTCTTATTCGATTTGGCTGAAATTTTGCATGATGTATTTTATTTTTACTTTCTACAACTGAGTCAAATAAGGTTCAAATCGGTTCATAACCTGATATAGCTGCCATATAAACCGATCGTGGGTCTTGACTTCTTGAGCCTCTTGAGTGCGCAATTCGTATCCGATTAGGAAGAACTTTTGCACGACGTGTTTTAATATGATATCCAACAACTGTGCCAAGTATGGTTCAAATCGGTCCATAACCTGATATAGCTGCCATATAAACCAATCTTGGGTCTTGACTTCTTGAGCCTCTTGAGTGCGCAATTCGTATAGGATTAGGATGAACTTTTGCACGACGTGTTTTATTATGATATCCAACAACTGTGCCAAGTATGGTTCATATCGGTCCATAACCTGATATAGCTGCCATATAAACCAATCATGGGTCTTGACTTCTTGAGCCTCTTGAGTGCGCAATTCGTATCCGATTAGGATGAACTTTTGCGCGACGTGTTTTATTATGATATCCAACAACTGTGCCAAGTATGGTTTAAATCGGTTCATAACCTGATATAGCTGTCATATAAACAGATCTTGGGACTTGACTTCTTGAGCTTCTAAAGGGCGCAATTCTTATTCGATTTGGCTGAAATTTTGCATGATGTATTTTATTGTTACTTTCAACAACTGTGTCAAATAAGGTTCAAATCGGTTCATAACCTGATATAGCTGCCATATAAACCGATCTGTGATCTTGACTTCTTGACCCCTAGAGGTCGCAATTATTATCCGATATGCCTAAAATTTTGTACGACGGATCCTCTCATGACCATCAACAAACGTGTTTATTATGGTCTGAATCGGTCTATAGCCCGATACAGATCCCATAAAATTCGTTCTCTCTATTTTACTTCGTGAGTCCCAATGGGCGTAATTCTTATACGAATTGGCTGAAATTTTACACAGGTCTCCAACATATAATTTAATTGTGGTCCGAACCGGACCATATCTTGATATCGTTTTAATAGCAGAGCAACTCTTTTCTTATATCCTTTTTTGCCTAAGAAGAGATGCCAGGAAAAGAACTCGACAAATGCGATCCATGGTGGAGGGTATATAAGATTCGGCCCGGCCGAACTTAGCACGCTTTTACTTGTTTTTATACCCTCGACCATAAGATGGGGGGTATACTAACTTCGTCATTCTGTTTGTAACTACTCGAAATATTCGTCTGAGACCCCATAAAGTATATGTATTCTTGATCGTCGTGACATTTTATGTCGATCTAGCCATGTCCGTCCGTCTGTCCGTCCGTCCGTCCGTCCGTCTGTCTGTCGAAAGCAGGCTAACTTCCGAAGGAGTAAAGCTAGCCGCTTGAAATTTTGCACAAATACTTCTTATTAGCGTAGGTCGGTTGGTATTGTAAATGGGCCATATCGGTCCATGTTTTGATATAGCTGCCATATAAACCGATCTTGGGTCTTGACTTCTTGAGCCTCTAGAGTGCGCAATTCTTATCCGATTGGAATGAAATTTTGCACGACGTGTTTTGCTATGATTTCCAACAACTGCGCCAAGTATAGTTCAAATCGGTTTGTAACCTGATATAGCTGCCATATAAACCGATATTGGGTCTTGACTTCTTGAGCCTCTAGCGTGCGCAATTCTTTTCCGATCAGAATGAACTTTTGCACGACGTGTTTTGTTATCATATCCAACAATTGTGCCAAGTATGGTTCAAATCGGTTTATAACCTGATATAGCTGCCATATAAACCGATCTTGGGTCTTGACTTCTTGAGCCTCTAGATACGCAATTCTTATCCGATTGAAATGAAATTTTGCAAGGTGTGTTTTGTTATGATATCCAACAACTGCGCCAAGTATAGTTCAAATCGGTCCATAACCTGATATAGCTGCCATATAAACCGATCTTGGGTCTTGACTTCTTGAGCCTCTAGCATTCGCAATCCTTATCCGATCAGAATGAAATTTTGCACGACGTGTTCTGTTATTATATCCAACAACTGTGCCAAGTATGGTTCAAATCGGTCCATAACCTGATATAGCTGCCATATAAACCGATCTTTGGTCTTGACTTCTTGAGCCTCTAGAGTGCGCAATTCTTATCCGATTGGAATGAAATTTTGCACGACGTGTTATGTTATGATATCCAACAACTGCGCCAAGTATAGTTTAATTCGGTTTATAACCTGATATAGCTGCCATATAAACCGATCTTGGGTCTTGACTTCTTGAGCCTCTAGAGGGCGCAATTCTTATCCGAATGGAATGGAATTTCGCATGACGTGTTTTGTTATGATACCCAACAACTGTGCCAAGTATGGTTCAAATCGGTCCATAACCTGATATAGCTGCCATATAAACCGATCTTGGGTCTTGACTTCTTGAGCCTCTAGAGTGCGCAATTCTTATCCGATTGAAATGAAATTTTGCACGACGTGTTTTGTTATGATATCCAACAACTGCGCAAAGTATATTTTAATTCGGTTTATAACCTGATATAGCTGCCATATAAACCGATCTTGGGTCTTGACTTCTTGAGCCTCTAGAGTGCGCAATTCTTATCCGATTGGAATGAAATTTTGCACGACGTGTTTTGTTATGATATCCAACAACTGCGCCAAGTATAGTTTAATTCGGTTTATAACCTGATATAGCTGCCATATAAACCGATCTTGAGTCTTGTTTTCTTGAGCCTCTAGCGTGCGCAATTCTTATCCGATCAGAATGAAATTTTGCACGAAGTGTTTTGTTATGATATCCAACAACTGTGTCAAGTATGGTTGAAATCGGTCCATAACCTGATAAAGCTGCCATATAAACCGATCTTGGGTCTTGACTTCTTGAGCCTCTAGAGGGCGCAATTCTTATCCGAATGGAATGGAATTTCGCACGAGGTGTTTTGTTATGATACCCAACAACTGTGCCAAGTATAGTTCAAATCGGTCCATAACCTGATATAGCTGCCATATACACCGATCTGGGGTTTTGACTTCTTGAGCCTCTAGAGGACACAATTTCTATCCGATTTGAATGAATTTTTGCACGAAGTATTTCGTTATGATATCCAACAACTGTGCCAAGTATAGTTCAAATCGGTCCATAACCTGATATAGCTGCCATATAAACCGATCTTGGGTCTTGACTTCTTGAGCCTCTAGCATTCGCAATCCTTATCCGATCAGAATGAAATTTTGCACGACGTGTTCTGTTATTATATCCAACAACTGTGCCAAGTATGGTTCAAATCGGTCCATAACCTGATATAGCTGCCATATAAACCGATCTTTGGTCTTGACTTCTTGAGCCTCTAGAGTGCGCAATTCTTATCCGATTGGAATGAAATTTTGCACGACGTGTTATGTTATGATATCCAACAACTGCGCCAAGTATAGTTTAATTCGGTTTATAACCTGATATAGCTGCCATATAAACCGATCTTGGGTCTTGACTTCTTGAGCCTCTAGAGGGCGCAATTCTTATCCGAATGGAATGGAATTTCGCATGACGTGTTTTGTTATGATACCCAACAACTGTGCCAAGTATGGTTCAAATCGGTCCATAACCTGATATAGCTGCCATATAAACCGATCTTGGGTCTTGACTTCTTGAGCCTCTAGAGTGCGCAATTCTTATCCGATTGAAATGAAATTTTGCACGACGTGTTTTGTTATGATATCCAACAACTGCGCAAAGTATATTTTAATTCGGTTTATAACCTGATATAGCTGCCATATAAACCGATCTTGGGTCTTGACTTCTTGAGCCTCTAGAGTGCGCAATTCTTATCCGATTGGAATGAAATTTTGCACGACGTGTTTTGTTATGATATCCAACAACTGCGCCAAGTATAGTTTAATTCGGTTTATAACCTGATATAGCTGCCATATAAACCGATCTTGAGTCTTGTTTTCTTGAGCCTCTAGCGTGCGCAATTCTTATCCGATCAGAATGAAATTTTGCACGACGTGTGTTGTTATGATATCCAACAACTGTGTCAAGTATGGTTGAAATCGGTCCATAACCTGATAAAGCTGCCATATAAACCGATCTTGGGTCTTGACTTCTTGAGCCTCTAGAGGGCGCAATTCTTATCCGAATGGAATGGAATTTCGCACGAGGTGTTTTGTTATGATACCCAACAACTGTGCCAAGTATAGTTCAAATCGGTCCATAACCTGATATAGCTGCCATATACACCGATCTGGGGTTTTGACTTCTTGAGCCTCTAGAGGACACAATTTCTATCCGATTTGAATGAATTTTTGCACGAAGTATTTCGTTATGATATCCAACAACTGTGCCAAGTATGGTTGAAATCGGTCCATAACCTGATATAGCTGTCATATAAACAGATCTGGGGATTTGACTTTTTGAGCTTTTAGAGGGCGCAATTCCCATCCGATTTGGCTGAAACTTTGCATGATGTATTTTATTTTTACTTTCAACAACTGTGTCAAATAAGGTTCAAATCGGTTCATAACCTGATATAGCTGCCATATAAACCGATCTGGGATCTTGACTTCTTGACCACTAGAGGTCGCAATTATTATCCGATATGCCTGAAATTTTGTGCGACGGATCCTCTCATGACCATCAACAAACGTGTTTATTATGGTCTGAATCGGTCTATAGCCCGATACAGATCCCATATAAATCGTTCTCTCTATTTTACTTCGTGAGTCCCAATGGGCGCAATTCTTATACGAATTGGCTGAAATTTTACACAGGTCTCCAACATATAATTTAATTGTGGTCCGAACCGGACCATATCTTGATATCGTTTCAATAGCAGAGCAACTCTTTTCTTATATCCTTTTTTTGCCTAAGAAGAGATGCCGGGAAAAGAACTCGACAAATGCGATCCATGGTGGAGGGTATATAAGATTCGGCCCGGCCGAACTTAGCACACTTTTACTTGTTTTTTTTACTATGGTTGTCTGGCTACGTAGATTTTATAAAGTAGAATAAATTATAGTTAACCCTAGGGAGTCTATATAAAATTTTGTAATAACAGTGCGGTTATAGAAAATTGAGACACGAACTCCCCCATAATCCCGACTGCTAGCTAGCTTATTGATAACTCCCGCCGTCTCTGTTTTCATAGCCGTGGAAAAGGCTGTTTGTATGATCAGCCAAATCAACCTTGAGACTTTAACTCAAGCAAAAGTTAAATAATTTACATTACAAATGGCGCCCAACGTGGGGCTGGAATTGTCCAATATTTGGTAACTTTCAGGTTCCAACTTCATGTAAAGTTAGTAGATTTCATATCTATCCTTGAGTTCCTGGATTTTCTCTGTTAGAATCTTCCTTGTAAATAAATTTGTATGCTTTTATGGATATTTAGTTACTTGATAAGCTTCGAGTAGACTAACCGATTAGCCTCTTCATATTGTTTTCCAAGATAAGGTAATGACTAGTAAATCCATGGTTCGCCTGGATCTTTTTGTGGTATTATTTTCCCATATAGTTTTGACTTGGAAATCAGCCCTATCATTTATAATGGAATATAAATATGTTGCTGCTTGCGAATATTTATCCGATAAATGAAAGTAGTTTTAATCTTGAGACATCGTAACTTAGCTGGTGTGTCAGACTAAAGGCGATATAATACTTATTTAGTTAAAATAGCCCAAATTTGTATATCCCTTGTTGATCCTAACTTAATACGAAAAAACCCCCACACAAAATCTTCACACAGGAAGACCAACGGAAAAATATAATATCGAATTTCATTTGAAAGTTTTTATTTAACCTATTTTCGGCAGAAATATATAATTTGTTTAGGAAAAAAAAAGATTCCAATATGTCTTTGGCACATACGCCACCACCTGCTTAGAACAGACCACGGTCTGAAAACCAGACACAGGATTCGAACTTAGACCAATCTTTGCCAGTGGGACAAGATGAAGCTTCTGGTTTTACTGCCTCTTTATTGTCGGGCCAAGAAAATCAATCAGTTAGTTCAGGTTGCCCCCTTTGTGGCGAAATTATGAATGAGAAGATAGAATGTCTTATCTTAGTTCGTTGCCACCATGCATTTCATAGAGCATGTATTGAAAATTATTTATTGAATCAGAGTGAGTGTCCGGTTTGTAGACAGTCATGTGACCTGTCCGATTTGCAAAAGATATCTTTACAAAAGAAAAGTGTCAAACCCCAGAGTAAGCCTCGTGGTGCAATGGCGAAACAATATCACACGAGAAGCATGAGCAGAAATTTAGCTTTTGAGAATTTAGAGCAAACACCTTTACTAGATTCAAGTCCAAAGGAAGCAACAGGACATCCACCTACCACTCGCCCGAATAATCGTACAACTAGAGTACTAGAAAATTCTGCTTCAAATACCACAACTAATTTTCCGGTAGATTACCATACTATTAATAGAATGATTGAAACCAGTGTTCAGAGAATGTTAACTAAATTTAATTTAACGGCAAATGCACCAACTCAAAACACGTCACAATCTCCGAATTATAATTCGGTGACTAGCCCTCCAAATGTTCGGCAAAATGCTGCCGCTAACGGTGTCCGTGGTCATTTCCAACGAAACCTTTCGAATCTGAGTTCATTAACTTCTGGTTCTACAACCTACAACACAGATAAAGTCACATCGATTATCCAAAATTGGGGACTCAAATTCGATGGTTCACCCAACACGATACATGTCGAAGAATTCCTATACAGATTGACAACATTAACTAAAGACAATTTTAATGGTGACTTCTCAGTTATATGTAAGAATTTACATATTCTATTAACCTGCAAGGCAGGCGCTTGGCTATGGCGATACAGGAAGCAGGTCGAGGTGATTGAGTGGGCTGACTTCTGCGATGCCATTAGATTTCAATATAAAGACTATAAATCTTCTTTCGATATCCGGGAAGAAGTACGAAACCGAAAACAAAGGCCAGGAGAGTCTTTTGACAATTTTTATGAGGCTGTTTCTGCTATAGTGGATCAACTTCCATCTCCTATGTCCGATATGGAATTAATAGAAATTCTCACACGCAATTTAAGGCCAGATATTAGGCGTGAATTATTGTACGTAACAGTCCATTCAATTCCTCATTTAAGGAAATTAGTTCAGATGCGCGAAAGTTTTCTGAATTATGAGTATGTAAAGCGTAACTTTGCAAACAGGAACAATGTACTCCCAAGGAGACAAATAGCTGAACTAGATGGTGGTACAGATGATTTTTGTAATGATCTTCCGGAATGTAGGGAGCCCTCTATTGACGCCATTCAGAAGTCTGAGTTTACATCCCGTTGCTGGAATTGTGACCAGGAGGGTCATCATTGGGAAAATTGCCTTGAAGATCGATCAATTTTTTGCTACGGTTGTGGCGAAAAGAATACTTATAAACCTCAATGTCAAAGATGTCAGTCTCGTAGAGCAAAAAACTCGAAATTTCAGACCCCGGCAAAGGATCCGATTCAGACATAACAGTACCTTTTTCTTCTAAAGACAAAACCTCAAAACTTCAATACCCTGATTTGTCCCCTACTCAAGAATGTTATCTACACCAACCAGACATAGATACCTCACACGAATCAAGTTCTGTTCGCATTTTAAGAAGAGATTTAGCTAAGAATGCTACAGATACTAAGGCTACGGCTATTGCAGATAAGGAGATCCTATATCCCAGACTTCCATACCACCAAAGATGGGAAAAGTATATTGCTAAACGTAATGAGATATTTCAAGATGACGACAGTGCTCAAATCACATGTGTTCGACAGAAAAGGTCTACACGACGTTTGCGAAACTTTTTCAGAAGGCGGAAGTTATGTTCGAAATTATTAGTTTCTGCTATTTTATCGAATTGCGAGGACCAACGCTATTACGCCAAGGTTACTTTTTTGAATTTTACTGAATATGGCTTACTCGACACAGGTGCAAGTATCAGTTGCATAGGCGCTGATCTAGCCTTAGAAGACTTTTCGAAATTTCCGAATTTTACGAAATGTAAATCCTCAGTACAGACTGCAGACGCTAGACCTCAAGCTGTTGTTGGTTGGCTGGATGTTACAGTGTTTTTTAAGGAAAGATATCAGCAACTGAATTTTTTTTTATACCATCCCTCTCAAAGCGATTGATTTTAGGAATTGACTTTTGGAAAAAGTTTGACTTAATTCCTAATATTATCGAGGCCGTAGATGTTATAGATGAATCTATTTTTAACTTATCACAGTCAGATTTACCAACCTTAAAGATCGAACCTGATAGTGATAAACCCGAATCGTCCATTTTTAAATCCGAATCGTCCGTTTTTAAGTCCACATTGTTCGATTCACATGATGACAGTAGGTCAGAAAGTTTTAAGGAACGCTACTACCCTCTCACTTCCAGTCAACGACGACAGTTAGAAACTGTTATCACTTTGTTTCCTGATTTCCAGAAACAAGGACTGGGAAAGACCCATCTGATTAGACATAATATCGAAGTCCAAAGCACCAGACCTATCAAACAGCGTTTTTACCCGGTATCGCCGGCCGTAGAAAAGCTTATGTATAGCGAAATAGACAGAATGTTGTCCTTAGGGGTCATAGAACTTTCCAACTCCCCATGGAGTTCCCCAATGAGGATGGTTGTTAAACCGCATAAAGTTCGCCTCTGTCTAGATGCTAGGAAGATCAACGCTGTGACCAAGAAGGATGCATATCCTCTGCCTTCAATAGAAGGAATTTTTTCTAGATTGCCAAAGGCTAATATAATAACTAAATTAGACCTTAAAGACGCATACTGGCAAATTGAATTAGATGAGGAATCTAGACCAATCACTGCATTCACAGTCCCAGGCAGACCTCTTTACCAGTTTGTGGTAATGCCATTTGGGCTGTGCAATGCCCCTCAAACAATGAGCCGTCTAATGGATGATATTATTCCGCCGGATTTGAAACATGCTGTCTTCGGGTATCTAGACGATTTGGTTATAGTGTCAGAAGACTTCCAGAAACATATTTCTATTCTAGTGAGAATAGCAGAAAGATTCCGTGATGCGAACCTGACCCTGACCCTGAGCGAAAAGTCATTTTTGCGTGACCCAGGTTAAGTATTTAGGCTATATAATAGGAGACGGGGGAATAAGGACTGATCCAGAGAAGGTTGCGGCAATAAGGAATTGGCCAACACCGAAGAATCTGAAACAAGTCCGGGGCTTTCTCGGCATAGCAGGATGGTATAGAAGATTCATAGAAAATTTTTCTACTATCGTGTTTCCGATTACTGAAACTCTTTCAAGTAAGAAAAAATTTCAATGGACCTCTGAGGCCAATACTGCTTTCGAGAAAGTCAAGGACTTATTAAGTTCCTCACCTACATTTATGAACCCTGACTTTGAGAAAAAATTCTTTGTACACTGCGATGCTAGTGATTATGGGATCGGAGCGGTACTTGTGCAACTGGATGAAAATGGACAGGAGCGGCCAGTAGCATTTATGAGCCGGAAGTTGAATACAGCACAAAGAAGTTATAGTGTCACCGAGCGCGAATGTCTCGCGGCCGTGGAGGCTATTCAAAAATTCCGTTGTTATTTAGAACTACAAGAGTTTGAAGTGATCACCGATCACTCAAGTCTTGTATGGTTAATGCGACAACCGAATTTAAGTGGTAGATTAGCCCGGTGGGTACTAAAACTTCAGGCGTTTAAATTTACGGTTAGCCATCGTAAGGGAAAATATAATGTAGTTCCCGACGCTCTTTCGAGAATAGATTATGAGGAGGTTAGCTCTCTTGAATTTAGTGGGATAGATCTTGACTCATCGGCGTTTGACGGTGGGGAGTATAATCATTTGAAGGAAAAAGTTCGGCAGGAACCCAGTACATGGCCTGATGTGAAAGTAGTGGGCAGATTTATTTATATTCGCACACAACATTACAATGGAATTGAAAAGGATGAACAAAATGCGTGGAAGTTGTGGATTCCATCGGAATTGAGGAATGATTTGATAAGCAGATTTCATAACTCCACGACTGCGGCACATGGAGGTATTGCCAAGACCCTAGATTTGCTTAGACGATGGTTCTTTTGGCCGAAGATGGTTCATGACGTACGGGAGTTCATTGGCAAATGTGATATTTGCAAATCGACTAAGGCACCAAACTTCATTATGAAGCCTGAACTGGGAAAGCCTGCATTTTCGGAAAGACCTTTCCAACGGCTTTATATAGATTTACTGGGTCCGTATCCGAGAAGTAAATCGGGGCATATAGGCTTACTTATAGTGCTAGACCATCACAGCAAATTTCATTGGTTACATCCAATGAGGAAATTCACGTCTACTGCGATAAAAGACTTCTTAGAGAGGCAGATTTTTCATTGCTACGGGGTACCGGAGACCGTTGTTAGCGACAATGGGTCCCAATTTAAGGCAAATGACCTTAACGCCTATTTTACTTCTTTAGGCATCAGACACATGTATACAGCATTATATTCACCGCAAGCTAATGCTTCAGAGCGTGTGAATAGATCGCTAATAGCTGGTATTCGCGCATATTTGAAGGGTGATCACACAAGATGGGATGAGAATCTAAGTGCCATTAGTTGCGCATTAAGAAATTCCATTCATCAGGCTATTCGGATGTCTCCGTACCATGCATTATACGGATTCGATATGATCACACACGGATCAACATATTCGCTACTGAGACGACTTAACTTGGTCGATGAGCCTACATGCAAGTTATCTAAGGATGACAATCTACAGATCATAAGAAAGGATATTCAGAAGCACATAAAGGATGCGTATGATGCCAATCAATGCCGTTATAATTTACGGACAAGGAATGAGACCTTTAAGATCGGGCAGGAGATTTTAAGGCGAAACTTCGCACAAAGTAGTGTAGACAAACGCTTTAATGCGAAATTAGCTCCATTATATTTAAAGGCTCGTGTGAAGGAAAAGGTTGGTAGTCATTATTACATTTTAGAAGATATGACCGGTAAGAATATAGGCACCTTTCATGCAAAAGATCTTAGAACTTGAAAGAAAGACTGGACCTGTCCGTAATCAGCCCTAATAGTCATTAGTCCCTGGAATTTTCCCTAAATGCCTTTAGGAAGTAGTCCCCGAGGAAGACAGGTATCGTCACTATGTTACGCATAGAGAAATTGATTTTACCCCATAGAGTCTCCCTATTTTGCCTGTTCCCCTTTCATCATTTACCTATGTGTCTGTTGATCAGAACCACTCTGCTTGAAAGAGGTTTCCAACCTCGTCAATTTGCATAGACCATTTTTGATCGACATGATTCGGTTGATGGGTATAGGACTAAGCAGATTTGACCTCAGAATGTACGAATTCTGACTAATATGCTGTTACAAAGCAACCATATTATTCAGTTTTGTAATAGCAAGACTAAGTTCTTATGTTATGCCTCTAGACTCTCTTACATTTTGGCTGGAATTAATTTTTTGTATCCTAATTCTAAATCGGCAAATAAAAAAAAACCTAAATGACTTTACCCGTAATTTACCAGGCGGCACTGCCTTAGATGATTTATACAGTACAAGTTACGTACACACGTAGTTAGTCAATCGACTAATCATTGCTAGCTCCTAGTACTCTTTATCGTACTAGTTACTTAGCACGCTAAAACTGCTCATTATTCCAACACTGCTGCTTACCTCGTTTGCACAAATATTTTACAGCTTCCTTTTTCAATCAATATTCAAAGAGATCACACATCGAGAAAGATCAGTGGAATTAGTTAAAAGTCTATAAATCTTGTGAAATCTCGCCATCCAATTAAAATTCTAAAATAATTTTTGCCTTATAAGGGGCTTAAATTTTTTAGTGTATTGGAAAAGGTAAATCTTGAGAAAATGGTGCATAAAAAAATTATTTTTGTAAAACGACGACTATTTTTATAGAAATTGGCGAAGGAAAAAGTGTACTTGCGATTGTCCGCACCTGGTTTACATTAATTTCCAAGTCCAAATTGTCATCCCATTGAACCAAGAAATCGGAGTAAACGCGGAGCATCGGCAGGAAAAAACAAGTTAAAGCGTGCTAAGTTCGGCCGGGCCGAATCTTATATACCCTCCACCATGGATCGCATTTTTCGAGTTCTTTTCCCGGCATATCTTCTTAGGCAAAAAAAAAGGATATAAGAAAAGATTTGCTCTGCTATTAGAGCGATATTAAGATATGGTCCGGTTTGGACCACAATTAAATTATATTTATGTTGGAGACCTGTGTAAAATGTCAGCCAATTCGAATAAGAATTGCGCTCTTTGTGGGTTCAAGAAGTAAAATAGAGAGATCGATTTATATGGGAGCTGTATCGGGCTTTAGACCGATTCAGACCAAAATAAACACGTATGTTAATGGTCATGAGAGAATACGTCGTACAGAATTTCAGGCAAATCGGATAATAATTGCTACCTTTAGAGGCTCAAGAAGTCAAGATCCCAGATCGGTTTATATGGCAGCTAAATCAGGTTGTGAACCGACTTGCATTTTATTTGACATAGTTGTTGGAAGTAACAATAAAAAAAGTCTTGCGAAATTTCAGCCAAATCGGATAGAAATTGAGCCCTCTAGAAGCTCAAGAAGTAAAGTCCCCAGATCTGTTTATATAACAGCTATATCAGGTTATGAACCGATTTGAACCATATTTGGCACAGTTGTTGGATATCATAACAAAATACTACGTTCCAAAATTCATTCAAATTGGATAAGAATTGCGCCCTCTAGAGGCTCAAGAAGTCAAGACCCAAGATCGGTTTATATGACAGCTATATAAGGTTATGGATCTATTTGAACCATATTTGGCACAGTTGTTGGGTATCGTAACAAAACACGTCGTGCAAAATTTCATTCCAATCGGATAAGAATTGCGCACTCTAGAGGCTCAAGAAGTCAAGATCCCAGATCGGTTTATATGGCAGCTATATCAGGTTATAAACCGATTTGAACCATACTTGGCACAGTTGTTGGATATCATAGCAAAACACGTCGTGCAAATTTCATTCTGATCGGATAAGAATTGCGCACTCTAGAGTCTCAAGAAGTCAAGACCCAAGATCGGTTTATATGGCAGCTATATCAAAACATGGACCGATATGACCCATTTACAATACCAACCGACCTACACTAAATAGAAGTATTTGTGCTAAATTTCAAGCGGCTAGCTTTACTCCTTGGGAAGTTAGCGTGCTTTCGACAGACAGCCGGACGGACGGACGGACGGGCGGACATGGCTAGGTCGACATAAAATGTCACGACGATCAAGAATATATATACTTTATGGGGTCTCAGACGAATATTTCGAGTAGTTACAATCAGAATGACAAAATTAGTATACTCCCCATCTTATGGTGGAGGGTATAAAAAGAGAACAAGTAAAAGCGTGCTAAGTTCGGCCAGGCCGAATCTTATATACCCTCCACCATGGATCGCATTTTTCGAGTTCTTTTCCCGGCATCTCTTCTTAGGCAAAAAAAAGGATATAAGAAAAGATTTGCTCTGCTATTAGAGCGATATCAAGATATGGTCCGGTTTGGACCACAATTAAATTATATGTGGGAGACCTGTGTAAAATGTCAGCCAATTCGAATAAGATTTGCGCCCTTTGGGGGCTCAAGAAGTAAAATAGAGAGATCGATTTATATAGAGAGATCGATTTATTTGACATAGTTGTTGAAAGTAACAATAAAAAACGTCTTGCGAAATTTCAGCCAAATCGGATAGAAATTGCGCCCTCTAGAAGCTCAAGAAGTCAAGTCCCCAGATCTGTTTATATGACAGCTATATCAGGTTATGAACCGATTTGAACCATATTCGGCACAGTTGTTGGATATCATAACAAATCACGTCGTGTGAAATTTCATCCCAATCGGATAAGAATTGCGCACTCTAGAGGCTCAAGAAGTCAAGACCCAAGATCGGTTTATATGGCAGCTATATCACAACATGGACCGATATGGCCCATTTACAATACCAACCGACCTACACTAATAAGAAGTATTTGTGCAAAATTCCAAGCGGCTAGCTTTACTCCTTCGGAAGTTAGCGTTCTTTCAACAGACAGACGGACGGACGGACAGACGGACGGACATGGCTAGATCGACATAAAATTTCACGACGATCAAGAATATATATACTTTATGGGGTCTCAGACGAATATGGCAGCTATATCAGGTTATGAACCGATTTGGACCATACTTGGCACAGTTGTTGGATATCATAACAAAACACGTCGTGTGAAATTTCATTTCAATCGGATAAGAATTGCGCACTCTACAGGCTCAGGAAGTCAAGACCCAAGGCCGGTTTATATGGCAGCTATATCAGGTTATAAACCGATTTGAACCATACTTGGCACAGTTGTTGGTTATCATAACAAAACACGTCATGCAAAATTTCATCCCAATCGGATAAGAATTGCGCACTCTAGAGGCTCAAGAAGTCAAGACCCAAGATCGGTTTATATGGCAGCTATATCAAAACATGGACCGATATGGCCCATTTACAATACCAACCGACCTACACTAATAAGAAGTATTTGTGCAAAATTCCAAGTGGCTAGCTTTACTCCTTCGGAAGTTAGCGTACTTTCAACAGACAGACGGACGGACGGACGGACAGACGGACGGACATGGCTAGATCGACATAAAATTTCACGACGATCAAGAATATATATACTTTATGGGGTCTCAGACGAATATTTCGAGTAGTTACAATCAGAATGACGAAATTAGTATACCCCCCATCTTATGGTGGAGGGTATAAAAAGAGAAAAATATCCATATGATTAATGATGATTTACAATTTGTGAATGAGAACGCAAAGCGTAGTAAAATACCTCCCACACAAAAGAATGAACCCATAATTTTGTTGCTATCAGTGCTCTTAATCGTAGATTCTTAAGCCACAGTGTACAGACATATATATGGCAAACTGCAATGTGAAAAAAAAATATACATACGTGTAGTTTTGTTGTTGTTTTACGGCTACGCTTTGAACTTGAAACTCATTCAGAGATTTTGTTGTGCTTCATTGATAATATTTAGAGAAAAAGATCAATGAAGGAAGATTGCATAGAGGCACAGTGTTACGAATCGTTATTCTTGAGAAATTTCATAATAGCCTAATTGGACAAAAATTGAAAAATAGAAACAGACAAACAAAGACTTTAGGAAAGAAAAAGCACTCTTTGGAATTTCCCTATTTAAATTATCAAAAATAATTAAAAATATAAAAAAAATATTAGTATTAATTAGTATCTAGCCTACGGTTTAGAAAATATAGAAATTTTACGAAATTAAATTTTTTATATATTCACCATGAATTCACGTACTTTTCTCTATTCTACATATGTATTTTCCTAATCATCGTGTTAACTAATAAAATAACTGAATTGTTTCCAAAACATAGTTTTGAAATGGATATCAAGTCGAGCATAATGTTGCGTTAAATTCATCCTAAGGTCTCCTGTGTGATCGGTTGTGTAAGGGGATTGCAATATACGCCTCTAGAAAATATACGCCTCTAGAAAATTAGGCTGGTGAGGGTTTTGAGGCGCGGATCTATGTCCATCTGGTAGATCCATTTGTTTATGGTGGGATCAATACTTTTTTCAGTTTTATTCTCAATATTGTTTATATGACCATAGAGGGGCTTTGTGTTGTTTTTATACCCTCCACCATAAGATGGGGGGTATACTAATTTCGTCATTCTGTTTGTAACTACTCGAAATATTCGTCTGAGACCCCATAAAGTATATATATTCTTGATCGTCGTGACATTTTATGTCGATCTAGCCATGTCCGTCCGTCTGTCCGTCCGTCCGTCCGTCTGTCTGTCGAAAGCACGCTAACTTCCGAAGGAGTAAAGCTAGCCGCTTGAAATTTTGCACAAATACTTCTTATTAGTGTAGGTCGGTTGGTATTGTAAATGGGCCATATCGGTCCATGTTTTGATATAGCTGCCATATAAACCGATCTTGGGTCTTAACTTCTTAAGCCTCTAGAGTGCGCAATTCTTATCCGATTGGGATGAAATTTTGCATGACGTGTTTTGCTATGATATCTAACAACTGTGCCAAGTATAGTTCAAATCGGTTCATAACCTGATATAGCTGCCATATAAACCGATCTTGGGTCTTGACTTCTTGAGCCTCTAGAGTGCGCAATTCTTATCCGATTGGAATGAAATTTTGCATGACGTGTTTTGCTATGATATCTAAAACTGTGCCAAGTATAGTTCAAATCGGTTCATAACCTGATATAGCTGCCATATAAACCGATCTTGGGTCTTGACTTCTTGAGCCTCTAGAGTGCGCAATTCTTATCCGATTGAAATGAAATTTTGCACGACGTGTTTTGTTATGATATCCAACAACTGTGTCAAGTATGGTTTAAATCGGTCCATAACCTGATAAAGCTGCCATATAAACCGATCTTGGGTCTTGACTTCTTGAGCCTCTAGAGTGCGCAATTCTTATCCGATTGGGATGAAATTTTGCATGACGTGTTTTGCTATGATATCTAACAACTGTGCCAAGTATAGTTCAAATCGGTTCATAACCTGATATAGCTGCCATATAAACCGATCTTGGGACTGGACTTCTTGAGCCTCTAGAGTGCGCAATTCTTATCCGATTGGGATGAAATTTTGCACGACGTGTTTTGTTATGATATCTAACAACTGTGCCAAGTATAGTTCAAATCGGTTCATAACCTGATATAGCTGCCATATAAACCGATCTTGGGTCTTGACTTCTTGAGCCTCTAGAGTGCGCAATTCTTATCCGATTGAAATGAAATTTTGCACGACGTGTTTTGTTATGATATCCAACAACTGTGTCAAGTATGGTTTAAATCGGTCCATAACCTGATAAAGCTGCCATATAAACCGATCTTGGGTCTTGACTTCTTGAGCCTCTAAGTGCGCAATTCCTATCCGATTGGGATGAAATTTTGCATGTCGTGTTTTGCTATGATATCCAACAACTGTGCCAAGTATGGTTCAAATCGGTTCATAACCTGATATAGCTGCCATATAAACCGATCTTGGGTCTTGACTTCTTGAGCCTCTAGCGTGCGCAATTCGTATCCGATTTGAATGAATTTTTGCACGAAGTATTTCGTTATGATACCCAACAACTGTGCCAAGTATGGTTGAAATCGGTCCATAACCTGATATAGCTGTCATATAAACAGATCTGGGGATTTGACTTCTTGAGCTTCTAGAGGGCGCAATTCCTATCCAATTTGGCTGAACTTTTGCATGACGTATTTTATTTTTACTTTCAACAACTGTGTCAAATAAGGTTCAAATCGGTTCATAACCTGAAATAGCTGCCATATAAACCGATCTGGGATCTTGACTTCTTGACCCCTAGAGGTCGCAATTATTATCCGATATGCCTGAAATTTTGTTCGATGGATCCTCTCATGACCATCAACAAACGTGTTTATTATGGTCTGCATCGGTCTATAGCCCGATACAGATCCCATATAAATCGTTCTCTCTATTTTACTTCGTGAGCCCCAATGGGCGCAATTCTTATACGAATTGGCTGAAATTTTACACAGGTCTCCAACATATAATTTAATTGTGGTCCGAACCGGACCATATCTTGATATCGTTTCAATAGCAGAGCAACTCTTTTCTTATATCCCTTTTAGCCTAAGAAGAGATGCCGGGAAAACAACTCGACAAATGCAATCCATGGTGGAGTGTATATAAGATTCGGCCCGGCCGAACTTAGCACGCTTTTACTTGTTTTTTTTACTATGGTTGTCTGGCTACGTAGATTTTATAAAGTAGAATGAATTATAGTTAACCCTAGGGAGTCTATATAAAATTTTGTAATAACAGTGCGGTTATAGAAAATTGAGACACGAACTCCCCCATAATCCCGACTGCTAGCTAGCTTATTGATGGCTCCCGCCGTCTCTGTTTTCATTGCCGTGGAAAAGGCTGTTTGTAGGATCAGCCAAATCAACCTTGAGACTTTAACTCAAGCAAAAGTTAAATAATTTACATTACAGGGGAGGGTCCGCCTCCAACCGATATCTAAAAATTATATAGCCTATGTTTCCTTCCAGACAAACGTACACAATCTATGAACATTTTAAGAAAATCGGTTCAGCCAAGTATCATGTAGTCATAATGGGCCTGTTGGGTCTGGTCGTAAACCATACCGGTTATTTTTATCAAAGTAGATTCCAATTGCAAAGGAAAACTACAAATCGAATTCCAATTGAATTCAAAGCGATGCGTGTGCATTTATTGAAGTCTTAAACGTAACTTAAAGCTAATGTAACAAAAAGGGGTCTGCTTCTTGCAGAGAGATCTAACTTAACGAAAGATAGCAAATGAGAGCATAGTGGGAGAGTAAAAGCTATGATTTTGACAATTAATGAAAGGAGTTCATCTTAAGGGTATTCGTTACGTTAAAGAAAGTAAGTAGATATGAAATTATACTTAATCTAGTTGAACGGTGCGTTCAACATACTCCCGGGCCGGAGTTTGGGCGAGGACGTCTTTCGTACTCTCCATAAGTTATCAATCCAAACGTTGAATGTTGAGTCATTAGTGTTCTTTTCAAATTCACGGGGGTTGGGCAACCATGCAGGGTGTATCGGCATATATCTGCCCCGATAACTGCCACTACTGGACCGTAATCGTGAGGCTTTGGATGTGCTAACATTCCAAGCTCTAGTAAGTATTCCAGCAGGTACGCATCTTTGATTGGTAGTGGGACATCGGTTTTTAGATGATCGACAATGATGAGCCAGTCATACAGAATTCTACCACATCGAGTTACGATCTCAAATCGTACATAAGGAACATTGTTCTTAAATTGGGTGGTATACCGCAACTTTTCGACGACGGAAAACATCAGATAGACTTAGGGACGCCCTTGCTTACTAAGAAGTTAACATCAACAGCTCTGTCACCAAATCTTACGCGGCATTGCACAATAGGAGCTACAACACAAGTTCCAAATGGAGAGGAGCCGTGTGGATGCGGATCAGTGGTCAATTTCATCAAAGACGATATTTGCTTTGGTTTAGGGGCCAAGGGGGCAACATCAGTTTCGACATCAATATTTTGAATTCCTCCAACTGCACCTTTCAGTTCATCATTAGCCAGGGTGGCATCTTCTTCGGCGCCTTCTAGTTCAGCCATTGTAAAACTTTCAGAGCCTCTATTGAAAATACGACGATGAATCATTGTATGGTGTGCACATACAGAGGCAATTAAGGCAATAATTGTGCTTTTCGGCGGTTGCGCGTCTTTCCTCTTTCGTCATCCATCTAAAATCACTGCAATATTGGAGTGGATGATTACGGCCGCAAACTAAGCATTTACCCATGAGGAATCTAAGAACAAAACAACAGAAAGAGAGAAAAGAGAGACAAGTACAATGAGGAATTAACATTCTAAACAAGTAAAAGCGTGCTAAGTTCGGCCGGGCCGAATCTTATATACCCTCCACCATGGATCGCATTTGTCGAGTTCTTTTCCCGGCATCTCTTCTTAGGCAAAAAAGGATATAAGAAAAGAGTTGCTCTGCTATTAAAACGATATCAAGATATGGTCCGGTTCGGACCACAATTAAATTATATGTTGGAGACCTGTGTAAAATTTCTGTCAATTCGTATAAGAATTGCGCCCATTGGGTCTCGCGAAGTAAAATAGGGAGAACGATTTATATGGGATCTGTATCGGGCTAGAGACCGATTCAGCCCATAATAAAAACGTTTGTTGATGGTCATGGGAGGATCCGTCGTACAAAATTTCGGGCATATCGGATAATAATTGCGACCTCTAGGGGTCAAGAAGTCAAGATCTCAGATCGGTTTATATGGCAGCTATATCAGGTTATGGACCGATTTCAACCATACTTGGCACAGTTGTTGGATATTATAACGAAATACTTCGTGCAAAAACTCATTCAAATCGGATAAGAATTGCGCCCTCTAGAGGCTCAAGAAGTCAAGACCCAAGATCGGTTTATATGGCAGCTATATCAGGTTATGGACCGATTTAAACCATACTTGGCACAGTAGTTGGGTATCTTAACAAAACACGTCGTGCGAAATTCCATTCCATTCGGATAAGAATTGCGCCCTCTAGAGGCTCAAGAAGTCAAGACCTCAGATCGGTTTATATGGCAGCTATATCAGGTTATGGACCGATTTCAACCATACTTGGCACAGTTGTTGGATATCATAACGAAATACTTCGTGCAAAAATTCATTCAAATCGGATAAGAATTGTGCCCTCTAGAGGCTCAAGAAGTCAAGATCCCAGATCGGTTTATATGGGAGCTATATCAAGTTATGGACCGATTTGAAACATACTTGGCACAGTTGTTGGATATCATAACAAAACACGTCGTGCAAAATTTCATTCCAATCGGATAAGAATTGCGCACTCTAGAGGCTCAAGAAGTCAAGACCCAAGATCGGTTTATATGGGAGCTATATCAAGTTATGGACCGATTTGAAACGTACTTGGCACAGTTGTTGGATATCATAACAAAACACGTCGTGCAAAATTTCATTCCAATCGGATAAGAATTGCGCACTCTAGAGGCTCAAGAAGTCAAGACCCAAGATCGGTTTATATGGCAGCTATATCAGGTAATGAACCGATTTGTACCATACTTGGCACAGTTGTTGGATATAATAACGAAACACGTCGTGCAAAATTTCATTCCAATCGGATAAGAATTGCGCACTCTAGAGGCTCAAGAAGTCAAGACCCAAGATCGGTTTATATGGCAGCTATATCAGGTTATGGACCGATTTGAACCATACTTGGCAAAGTTGTTGAATATCATAACAAAACACGTCGTGCAAAATTTCATTCCAATCGGATAAGAATTGCGCACTCTAGAGGCTCAAGAAGTCAAGACCCAAGATCGGTTTATATGGCAGCTATATCAAAACATGGACCGATATGGCCCATTTGCAATACCAACCGACCTACACTAATAAGAAGTATTTGTGCAAAATTTCAAGCGGCTAGCTTTACTCCTTCGGAAGTTAGCGTGCTTTCGACAGACAGACGGACGGACGGACGGACGGACGGACGGACGGACGGACAGACGGACGGACGGACGGACGGACGGACGGACGGACAGACGGACGGACATGGCTAGATCGACATAAAATGTCGCGACGATCAAGAATATATATACTTTATGGGGTCTCAGACTAATATTTCGAGTAGTTACAAACAGAATGACGAAATTAGTATACCCCCTATCTTATGGTGGAGGGTATAAAAACGATCATTCGATGGAGTTTGATTTTGTTTGTTATTTATGGATAGATGTGAGCATTGTTGCGTTGTTGGTAGTAAACAAAGTTTGACAATAGGTCGAACTATTATGCCGTTATTAGTTTTAATTTCCGCCACTCGAACGTTGTTGTCTTGCCCGCGTACAACTTTGGTGATGACGAGGTCATTTTCTTTGACATTGTTTTTGGTCGTTTTCCACTTAAAACGCCGTTGGAGTTCAGAGACGTATTCGGATTTCCATCGTTGACTAAATATATGGTGAATAGTTTTCAATCGTTTCCATCGATGCAAGTGTGATAGTTCTGTAGTTGGAGGTTCTGTTGGAGATTCCGGCGGAGCAAGAATTGGAGCTCCTCTAAGCAAATGACCGGGGGTCAGAAGAAGTTCCTCTGGATTCAACGATATAGGAAAAATCGGTCTAGAATTAAACACTGCTTCTATTTAAATCAGCAAAGTCGTAAACTCTTCAAACGTGAAAGACAAGTTGTTTGTAACTTTTTTTAAATGGGTCTTCATGCTTTTCACTGCGGCTTCCCATAAGCCTCAGTTTTCAAAAATTGGTTGTGCTCTTGCAGAAGTTTATAGCTTGCTCCGAGGAAATTTCTACCGTTATCGGAGAACATCGTTTTTGGAAGACCACGACGTCCAGTAAATCTCGAGAAAGCTGCAAGGAAGGCATCAGCAGAGAGATCAGAACAAACTTCGAGATGCACAGCTCGTGTTGAGAAGCAAACATGAAAGAGGCGTAGCCCTTGATAGTTTTAGAATTTCTTAAGTTGGATGATTTAAGGCTAAATGGGCCGGCAAAGTCCACTCCGGTGTACGTGAACGGCAATGAGAAATTGACGCGTTCAGGAGGAAGTGGTGCCATCAACTGGTGTTGCAATTTACGTTTATATGTTGTACAAGGTTTGCATACTCTTATGAATTTTCTAATACAATTTTTAAGACGGGGAATATAGAAACCTTGACGTATAGCACGTAACATGATGTTGTATTCTGCATATAGAATTTGATGTGTATATCTTATAAGAAGTATAGCAAGATGCGATTTTTCTGGATTTACGACAGGATGTCGTTCTGAGTAGCTGAGACCAGCATTCTCAAGACGACCACCAACTCTTAATAGACCATCTTTGTCAATAAATGGATTGAGGGTTAATATATGACTCTTGTTGATGATGGGATTATTGTTGAGGAGACATTCATATTCTCTTGGATAATGGATTCGTTGCGCAAGACATATTAATCGATTTTTCGCAAAGGTAATTTCTTCTGTGGTTAAGGATTGAGTTTCAGGCTTAATTTTCTTACCGCAAGAACTAACAAGACGAAATATGTAACTGATGACACGTAGTGCCCTATTTAATGACGAAAATCTTTCTGTAATGTCTTCTTGAACTTCAAGATGAAATGTTGAAACTTTCTTGGTTTCCAAATCAGTAGGATCGAATGTCCTGGGCTCCGGCCAATTTTCTGTTGGTTGTTGAAGCCAAGATGGCCCATGCCACCAGAGTGTGTTGTGTACTAAGTCCTGGGAAGAGCAACCACGGGTTCCCAAATCCGCTGGGTTGTCTTCCGTCTTTATATGTTTCCATTGGGTGTAGCTTGTTACGTCCAATATTTTCGTAACACGGTTTGCTACAAACGTTTTCAAAAGTTGTGGTGATTTCTGTAACCACCCAAGCACGATGGATGAGTCAGTCCACATAAACAATTCATACGAACAACGAGTTGAATTTGAGAGTTGTCTTATCAATCTTGTAAGCAGCTCCGCTCCACATAGTTCCAGCTTTGGAATTGTAGTTGTCTTCAAAGGAGCTACCCTAGTTTTTGCTACCAGCAGGTGACTGGAAATATTGCCGTTTTCACTAACGGTTCAAATATAAACTGCACCACAATAAGCCTTCTCCGAGGCGTCGCAGAATCCATGTATCTGCATTGATACACCTTGAGAATATTTCACCCATCTAGGGATTTCAATACATTCGATATTGGGCAAACTTTGAACAAATGAATTCCATTTTACTAACAAATGCGATGGGATGCTTTCGTCCCATTCTGACTTTTCTTCCCAGAGATTTTGCATGAGTACTTTAGCAACAATAACTATTGGTCCTAACCAACCAAGTGGGTCGAAAAGTCGAGCAATCACGAAAAGAATCTGCCTTTTCGTTGCTTCCAGTGTTGTGCTTATTGGTTGCACAACATAATAAAACTTATCCTGCATCGCATCCCAGCGAATTCCCAAAGTTTTGATCGTGCTGGAATCATCTATTTTCAAAAAATCTTCGTCAAGAAGATCCTCCCGGGCCAAATGTTCGAGAAGGGCAGAATTATTTGCCGTAAGCTTTTTCAGGGGGAAAGAGGCGGATTTTAAAGCACCGATAAGTTGCTGCTGTTTTTCTTTGGCCTCGTGTAAAGTATGTCCTCCTGACAATACATCATCAACATAAATTTCTGTTTTCAAGATTTCGGATGCTTTGGGATACTGAGTTTTACAATCAGCACTCAGTTGCAACAGGGACCTTATAGCCAAGAAGGGGGCACACTTGATACCAAAAGTCACAGTCTTAAGCTGAAACTGTGCAATATTAGGATTTGAGTCAGGACGAAATATGATCTGTTGATATTGTCTATCTCCAGGATGAACCAAGATTTGGCGATACATCTTTTGTATATCACCTGTAAAAACGTATTTATAATACCGCCAACCGAGTACGAGCTGCGTAAGATCTGTTTGTAGAATTGGTCCTGAATACAAGACATCATTCAAGGAGAATCCGCTGCTGGATTTCTTCCATCCATTAATAACAAACACGAACTTTGGTGGTCTTACTATCCGGTCTTACAACTGCATGATGCGGTAGGAAAAATGATGATTGTTTCCCATCTGGGGTCTCGTAGTGTAGACTGGGCTCCATATGAGCAATGTCTAAGTATTCTTGCAAAACTGCTTGATATTGTGCTTTGAGATCAGGATTTTTGCTAAATGTTTTTTTCATTCTATGGAATTGGGCGAGAGCCATGTTTCTGGAATGCCCCAAATAAATTTTATCCGGAAATTCGGACTTAAATGGAAGCCGTACAACATATCTGCCATCAGGTTGACGGAAAGTTGTTCGCTGAAAAAATTCTTCACAATAAATGTCCTCTTCTGAAACCTGAACTGACCTGTCAGTTTCTTCGATTTCCCAAAATTTCTTAATTTGTTCATGAAGAGCAATATCATCAGATTCTGATACAAGAATAGAAAATGTATTAATATCTGACGATGGTATGGGACCGGACAAGTACCAGCCAAAATGCAATTTGCGAACCTCTAGACCTTTTCCTACGTCCGAGCGAACGCCTTTTAGATTTATGCTTGGTAAATAATCGCTGCCTATTATCATATCAATAGGTGCAGGCTTGAAGAAGTTGGGGTCGGCTAATTCCAAGTTTTTCGTATCAGGAAGATTGTCAACTCTGACTTGACTCGAGGGTAATAAATGAGAAAGTTTTGATACAACGATGGCTTTAATCTGTATTAGAAAATTGGATCTCTTGGATTTTAGGTTAACCGAACAATGCGAGCTGGAACTTCCGACTACTGTACCGCCGAGCCCTGAAATTTGAACATTTCTGTTCCCGACAGGAAGTCTTAGACCTTGTTGGACTCGCTTAGTGATAAATGACCTCTCGGATCCGGAATCCAAAAGGGCTCTGATGGAAAATAATTCTCCTGCATGATCAATATTTATAAGTGCCGTTGGCAATATAGTTGTTCCTCCATTCTGGGAGAAATTAGCATGAACCGTGTTAATTGGTTGAGGTGACCGTCGGTCGTTGGAAACAGGGGGATCAACTCGTGAAGTTGAAGTTTCCGCTGGTTTGCTAGACTCTCGTTGTCTTTGAGAAAAGTTTTTCTCATTTGGTTCAAGATTGCACTTGGAACATGATTTCTCACTCGTACAATTGGGCCTAAAGTGAGCATTCGAAAGGCAATTAGCACAAAACTTGTTCGCATAAACAAATTTTATTCGCTCGCCTACACCAAGAGATTTAAAATAATTACGATTGCGTAGTGGATGATTTTGACGACATTTTGAACAAGAGAATTTTTGTTTCTCGTTTTCCACATTGGATAAGAAAGCATTAGATCGCTGCTGTTGTCCGTGGCTTTCTTTTGAAGTAGATTTACGAAAATCTAATATGGTTTCAATTATTTCAATTCGTTTTGATAAGAAAGTACTCATTTGCAACCATGTTGGTAACTCCTTGTGATTACTAAGAGTATCTTCCCATGCGCGTAAAGTTTCCTCAGGAAGTTTCGTAGAACATAAATGGACCAAAATCGGGTCCCAATTTTCAGTTTTAATTTTTTAAGCTTTAAAGATTGACAGGCTGTCGTTGATACCGCTTTGTATTTGCCTAATCGATTTTGGAGTCTCTGATTGCATATTAGGAATGCCAAAAAGTTGCTTCATCTGTGGATGTACCAGAATTCTATGATTTTCGTAACGATTAACAAGTGCTTCCCAGGCTAGTTGAAAGTTTTCGTCTACCAAATCGAATTTCTTAACGATTTGGTAAGCCTCCCCCCTCGTTTTGCTTCGCATGTGGTAAAGCTTTTGTGCCTGTGACAACTCTGGATGATTGACAAAAACCTTGCAGTAAAAATATCGCGAAACGCTGGCCATTTTGCGTAGCCTCCTTCAAATGACTGTGTATCACAAGGCGGCAACTTTAACGAAGAAAAACCAGGATGGCTCATAGAAGTTTCCACTCTGAAACTTTCATCTGCTTTCGGACGCGACTTACTTGCCTTCATTTCTAAAATTTTTGCCTTGCACCTTCGGAACGCCTGGCGGGCTTCCTCATATTTATTTGATGCAGTTTCGGAAAAGTCGGCCTGAATACTCTCATCGTCTTCAGTCATTCCCTCCTCAAATCGAAGTGTTAGCTTTGACCAACGCCGTTCCAACTCGGCTTGATCTATTTCAAGAAGCGAAAAGCTCATATCTTCATCCTTTTTGGGTTTAAAGCTTTTACAAAAAGAAATTATTTGATCATAGTCAAATAGAAATTTTTTACGCGCATCCATTTTTCCTGGTCAAGTGGCAACACCAACATTTATTCCACCCCAATTGTACATACGAATGTAGGGCAAATACAAAAGACAAATCTCTTTCGTCAAGCTGACTTTAACAATGTTGTTGTTGTTGTACGCACAGGCATCGAGTTGTCGATCGTTGATCACATAGACCACTTGTTGGTTGGTGCCCTTGAAATTACAAACCGTTAGAATTTTTTATACCTTCCACCATAAGATGGGGGGTATACTAATTTCGTCATTCTGTTTGTAACTACTCGAAATATTCGTCTGAGACCCCATAGAGTATATATATTCTTGATCGTCGTGACATTTTATGTCGATCTAGCCATTTCCGTCCGTCTGTCTGTCGAAAGCACGCTAACTTCCGAAGGAGTAAAGCTAGCCGGTTGAAATTTTGCACAAATACTTTTTATTAGTGTAGGTCGGTTGGTATTGTAAATGGGCCATATCGGTCCATGTTTTGATATAGCTGCCATATAAACCGATCCTGGGTCTTGACTTCTTGAGCCTCTAGAGTGCGCAATTCTTATCCGTGTTTTGTTATTATATCCAACAACTGTGCCAAGTATGGTTCAAATCGGTCCATAACCTGATATAGCTGTCATATAAACCGATCTTGGGTCTTGACTTCTTGAGCCTCTAAAGGGAACAATTCTTATCCGATTTGAATGAATTTTTGCACGAGGTATTTCGTTAAGACATTCAACAACTGTGCCAAGTATGGTTCAAATCGGTCCATAACCTGATATAGCTGTCATATAAACAGATCTGGGGATTTGACTTCTTGAGCTTCTAGAGGGCGCAATTCCTATCTGATTTGGCTGAAATTTTGCATAACGTATTTTATTTTTACTTTCAACAACTGTGTCAAATAAGGTTCAAATCGGTTCATAACCTGATATAGCTGCCATATAAACCGATCTGGGATCTTGACTTCTTGACGCCTAGAGGCTTAGACGGCCCGATAGGTACTTGGACTCAAATTTAAATACCATTTTCGTATTCTACTCTGCAATACCTTTCATTTGATGCCTATATTGTCCCGATCGGTCCACTTTTGATTTTGGGTTGTGTTTCTGGCATATTGGGGAGGGCTCGTCCCACTTCCGCTAGGGAAAAAATATTGTAGCCTATGTTTCCTTTAAGCCATCCTACTCAATATGGGAAAATTTCGAGAAAATCGGTTCTGCTGTTTTTCTCAGTCTATACGGAACGAACAAACCTAGTCCCATTTTAGTCCCATATTGTCAGGATCGTAAAATAAACCTATTTTAAAAAATTATATAGCCTATGTTTCCTTCCCGACCAACATACACAATCTGTGAACAAAGAAACAAAGAAACAAACAAAGAAACAAACAAACAAACAAAGAAACAAACAAAGAAATAAACAAACAAACAAACAAACAAACAAACAAACAAACAAACAAACAAACAAAC